>NC_134124.1:2989065-3302637 GCF_040939455.1 Microcebus murinus | reverse complement strand
GGTGTTAACCTTTCTTCTCTTTTCTTTCCTCCATTCCTTTTTCCCTGTCCTTGGTTTTCCCCCGTGCAGGTATCAAACTGACGCTGTCAGCTCTGCTGGATGGGAAGAACGTCAATGCCGGTGGCCACAAGCTTGGTCTAGGACTGGAATTTCAAGCATAAATGAATACTGTATAATTGTTTAATTTTAAACTATTTTGCAGCATAGCTACCTTCAGAATTTAGTGTATCTTTTAATGTTGTATGTCTGGGATGCAAGTATTGCTAAATATCATGTTAGACCTCCAGGTTAAAAGAGGATTCAGCTTTAAGGTGTTACCCTTTCAGAGGTACAAAAGAAACCCGATTCCAAAAAAGGTCTTTTCAGCTGTAGACTTGGGGGGAACTTGGCGGCTCCTCTAGAGATGCCAGGTTTCTTTTTTATCTAGAAATGGCTGCAAGTGGAAGCTAATAATGTGTAGGCACTTTGTAAATTCATATTGAGTAAATGAATGAAATCATGACTTCCTGAGAATTGAACCTTGGTTTCCTAATAACCCTAATTGATGAGAGTCTGATTGCTTGATGGTGTGTACAAACTCACCTAAAAGGGACTTTTTTAGACAGATCTTCATGACCTGTTCCCACCCCAGTCCTTTATCACCTCTTTTACACCAAAAGGTTTGCAGGGTGTGGTAGCTGTTTCTTTGTGCCATTTTGGGGTGGAGAGGGTGGATGTGGTGAAGCCAATAATTCAGGACTTAATTCCTTCTTGTGTTGTGGTTTTTTGCCCTTGCACCAGAGTATGAAATAGCTTCTAGGCGCTCCAGCTATAAGCTGGGAAGTCTGTGTGATTGTAATCACATGGTGACAACACTCAGAATCTAAATTGGACTTCTGTTGTATTCTCACCAATTTATTTTTTAGCAGTTTAAGGGGTACATTTTAGAGTCTTCCATTTTGTGTGGAATTAGATCCTCTCCTTCAAATGCTGTAATTAACATCACTTAAAATAAAACTTGAATAAAATATCGAAACCTCCTCTTCCTCCTGTTGTCTTTATTAATAATAATGTAAATAAACAGGGTACTTGTTTAGATTTGTTCTTTGTATAACTGATTACCCCAAAACTGTAGTCCTCAGTATTTATCATACTGTCTTCATCAGGTTTATAAGGACTTGCAGTTATTTCTAAGTGAACATTTAAAATTTGTCCACAGATTATGGTTTGTAGTGGTTGCATATGCCAGGTACAGTATTGAAATATTTTTAAGTGTATGAAGGGCGCTTCGAGCATAAGGGAATAATTCCCTCACCGGTTACTTAATGTCTGCCTGTTGTATGCAGCATATTGGGACATCATTGTGCAAATGCCGTGAGTTCACAGTATCTCACCAGTTAAGAGAACTGAGACAATCTGGTGTGAGGACAAAGTGGACAAAGAATCAGAGAAGAGGACTGCAGTGTGTTTATCCTACATAAGCTGTTTAAAGTCTGAAGCAATCTCCAAACAAGCAGAAACTAGGATCAAGAGGCTTGTTCATTAAACTGAGTGGTATTTTCTGTACTCCCAGAAGTGAAAGCTCCTGGGGCAGGTGGGGAGGACTTTGCACCTTGGCTGACCTGGGAGGTTTGTAGCAAGGACGGTCTATATGGGCTTGTGGTGGATTCCAGGAAATGAGCGGATGAATGACTTCTCAGTTCTCTTAACACAGAGTTCGTGTGTCTGCGAGCTGTCACCAGGGTCAGTGGGGAAACCAGATTCAGGAGTAGAACACAGGCCCTTCTCTAGTCTTCAGAGCGGCAGCTTAGTCGAGTCTCAGGGGATAGCAGCAGTCTTCTACGAGGGAATTACAGATGCCAGAGTGGTGACGCTGTGGGCACTATAAATGTCTTGCTTGATGCCACACTTATTTTCCTGAAAATTGATCAAATGGAACTTTTATGACTTGAAGCCTATAGCTGTTTATGGAGGAAACATTCCCAGAACTGACATACAGATCAAAGCGTTGTGCCAGGGCCCTAAGTGAAATTCCTGGAAGTTTCTAAATTTGCATTTTCATATGGGGGAGGGGGTTAAGTTACAAAATTTAAAAAGTAATAGCTTATTTTAGGAAGCCTGGAAGCTATTTCCAGTGGCAACCCCTCACCTGTACTTCATAGCCACCTTCCCTCCTTCTCCTCCGTAATGCACACCATCTTATATTACATAAACTGCGTATTTTACACCATAGTCTCCCTCACAGCAAAATAAACTCCACCAAGGCAGAGGGGTTCCTTTTTTTCACTGCTGTATCCTTAAACATGGAGAGGTGCTAAATATTTGCTGAAATAATAAATAATTGTAAGGAAAGATGATAAAAATTACTTGTAATTGCACCACCTAGATATGTTAGTTAACACGTTTCTTTTGCCTCTGAGAGGGGAAGGGCAGTGACTTGGCTTTAGACATCAGTCTGTGTAAAGACACCGTTGGATCTTCCTTTTAAAATTGTTTCAAAACGCTTTTATTGGCTGTATAGTGTCCCACCACGCGGGAGACGGGAAAGGCTGGCTCGCGCGCTCTCCAGCACCCTGCACGCCACACCCTTGCCCAGGCGGAGGGCACAGCGCGCTCCCCTCTCTTCTTCCTGCGACTCCCACATCCTTCCTCCTCAGTCCTCTTCCCAGAGCCGCGCGCCAGCCGCGACGTCATCACGCCGGGACGCAGGCGCCCAGGGCCGCGGCGCCCGACGCGGCGTCTGACGTCATGACGCAGAGCCTAGCAACAGCGCAGGCTCCCGGCAGAGTCCGTTATGGCCGCTGCCGCCCTGGGGAGGATGAGGGGGGCTGCGCAGGCGAAGCTGCTGCCCGAACCGGGCATTCAGGCCTCCGCGGGGCTGGCGCGGCCGCTGGTCCTGGCGCTCCTGCTGGCGTCCGCCACCGTCTCCAGCGGTAAAGGCGGCGCCGCGGCAGGGCGGGCGGGCGCGCGGGCAGGCGGGGCGGGCCTGGGCGCAGGCCAGGAAAAGGGGCTGGCGGTGTCCAGCCGGGGCAGGGGCTCTGCGGGCCCGAGGAGGGAGAGTGTGGTGTCCGACGGGGTCCAAGGTGGCAGGGTCTCCAGGGGGCCTGAGAAAAGTGGGGCTGGGAGAGACGGGGACCAGGATATGTCGGTGGGCGGGGAGGGAGGAGTGGTGTCCAGGCAGCCGCAAGGCATGGCGCTGGTGGGGATCTCCAGAATTTCCTGGAGTGGGAGGTTAGGGGGCTCTAGAAGCAAGGGCGGAGGAGACGGGGCCGAGGAGATGGCCAGGATAGGGGGTGTGGTGTCTGGAGAGGACCCTGAGATGGGGGACTCAGGGGTCTAGCAGGGCCAAGGAAGGATGGGGGTTTTCCAGAACCAGTGAGGTAGAGACCGTGGTGGGCAGGGGTGGGGACACAGTGACTGGACTGAGTTAGACTGAATATTTCTGAAAGGGAAAGTGAAGGGAAAGGATCTGCCTTCGGGTCCTGGTGCATCTCTGAGGTCTGGTGGGTGCTGGTGCTTGGTGAAGAGTCGGGGCCGGCCGGGTGCAGTCTCTCACCTGTAATCCCAGCGGGAGGATTGCTTGAGCATAGGGCTTCCAGGTTGACTGTGAGCGATCATCGTGCCACTGCATTTCAGCCTGGGTGACAGCGAGACCCCTTCTCTTTGAAAAAAAAAAACAAAACAAAAAAACAAAAAATAAAACACCACTGGGGTGTTGGTTCCCTGAGGGGGTGGGGAGAGGGAGAGGAGTTTGGGAACAAAGGAGATTCTTTGTAAACACGTCCCTGTGTCGTAGGGTAACTTGGACAGCCCTGCCTCATTTTAATGGATCTGTAGGATTTGATTAAGAAAGGATTTCTTTCTTGCCAATGTTACATTGTGAAATCAGGATATTGAAGGCTTTATTGAGAAATGAAATCTGCAAACCAGGGCCTGATACTTAGTGGGGGGAAATCCACTCATAAGAACTTACAATGATTAAGCAGGATCTTGTTTAGTATTCCCATTATAATTTCAGGCCAACACACAATCCTACGTTTTTCCCTAAATTTTTTTTTGAGTTTTCAGATGCAGAACAGTGTGAGCTAGGATAGTGTTTTCGTACTTGCCAACAGGGCCTGCCTAGCCCTACGTTCCTGTACTGCAGTTCTGTGGGTACATGCTTGTTTCCCAGCAGCACTTCACTGTTGGTGACCGGATTGTCCTCCTACATGTGTTTGCAAGTCTGTGGGGAAAAACTTAAGTCTATTTTCTCATGGCCCTTTCATCATTAGTAAAATATAATGAGGATTTCCCTGGTTCATGAAGATATTCCTGTTCTTAAAGTATTGGGTCATTACGTATACTCACCAGCAAACTGGTATTAACTGAGCAGCACCTAAGTGGACACATAGGTACTACAGTAATAGGGTATTGGGCACGTGGGAGGGGGGCGGGTATATACATACATAATGAGTGAGATGTGCACCATCTGGGGGATGGTCATGCTGGAAACTCAAACTTGTGGGGGAAGGGGGAATGGGCATTTATTGAAAACTTAAAATCTGTACCCCCATAATATACCGGAAAAAAAAGTATTGGGTCATTAAATATGAAATGTCCAATTTCGAATCAAAAGTGTAGTTTATTATATCTCAAACAATAAACAGTACAATTAATCAAAGTATGCGCCTAAATTATCAAGTTTTGCGATCTTGAGGGTAGCTAGTTTATGCCAGCAGCAAAGAAGCCTGGAGAGCGTGAGTAGCAGTGAAATTGAGAAAGGTGTTTTCCACAGCTTATTCAGAATTGAATATTTTTCCTTGTAAGAAGTGGTCCAAAGCCTGGAAGTAAGTACTTAGTTGGTTCATGGTCTCGTGAATATGGTGGATGACAGTTTCCAAGTCCAGGCTCTGTAGTTTGAGCAGCGTTATTTGTGGGACACATGCTTGAGCATTGTCTTGCAAGACGATTGGCCTGTCTCTGTTGACCAGTATCAGCTGCTTAATCACAAGGGTCCTCATCATTTCGTTCAGTTGGTTGCAGTAGACATCCGCTGTAATTGGTTGACCAGGTTTCCTGAAGCTGTAGTAGTTAATACCAGCGCTGCACCACCAAACAGACACTATTAGCTTTTCTTGATGAATATTTGGTTTTGGACTGTGTTTTGGCCCTTCATCTTTATCCGACCATTGTGCCAACTGCTTGCAATTATCAAAAAGAATCCATTTTTCATCCCATGTAACAATACGCTATAGAAATGGTTTGTCTTTATGGCACGACAGCAAAGAAAGGCAAGCTTCAAGACAATTTCTCTTCTGATGCTCATTTAATTCACTTGGAACCCATCTACAAGCTTCCTAACCTTGCCCATTTGTTTCAAATGGTACAATATTGTTGGAATAGTAACATCAAACCTTGCTGGTAATTCATGTGTAGATTAAGATGGATTTGCTTCCACTACAACTTTCAGCTAGCTCATCATTACCCACTTTGGTCTCAGGTCACCCATGTGGCTCATTTTTAGATTAAAATCAATAAAATGGAACTTCTCAAACCATCGACGTACTATGTGTTCATTAGCCACATCCTTCCCAAACACTTTGTTGATATTTTGAGGTGTCTGTGCTGCATTGGTTCCATGATGGAGCTCATATTTGAAAATGACATGAATTTGTGACTTACCTATGGTTTTCCAAAAATTGCTCTAAAAAAATTTTGACAGATAATCATAAGCCAAACTGTATATTTGAAAGACTGAGGATGTAGCTTCACAATAAAAATAAAACAAGAAGTGTCAAAGTGAAATGTCAGAGATTATCAGCTGTCAAACTTAGTACTTAAGGAAATTGGACAGTTCATACTTAATAACCTATACTTAAGTAGCATAATTGTTTTGATCACTTAATCAATGAAAAAAAATAACATTTAAACATTTATGGTTTTTGCTAGAATGCTTAAGAGACATGGTTTGGGGGTATATATCTGGTAGCTGTAGTTTCAGAAACAACTTTTCCCCCTAAGATAAGGTTGAAAATCTTGTGATGGGTGTAGTGTAAGGTGAGCGAGGTCGAGTGTGGAGTATTAAAGTGCCCTGTGGTCTCTGTTTTTATTTGTTAGAGCCCCATAAATGTTGTTACAGCTGGGACAACTGAGGGACTGTTTATCTTTTTTTTTTTTTTTTTTTGAGACAGAGTCTCACTTTGTTGCCCGGGCTAGAGTGAGTGCCGTGGCGTCAGCCTAGCTCACAGCAACCTCAATCTCCTGGGCTCGAGTGATCCTTCTGCCTCAGCCTCCCGGGTAGCTGGGACTACAGGCATGCGCCACCATGCCCGGCTAATTTTTTATATATATATTAGTTGGCCAATTAATTTCTTTCTATTTATAGTAGAGACGGGGTCTCGCTCGGGCTGGTTTTGAACTCCTGACCTTGAGCAATCCGCCCGCCTCGGCCTCCTAAGAGCTAGGATTACAGGCGTGAGCCACAGCGCCCGGCCTATCTTTTTTTATTAAGTCTTTTTTTTTTTTTTTTTTTCTTTTTTTGAGACAGAGTCTCGCTTTCTTGCCTAGGCTAGAGTGAGTGCCGTGGCGTCAGCCTAGCTCACAGCAACCTCAAACTCCTGGGCTCAAGCGATCCTCCTGCCTCAGCCTCCCGAGTAGCTGGGACTACAGGCACAAGCCACCATGCCCTGCTGATTTTTATATATATATATATTAGTTGGCCAATTAATTTCTTTCTATTTTTATGGTAGAGACGGGGTCTTGCTCAGGCTGGTTTTGAACTCCTGACCTTGAGCAATCCGCCCGCCTCGGCCTCCCAGAGTGCTAGGATTACAGGCGTGAGCCACCGCGCACGGCCTTATTAAGTCTTTATAAAGACTTACACACCAATATACCCACCAATTTTAAATGTTATAAATCCAGGTTGTTCTCCCCTGAAAATAAGTTAAATGAAAATGAACATATATACTTTTAATAGGGGAGCAGCTCCATGGCATGTATGACATGTAAAGCTTGGGACAACCCAACTTATAGGCATGCCTTATGGTGGGGTTATTTCAAAGCAATCACTCTTGTAATAAGAAAATTAGTCTAGAATGTGTTAAGTTCCAAATTTCAAGTGAGTGTACAAAGTTACCACCTTAGATTTATTTAAACTCATTCCATATTAGATTTCTTAAAATTTCAATGCTTGGGTATATTCTTGGCAGTCTGTAAGAATTTTAAAGTTTTATATTTTTGTTTTGATAAAGTCTAAAAAAAGTTAACAGAAGTACTTTGGATTCCTAGATGACTAAGTCTTGGTTACGCCCTTTCAAAAGTGCCTGCTTCTGTACATTTGCCACTGTATTGTTCTCGGTAGGTAGCAGCACAGGGACATAAGAATTTGACTGCATTTAGTGTCATTTTCCGTACCTGAATTGTCTTTTCCAGTCTTTAAAGTAGTCTAGTTGTTTAGCTTTCAAGTTCTAGTTTCTGACTTTTGTCCTTTAGGAGTTTTCCCTTTCTTCTTCCTGAGGATACTTTTTTTTTTTTTTAAGATTTAAGAAACGGAATCTTCTAGTACAAGTATCATTTAGAAATACTGTCTACAGCATGCTTATAGTTTCTCTTGAATTTGCTATGTTGTGTTGAAAGTATTTAGGTCCAAATTCCATCTTTTTTGTGACCTACTTGAGCCAGAATCAGCCGCTTATCTTTCCATTCTGGGTGTAGAGTGGAAGCTGGACAAGGATGACCGAAGTCCAACCTCCTTGTGAAATGAAAACAAAGGATGGGGAAGGGCCATGTGTGAGCTTTGCCGTTGTGGCCTAAAGTCAGACCCTTCTCTTTTCTGTTGTTGGCAGGCTCTGTAATGCAGTAGGTCCTTTATGCGGCTTAAGTTGTTATTATCTGGCAAAACAATTGTTATCTGATGAATAACTGACTAAGAAATGTGATTGATTGCTGGCTATTGAGATTTAATAATTGGTTCTCAAGAGAAAGTTATAGGAATTTAGCAGAGAGAAATGCTTAGTGAAAAATTTAGGTAAATATGCTTCTAGCTTGGTGGAGATAAAGTTGGAGATTTGAGTTTAATGTTCTTTGTTTATTTCAGTTGTATCACTGCCTAATGATTCATCAGAACAAACTGTACTCAACCCAGATGTTTCTACCCCAAACACAAATGCTATGGCACATGAAAACCAAACGAAACCTTCTATGTCCCAAATTAGTACTACTCTCCCCCCCGCAACTGGTACAGAGAAAAGTGGAGGAGCATCTGTGGCCCCTCGTCCCTCACCTACTGCTTCTCCGTCCCAAGAGGAAGCTGATAACAACGAAGATCCCGGCATGGAGGAGGAGGATCTGCTCAGGCTGAACAGCTCTCCGTCCACAGCCAAGGACTCTCTGGACAACGGAGACTATGGGGAGCCAGACTACGACTGGACCACCAGCCCCAGGGATGACGAGTCTGATGACACCTTGGAAGAAAACAGAGGTTACATGGAAATCGAACAGTCAGTGAAATCTTTTAAGACCCCATCTTCAAATATGGAAGAGGAAGATAGCCATTTCTTTTTTCATCTTATTATTTTTGCTTTTTGTATTGCTGTTGTTTATGTAACATATCACAATAAAAGAAAGGTGAGTCTGCGATTTTTCAGCCCCTCTAGTTGCCTTTTATTGTCTCAGTCTTATGTCTTATTAATGCTTTTGATGATTCAGGGTTTTTGTTTTTTTCCCCCTTTCTTTAGTCAAGTTTAAATTGATGGTAAAATGTTGAGATGTCTAATCAGTTTATAAGTCTGTTATATATTTTAACAAATTATAGGGAATGATTGACAATATGCACATCTAAAAAACGAGTCAAATTGTTTCTTAATAAGCAATACCAAAGCCCAGTGATTTTTTTTTTTTAAAGGTTTTGTATCTTAATTTAGCATAACTACTTGTATGGGAATACTTGTAGAGAAAGAGTATTAATTTAATACTTACCTTTTAATTTATTGAGCATTGAACTTAATGATTTTTTAATAACTTTTTCTGGTTATAAAAGTATTACATGTTTATTTTAGGGAATTCAGAAAACATAGAAGCATTTAGAAAAAAAATTTAAGCTATTACATGGAGCATTATTAACATTTTGGTATAGAGTTTTATATCTTTTTACCTAATATATGAGTATTTTCCATGTCATTAATATTCTTTAAAAACATGATTTAATAGGTACAGAAATGATTCAGCTGTTTTCCTATTGGGCATTTCGATGGTTTCCAATTTTGGGTTCAGAAATAATATTGTGATGAAAATTTCCATGCCAGCATGGGTTTGGTGGATCATATGAGGCAAAGGAGGCACAAACAGGACTGGACGGGTCAGTCAGTGTGAGGGTCATCTTGGCTCTGTGAGTCCCAGAGCGGAATAGTTGAGCCTTTCAAAATACTTAAAGGGAGATCAAACATATAATTTGCTTTTTAATACCTACTGGTCAGGAAGTCTCAGTTCTTGACTTTGTTGTGGCTTACTTTGTAATTCCCTGAAAGCCATCTTAACCTTTGGGGCCTTGATTTTTTTTTTACCTAAGAGATGGTGAAACTGGACCAGATAATTTCAAAATGCCTACCAGCTTTGTTGAGTATGAGTGAATCTAGTAATAGCTTGAGAATAGCCAACAAACAGACCCTTCTGGTTATTTGTAGTTAATGATCTCTCACTAGTTTTGTGTTTGTAGGTGGACAGAATTTCGAATGCTAGTGATACTGCATCTCCCAGTATTTACTGTTGGGCCATCTCTGTTGTAAACACCTAAGGCACTTGTTAAACATGGGGTTCCTGGGCTCCACTTTATGTGCTAACTCAGCCTCTGAAGATAGAGCCCAGGAATCTGAGTCTTTAACAAATGTTCCTATGTGCATGAAATTTGAGAACCATTGTCTAGCCTTGTTTACAATATGGAAAGCAAAACGGCCTTTATTGTTAATATTTTACTTTTTGTGTTTGGGAGCCTAGGAGAGAGATTTTTCACTTGGTTATAAAAATGTTTACCATATTCTTTGTTTTCTCTTTTGCATATTTAATTAATTTTGTTTTATTCCAGATTTTCCTTCTGGTTCAAAGCAGGAAGTGGCGTGATGGCCTCTGTTCCAAAACAGTGGAGTACCGCCGTCTAGATCAGAATGTCAGTGAGGCAATGCCTTCTTTGAAGATCACCAATGATTATATTTTTTAAAGCACTGTGATTTGAGTTTGCTTATTATGTAATTTTATTTGCTTGACTTTTTATATGATGCTGTGCAGATGTTTGCCGTAGGCAGTTGGTACTTAAATGAGAGGTAGGTCTCTCTTTTGCCTTGGTGCTTTGGAAATTCAATGTCACAAACAAGGAGCATATAATTTTTTATCTGTACTTTTAGAGCTGAATTTAATCAGGTGTCCAAAATGTGAGTTAAACATTACCTTATATTTACACTGTTAGTTTTTATTGTTTTAGTTTATCATACTTCTTATGGAATTATTAGTGATGCTACTTTTGAAAGATTCCAGACTTGTAACTAGATTCTAACATATCTGGTACTGCAGACTCAGATTCACTCTCTGCCATCCAAATGCTGTTTTTTAAGCACATATTTCTCTGTGGTCCCGAACTGTAATGTACAAGGGTATGTGTTGATAATGCTTTGCATTTCAGTAATATATTTTTCTTCCAAGAGAAAGGCTTTGATATTTTTAGATAATTTAAACATAATTTAAGATACGATATTGTACAATCTGACCACAGTTTTAGGTAATCCATTAAATATGTCTAGAAATTCTGGCAATAGAGATTGCCGTTTGCTGTGGACATAGATAAAATGCTACAGAGATACCATTTTTTGGTTTGAATTACTAAACTAAATTTAGAGGTAGAGACTGTGGTAAAATATGAAATACATGTACAGTTACTTTCAGTTAGCAGTGGATTGAAGCATGGGTTCCTCCAAGGTTTCAGGCAATGGGCAGAGTTTAAAAGTATATCAGATTTGTTCACTTTATTATTTTATAGTAGCTTTGAATAAATCTTAGGGGTCATTATTACTTAAATAGTATTGTATGTAGGTATTTCAAATTAAAATTATATCTGAATGAAGTTGTTTGTATACATAAAGGATATATGTGTACAATGAACTTTTTTTCTCCGAACTTGTTTTATTTTCTTAGTTTTTTTTTTTTTTTACAGAACTGGAAATTATTTGCTTTTTTCATTTTTGTCTGTGTTTTATCATAAAGAATTGATCAATATGTAAATATGTGATTTGCACCATGTTGACTTACAAGTGTCGCTACAACTTTTTAGAAAACATAACCCCTAATATATGTTAATCACGGCCCGGTGAGCCCGTGGCTTGTGCTTTGTGTAGAGATGGGAAGAGAAGTTCATCCATCCCGTCTCTCAGGTGGACAACGTACTTTCCCGATAAGGAAGGGAAGCACAGTGGAAATACACCTGAACTGTTTTATTGCAGTAATTTTTTTCATATCTGAAATTGTATTGTTTACTATTTTGAATAAGATTTTAAAAAATAAATGGCAAAGACACAAATCCATGATTGTGCAAGTGTGTTTCATCTCCGTGATGACATCTGAGTGGTGAACGGGGTGGTGGCAGGTCTGGAGGACGCTAGCCTGCCCGGCATGCAGTTGTCCCTCTCAGTGGCAGGACTGTGCCTTCGGGAATTCCTCTTACATTTTCTAATCCTTGTTGAGGGCCGATTTACAGCCAGGTGCAGAAGCTTATGGAAAACTGTAGCAAAGCAGGATGGCAAAGTAAAATAGCTAATTCACTGTGCTCTTTCTAGCATCCTGGTGTCCCTGTTGTCTGGGAGGGAAGGTCACTGCAACCTGAGGTGTCATCCCCTCAGCGGATCTGGGCTCCTTGGGTGCTTCCTGGTGGCACAGTCTTTGCTGCCTGAATCCCAGTGCCGCAATCAAACAGCCTCGGACTTTTGGAGTATCAGATTGTACCTTGATAAAAAATGCTGCTAGAGTCTCCCAGAGGCGCTTGAGCTGCTGGACTAGTGGCCTGAGACCGGCATTTGCGTCTTACACCACTCATGCACCCTGCTCCCCTGTGGTGTCGTCCCCTCCCTTCTCCCAGCTCGCTTTCCGCATAGACAGGAGCTCCGCACCAACGCTGGCACTAATGGGTTATGTCTTACCTCTTGTTTCCGTATCTTAGCTGAAAAGGAGTGTGTTGAAACTTGAGAGGCACTGAGGTGGAAATAGGCGAGCCTTGCCTGGGGTTGCCTGGTTTTAGACGTGCACGGAAGAGGGACAGTGCAGGCTCTCTGGTAGCAAGTCCGCAGTTTGCCCCACGGACTGAGCTGCTTGAGAACAGGACCTGGCTTTCACTCCTCTCCCGCCCCAGACTCAGCGCTGTGCCGGGCTCCCACGAGGTCCCTTTAAGTCGTTGTTCACTGGAGGATTACAGAAATTAGATGAGGAAACCATGGCAACCCAGGCTGTGCCCAAGATCACCATAGTTGGCATGTCGTCTGATACCGCTAGCGCCCTGGACACACAGCCGGGGTCAGAGCCAAGATGCAGCGTGTCTGTATCTGCACACCCATGCCCCTGTGTGAAGCTACAGCGCACCAACTGTGTGGGCTGTCACCCCTGGTCCCCAAGCCCAGGTTCTGATGAGCGCAGTTGCTGCCCGTTGACGGTGAAGGGGAAGGTGGCTGCTGGCACAGCGTTCCAGTCCCCCACCCTGCGTGTGCGTGCGTGTGGGTGCGGGCCGGGGCCGCTTTGCCCCTCTGCCTCCTTTCAGCCTGGTTTGGAGGAAGCAGTTCGTCCTTCCCGGCAGAGGTTCAGCAGGTGAAAACTGTTCTGAGGATCAGATGTCTTCCAAGGGAACAGAAAAGGAGGCTGTCCCGAGGCTTGTCGTTCTGGCCTGATCCAGCACAGCCTGAACCAGAATATTATGGGGTGATTCTCTTCAGTCAGCTGGATTCTTGCGTTCACTTGCGTTTTCACTTTGATGTCAGGAGAGGAAGTTGCTGGAGATGCAGACTAGGGCGATGGAGCTGTGGCCACATCTGACTCATCGCAGCGGCCCTCTGCCGGTGACCTGCGCCTAGGCTATGGAGCGACGGGAGGGAGCCTGCTCTTGGGAAGCAGCAGCTTCCACCCTGCGAGACAGAAGCCCGCCTTTCCTCCAGCTCCTTCCTAAAGAGTCCCAGACATCTGCTACCGTTAGCAAGGCCACAGCTTTGAAAGGCCCTGCTCCTTACTGAGGAAGCCCTTCTCCGCCTGTGACCTTCGCATCTCCGATCTGAAACCCTGCGCTGCTCTCTCCCCCCAAACCCCCAAACCGCCCTATTTCTCTGTTGGGAAACCCAGAGCTGCCATTCTGGGAATCCGTGACTTCCTGGATGCTTTTCCCCTCGTAGGGCCCTTTGTGCTCTTCTCGCAGGCCACCGTTGGCGTGTGGACGGGACAGCTCTCCCACCCGAGACCGTGCCAAAGGAGCAGAGCCTTGCAGGGGGCCCTGGAGCCGCGCAGGGCCGGGTCGGGTTCCTCTCTAGGTTCAGGGTCCTCCCGAGGCCATTCTGCAGCCTCCAGAGAGACAAGCACATTTCCTGGCTGCTCCTAGGAGGCAAGGAAGCGGCAGGGGTCTCGGGGCCTTGCTGGGGCTGAGGCTGAGTTGCTCCTGCTGGTCTCCTAGGAAGAGCTGGGGAGACATGGAGGGGAGGGAGGGTGTGGGTTGAGGCCAGGGCTGGATGACCTTGGTCTGAATTCTTCGTGTCTGTTACAACCTCCTGCCTTATAGAACGAGGACGGATTAGCTCCCAGGGCTGTTATGGAGAGTAAACGGGCTGATGTCTGTGCAAGCACTCTGTGTCTGAGGAAGACATTTGTCACTGACCACAGAAGAGCCAGCTCAAGCCTTGCGCCTGAGGAGGGTCAGCCCGGGGGAGCTGCTCAGGAGTGGCCCACTGTCCTGGGGCTGCCTTCCCGGCCCTCCAGCCCCCCAGCCCTGGGGCTGCCTTGAGGCACGTCCCGGTCAGAGCTGGGTTCATCCTGAACCCTCCAGGCAGGTACGCCCGCTAGGTAACAGACGGGGCGTCCTTGGAGCCTCCCAGCCCGACCCCCGTCCCCCATCCTCTTCCTTTCCCTGAGACAAGGCCAAAGGGTCCTTCCCACCCCCCCGGAGCTGTTCCCAAGGACACAGAGGCAAGACCCAGGACCCCAGAGAGGGGCCGCTTCTAGGCCCACAGCATGCCGGAGCCTCTCCTCTGGGGAAGCAGGAGGGAGGCCGGGCTCGGGCTGCGGCGGGCACCCCCAGGTGTCCACACTCTGCATCCCCGCGGCGGCGTTGCATTAAAAGCCACACACCTGGACGCCTTTCGCTCGGGCCGTGCTGCCTGCTGGGATGAGGGAGCAGGTCAGACAGACGCTGTCCTTGTGGTGCCCGCTGTCAGGTGGAGGAGGAAAACAATTAGTCACAGTGAGTGTGGCAACTGCCCCGGGCCGAAGTCTGTATTTCACGTTTTCCCCCAACGTAAACGTGGCGTGGACCTGATCCGGTAGCAGCTACCACTGAGCGGAGGCTCACTGCGGACGGCACTCCCTGTCCTGGGTGTGCACAGCGGCCTACTACCCCAGCTAGCAGAGGAGGGGACAGCACGGAGGTTAAGTAACTTGCGAAAGGCCGCATAGCCGATGACGGGGAGCTGGGACTTCAGTTGAGGCCCAGACTCCCGCTTCTCCACCGCCGACTCCCTGTTGCTGAGAAACGAGAGCTCCGGCAAGGTAAGAAAGGAAATGTTATCCAAAGGTCCCCCACCCTTTACCCTCGGGTCCTTAGCGTTTTGGTGTATTCTCTTTTTCTTTTAAAATTTCTTTTATCATGACTATAACAGAGCACACTATGGAAAAACACATGAAACAAATACACAGCTTAACATTATTATAAAGCAAATACTTGCGTAGCTACTTCCCAGCTGGAGAAATTTTGGAATTTTGGAATTTTGCTGAGACCCCAAACCCCCTTCCCCAGCAGTGCCCTCCCTCTCCCGACCGGAAACTATCATTTTTGACCTTTATGGCAATCATTTTTCCCCTTTTTTTAAAATTTAGATTTATCGCCTTGCAGGAGTGCTTGCATTTCTGGTGGGCACATACTTAGGAGTTGAATTGCTGGATGTGTGTGTTCAACATGAATAGCTGATGCCAAAAAATTTTCTGAGGTGATTGAACCGCTTTATATTAATATTTCTTCTGGCACGTGCAATTCCCTGTTGTTCTCTGAGTCCTTGCTGACACTTGGCATTGTCAGTATTCATTCCAGCCATTCTGCTGGATATGTAGTAGTAGTCCCTGATGATTAATCATATTGATAATTTCTCATATGGTTACTGGACATTTGCATATCCTCTTTTGTGAAGTGCTTGTTCTAGTTCCGTGCTTATTTTTTTATTGGGATGCCTATTGTTTTCTTTCTTTTTTTTTCTATTTCAGCATATTATGGGGGTACAAATGTTTGGGTTATGTATGTTGCCTTGCCGCCCCCCTTTCCCCTGGAGTCAGAGCTTCAAGCGTGTCCACCCCCCAGAGGGTGCACATCGCACCCGTTAGGTGTGAATATACCCATCCCCTCCTCTCCCACCTGTTGGACACACTATGAATGTTATTACTATACACGCACATAAGTGTTGAACCGTTGATACCAGTTGGATGGTGAGTCCATGTGGTGCCTGTTTTTCCATTCTTGTGATACTGCACTTAGTACAATGGGTTCCAGCTCTATCCGGGATAATACAAGAGGTGCTGGATCACCACTGTTTTTTGTGGATGAATATAACTCCATGGTATACATATACTGCATTTTATTAATCCACTCATGTATTGACGGGCACTTGGGTTGTTTCCACAACTTTGCAATTGTGAATTGTGCTTCTATAAACATTCTAGTGCAGATGTCTTTTTTATAGAATGCCTTTTTTTCCTTTGGGTAGATGCCCAGTAATGGGATGGCTGGATCAAATGCTCAACATCTGTAATCATCAGGGAAATGCAAATCAAAACCACAATGAGATATCAGTTAACCTCAGTGGGAATGGCTTTTATCAAAAAGTCCCGAAACAATAAAAGCTGGCGTGGATGTGGAGAGATAGGAACACTCATACGCTGCTGGTGGGACCGCAAACTAGTGCGACCTCTGTGGAAAGCAATATGGAGACACCTCAAAGAGATAACTGTAGTGATATTTGAATTGGTCCTCTGAATTTGTTTTTCTTTTTTCTTTTCTTTTCTTTTCTTTTCTTTTCTTTTCTTTTCTTTTCTTTTCTTTTCTTTTCTTTTCTTTTCTTTTCTTTTCTTTTCTTTTCTTTTCTTTTCTTTTCTTTTCTTTTTTCTTTTCTGACAGAATCTCACTCTATTGCCCTGGGTGAGTGCCATACTGTCAGCCTAGCTCACAGCAACCTCAAACTCCTGGGCTCAAGCGGTCCTCCTGCTCCAGCCTCTCACGTATCTGGGACTACAGGTGTGTGCCACCACACCTAGCTAATTTTTTATTTTTTGTAGAGATGGTGTCTTGCTATTGCCTAGGCTGGTCTTGAACTCCTGGCCTCAAGCAGTCCTTCCACCTCAGCCTCCCAGAGTGCTAGGATTACAGATGTAGGCCACCACACCTGGTCTCTTCTTCCATCTTTTTAATTTGGATGCCTTTTATTTTCTTTTTCTTGTCTAAGTACTATGGATAGAACTTCCAGTACCTTGTTGAATAGCAGTAGTGAACACAGGCTTATTGTCTTATTACTGATCTTGGGGGAAGGTTTTCTGTCTTTCACCACTGAGCACGGTTTTAGCTGTGTGTTTCTCATAAATCACCGTCGCCCTGCCAAGCATTTCCTTTCCACTCCTAGTTTTCTGAGTGTTTTCTTTTTTTAAATCATAAAGTTTGTTTCATCTTGTCAAATGCCTTTTCTGCGTCAATTAAGATCATTACGTAGTTTTTTCTCCTTTCCTGTAGATGTGGTATATAATATTCATTGGTTTTCTTATGTTGACTCATGTTTACATTCCTGGGATCAGTTCCACTTGGTCATGCTACATAATCTTTTCAGTATGCCGTTGGGTTTTGTTTGATAATATTTTTTGAGTATTTATGCATTTATGTTCACAGGGATATTGGTCTGTGATTTTTTTTTTCTTGTGATATATGTATCTGGCATTGGTATATCATAGTAATGCTGGTTTCCTGGAATGAATTTGTGTTAATGCATTCTATTTCTCTTTTTCTTGGAAGAATTTGAGAAGGATTAGTGTTAATTTTTCAAATGTTTGGTGGAATTTGCCCGTGAAGCCATATAACCCTGGACTTAACTCTTATTGGGACGTTTTGATCACTGATTTTATCTCTTTACTTGTCTGCAGAGATTTTCTATGTCATCTTGAGTCATTTAGGTAATTGGTGCATTCCTAGGAATTCATCCATTTTGCCTAGGTTATCAGATTTGTTGGCTTGCAACTGTTCATTGTATTCTTTTTAAATCCTTTTTATTTCTGTAAGGTTGGTATTAATGCCCCCGCTTAAATTTCTGACTTTATTTGTTCGTGTCTTCTCCTTTTTACCTTTGCCAGTCTAGCTAAAGGTTTGTAATTTTTGAAGAATTGACTAAAACAAAAATATGTATAGTGCACAACATGTTTTGAGGCAGGTCATATATACATTACGTAATGGCTAAATCGAGCTAATTTAATGTAAGCATTACCTTACATACTTATTATTTTTATGGTGAGAACGCTTAAAATCTATTCTCTTAGCAATTTTCAAGAATATAACATGTTGCTATTACCTGTTGTCCCCGTGGTGTTGTACAATAGATCTCTTGAGCTTATTCCTTTTATCTAACTGAAGTTTTGTATCCTTTGACCGACAACATGTCCCTAACCCCCCTGTCCCCACTCCCAGCCCCGGTCACCACCATTCTGCTCTCCACCACCTCCGTGAGTTCAAGTTCTTTAGACTCTCTATGTAAGTGAGATCATGGGTATTTGTCTTTCTGTGCTTGGCTTATTTGTCTTAGCATAATATCCTCCGGGTCGATCCATGTTGTCACCCCTGACAAGATTTTCTTCTTTGTAAAAGCTGAGCAGTGCTCCATTTGGTGTACATACCGTGTCTTCGCCACCCACGCCTCTGCTGGTGGGCGCTCAGGTTGATTCTGTGCCTCGGCTGTCGGGACCAACACTGCCGTTAACGCTGGGAGCCATTCACCTCACGCGTGCCGCCCAACGGTGCGTTGATAATTCCTTACTGAAAACCCAGCTCTGCCTGTATCAGCCTGCCCTTTGGCAGCAAGAAAGTCAAGGTTGCCCTGCTGCCTGGTTGGGGGCCGCTGGGAGTGTGACCCTCCCCAAGGGTGGCGCCCAGTGATGCCCGGCAGACCGGGCTTCCTGGCTGCTGACGGTTCTTGACACAGAGACCAGACTCTCGGCTTTGGGCCTGCAGGCGGAAAGCCAGGTAGTAAACAGCGTTCCAGCAGAGGGGACGCACAAGGGGCATCTTGCAGCCCGTTAGGCAGGAGGCTTGGCCAAGGCAAACAGCAGCACGGGGAGGCCAGTCCAAGGCAAGCTGCGTTTGCAAAGGAGCAGGGCGCCGGCGTCTGTCTCGGCTCCAGCCGCCCACAGGCAACTCATCCACGCGACGGGCGTCCAGCGGGCGCTTCTGCTGGGCCAGGCCGGGGCTGGGTTCTGGGAATACAGGGCGAGGGGAAGGTTCATCCAGGACGTGGTACTTGAATTTGGCTTCTGGGGCCGAATCTTGGTTCCAAAAAAAATTGAGGAAAAAAAAAGTTGCCGTGAGCTCATCTTTTCCACATTTGAAGAAAAGAACACACAAGTCAAGTTCGTACATCGGAAAGGGACCCAGAGGTTTCATCCGGAGCTTGAGAGCTGCTTGGAGGGGCCTCTGGCCTCGCCTAACTCACGCCCGCGCTCTCAGGAGCCCACGCCCAGTTGTGCTTCCGAGGCTGAGGACGTGAGCACGCTCTGGCCTTTCCGGAGGCCTGAGGACTCCCTCCGGCTCCCTCCTCCTCCTCTTCTCCCCCACAGACAGATGTCTGAGCTGTAGGCGGCCTACCCCGCATTGTAGGGCAGGGGGGGGCCCTGTGGACTCCATCCCTGCGTTACCCTTGGGGCTGGGCCCTCCCTTCGTACCCTCCTGGCACCTTCAGCCTGTGGACGAGTGTCTGGCTTGTAGAAGAGGCGAGGTTCTCTCTCAGGTGCCCTGCGCCCCACTCTGGAGCAGGGAGCTTGTGGCCAGGGTGAACACTTGGGGCGAGGTCTGTGTGTGTGTGCTTTTTTTTTTTTTTTGAGACAGAGTCTCACTCTGTTGCTCCGGCTAGAGTGCCATGGTGTCAGCCTAGCTCACAGCAACCTCGAACTCCTGGGCTTAAGTGATCCTCCTGCCTCAGCCTCCCGAGTAGCTGGGACTACAGGCATGCGCCACCATGCCTGGCTAATTTTTTCTATATATTTTTAGTTGGCCAATTAATTTCTTTCTATTTTTAGTAGAGATGGAGTCTCGCTCTTGCTCAGGCTGGTTTCAAACTCCTCACCTTGAACAATCCACCCGCCTCGGCCTCCCAGAGTGCTAGGATTACAGGTGTGAGCCACTGCGCCCGGCCCTGTATGTGCGTTTGATAAGCGAATCCACCTCTGTCAAATAAAGTCTCGGTGTTTTCTCTGAAAATTCAGTTTCTGTTGAAGGTAGGTCTCTGCAGAGCCTAAGACCCCAGAGACGTCCTAGGTTTCCAGAGTTGATTTCTGGATTTCCTTTGGTCGGTTTTATGAGCACGTCTCTGATTCCTGTCTTGGTCCTATTCTCGTGAGCCTCTGGCTTTGGGTCTGGGCTCATGAGTGAGGCGAGGCTCATGTCTTGCTTGTCCACGGTAGTTTTGGGGTTCTCTTGGCCACGGTGGTGGATAAAACCGCCAGTGTGGGGTTCAGGTGCTGCCCAGGTCTGTGCTCCTGGACCGTGCCCTGGACCATTCTGCGTCCGGTTTCCCCGCCGCCTTTCTCTGCCCCCACCGGGCTGTGCAGGCCTCTTCCACCTTCTCCCGTTGCCGCTGGCGGGATGCTGACGTTCACATGTATCGTGCTCTTCCGGGGCCAAGCTTAGGTCTTTGAGAAAGCACATTTTGTTTTGTTTTTCAGGATGGAAAAGTCTATGCTATGATGGTCAGAATTAATTATGATGGAAGTTTATGGATTTTTAAATGAAACAATTAGATCTGGAGAATACACTGCAGAAGAGGTTCTCTAAGAGTGGCAGTGTGTAGACTCGGTGGTGTATACCACGTTTCGTGGTTAGAATGGGATTGTTGAATCGGGAGGCTGGATCCTGCCCCGGAAGCTGGGAAGGTGGAGGGAAGCTGACCCTGCACCAGCGGGGGCATCGAAATCAGAGTTGCAACGTCCCGGGGTGATGGGTATAAGGCCCCTTCTTGCAGCAGGGCAAGCCTGAGTGCCGGCCAGGGAAGGGGACACTGCTCTGTTCTGCGTGAAACAAGGGAGCCATTTGCTAACGCCCACCAGGGAGGGAGGGACTGAGGCTTCTAAGTGGTGCTTTAGAGTCTCAGGAATGGGGGGGTGGGGCAGGGGAGTTCATAATTACTTCCGACAAAAAGACAAATAAATAAATAGGGAAAACACATGGAGATGTGAGCCGGTATTGGCCAAATGTATCCAAACCTTTCTGATGAACCGGGTCTCAAGGAGAGGATTTTCACGATGCATAAACCTTGCTAAGCCCTGAGGAGTCTGATTCCTCCCCGCTAGACACTCCCGGCACAGGGAGAGGAAGCTTTTGTGTAATTGGCCCTTGAAACATTATGACAATCACTTTGTGGCCTCCTCCAGCTTATTTTTAATTGCAAGGTCAATTGCGTTGTTAAATTATTAACTCTTGACGATTACTTATCTTGGCATTTTCCCATCTTGATGAAAGTGGAAACAGCAAGGTCACGCCAGCTCACTTGAGGCTTGGGTCCACGGCATCCTAAATGGAGACGAGTCAGATTGGGGAATGTTCGTGGCTGCTCCGGGTCTGCTGGGGGTGGGGGGCAGAGAGAGCTTTGCAAACGCAGGGGCCGGCTCAGGCCAGACGGGGCCAGGTGGTCGGAGCCCTCTGTGGAGGTGGGAGGTGCTGATGGGCCACAAGCAGCTTGTTCCCCCCTTCCTCCAGGATGCACGGCCGGAGGCAGAGTCGGGGAGCAGGGGTGTCCCTCTGCCTGCCCCTCACCCCCAACCTGCCCTTCTAAATCCCACCCACCTCCTAAGGCCGGTCCAGACCCTGTCTTCCTTGGTCCCTCTCAGCCCACACCGACCTCTTCCTCCACTCCCCGGTGGACTCTCTCCCTGACAACATCGGCAGCAGCAGCAGCAGCAGCAGCAGCAACTAGACAATAAGGATGCCCGACATTTATTGAGCGCTTGTAGTATGCCTAACGCCTTGCCCACAGCGGGCTAGGGCAGGCCGCGTGGTCATGCCACCCTTTGTCCACCAGGGGGCAGTGTGACCACACCGTAAGGGCGCCTCCGTCTCTACCAGGTCCCAGGGAAAAGACGCGTCCGGATGCCCGTTGGGCGCGGGAAGGAAGCCTCTGGCTTTGGTGGCGAGTCCAGGGCTCCACCAGTGGGGGCAAAAGGAAGCGCGGCTGTCATCCCTCCTGGCCTCCAGCCTTGGGGGCACCCGGGGGCCCTGTCCCAGCCTCAAGTGATCCTGTGTTTGATCCCCGGCTGCACGGAGGGCGGAGGGCAGAGGGCAGGCTGGCACCCGGAGAGGCGGCTTCGGTCAGTCGGCAGTGCTGACTCCCTGGCCGGGACCTCAGCAGCGTCCTTAGAGCCGTGGGGACGGTCCCCAAACCCGAGGGCCCTTGGTGGGAAGCAAAGACTGGGGTGCGCTGGGCCCCACATGGTCACAGCAGGAGCCGGTGGGCAGCCCTGTGGGGAGGCCGGCTGGCCGTGTGGCTCGGCTGGCTCGGTGGGCGAACCTCTCGGGGAGCCAGCGCTGCTCAGCCTGTGGCCTGCAGAAAGCGCGTCCTTCCCGCAGCCGGGGAGCCTCGGACCAGGGCGTCATTCCGGGGGGAAGGCAGTGGGGCTGTTGGTGGGGCGCGGTGTATCACGCTCGGATTTCTGTTCACGCAGCTCCGGACGTGGCTCCGTGGCTCCGTGGCTCCGTGGCTTGGGGAATGGGCAAGAGCAGGCGTCCTCCAACCACGGCCGCGGCCACGTGCGGGTGTTTTCGCCCGTTTGTTTTTTTACTTAAAAATAAGACATGTGCCGTGTGCATAGGAATTTGTTCATAGTTTTTTGTAAACTGCAGTCCGGCTCTCCAGCAGTGTGAGGGACGGTGAACTGGCCCCCTGTTTAAAAAGTCTGGGGACCCCTGGGCAAGAGCTTCCCGGCAGAAATCTGACACCCCCAGGGACTACTGAGGACTCTGATGGCTGATTTTTTTTTTTTTTTCTTTTTCATCTTGAGGAAGGCCCGTTGGTATCTTGTCCCCAGGCAAGACAGGCCGGGAGATCGCTTTGATCAGTGCTCCCCCGTGAGGAGTTCGGATCCCGGGTCCCTCAGCGTAGCCCACATCTGAGGCCGCGGCTCCGAGGAATTAAAGATTGATGTTGCCGCCCAGGCCCGGGGCCTCCAGAGGGCCCGGGGATCAGAGGTTCAAAGCAGCCCGAGTTTCCTTTGCGGTTTCGCCACGCCCTCCCGCCCTTCTCCAGGCTCTGAGAGAAGAAAATGCTGATCAGCGGAGACTGCCGGCTCCCCCGCCCCAAACACCCACTTTCTGCCAGGCCGCGGGAGGGATCGGCCCAGCGCATGCAGGATGACGGCAATGCCAGTTGCCAGGCCTCCCCCCGGGCCTCCCCTGACACCAGGTCTCACCGTGCAAGCTCTAAAGCTCAGGGAAGCTGCCGAGCGTGTGTGTGTGTGTGTGTGTGTGTGTGTGTGTGCATGTGTGTGTGTGCACGCACATGCATGAGTCATGTGTGCACAGGTGTGTCTGCAGGCCTCACAGGTGGAGGCCCCCTTCCCACCCCCCCAGGACCGGCCAGCTCGGAGCGAGTTGCCCGTCGCTGCCCGAGATGCAGCCAAGGGGGATGTGCCCGACTCCTGACCCGGCCACTCACGGGGCCGTCTGTGCGCTCCGCTTCGTAATGTTAAAGCTGATGCCCACACGGTCTGGCATTTCTTGAGCACCTTAGCACTAGCTAGGTTCCTCCCATGGGCTCCCCAATTTAATTCCCACAAGAACCCCATGACGTAGGTGCTGTATATTAATATAATATAAAATAATACATGTAAATGTCTAGCTATCTGCACAGCCCTCCTTATATAAGGCGGAGCCTGAGTTGTGGAGAGGTCAAGCCGAAGCTGTCTCGGGGACTGAGTCCTAGAGCCAGCACCGTGGGGGGAGGAGCTCCGGATGCCTCCCCACCCCCACCGTGGGCGCCGCGGACTTGGAGGGACGTGGTCACCACCCACCAGCACCGCCCCTCCCCCCGGCTAATCGTGGGGGCAGGGAAGGGCCGTGCGCTGTCCTGCCACGCTCTGGGCTGATGGACGGGACTGATCCCTCAGAATTCAGGGAGGATGGCAAGGCAGGTGTCCAGCAGATGGGGAAACCAAGGCCGGGAAGCGCAAGAGCTTGTCCAAGGTGTCACAACCAGTCAGTGGCGGGGGTTGCTGGCTGGCGGCTCTGTCTCCAACACCACACAGCCCCGAGCTCCAAACGCCCCTGAGCAAACAGTCCAGCAGGGCTAGATGCAAGGAGCTCACTTAAAAAAATATGACTTAAAATGTGATTGATTAATTTCTATTTTTTGAACTGCTAAACACATGCACAGCAGCAAATTAATTTAGGCAGGACAAAATGGTACACGGTGACGGCGAGGTCTCCGTCCCACTCCTCCTGTGCCTGCTCTTCTCCCCGTACGATCACGGCTGCTTGTTCCTTGTGTGTCCTTGCAGAGGAGATTCAGGCAGGTGTAATCCTGTGTGCACAGGTGACAGGTGGTTAAACTGGGAGTCTCCACCTGAGTTTCATCAGGGGTCCCCGAAGCTGCCCGTCTAGCAGGACGGCCACTTGGGTAGGGTGGCTTGGATGTGGCCTCTGAGGTTGGGGGAGGGCTGGTGTCCGATATACACCTGCAGGATCTAAAGGTGAGAACAGTAGGGTGGACAGGAAGAGAAGAAAAGATAGGAGAGGAGGGGAGCAGAGCAGGGGAGGAGGGGGAGAGAGGACAGGGGAGAGGAGAGGAGGGTAGTGGAGAGAGAGAGACAGAAAGAGAGACAGGTGTGTAGCAAGCCATCGATGCCCCAGGCATTTCCTGCAGGACAGACACGGGCCCCCAGGGGCAGACGGCTGGCCCGAAAGACTGCCCCGAAGGGGAAGGTGACCCTAAGGAGACAGACCCCAAATTCCCAGAGATCGAGGGAGGAAATCAAGCAGCCGAAGAGAGGAAAATAAATGCAGTTAATTGTTCCAAGTTGGGGTCTCCAAGGAATCCACAAAAGCGCTCGACAGGGGAAGGTGAAGTCCAGAGAAAACCAGCCCTAGACATGAGTTGTGGCAGTGCCAGGTGACAGTGGTGACAGTCGAGTAGTGCCTTGCCCGCTCTCTTCCTTCTCCCCCTGCACGTGTTCAGTGTGGGACCAGAGTGTCCCGGTGGCTGGGCATGTTGGTGGAGGTGACTTTATCCCAGTGCTCCCATGGCTGACGGGGACAGGCAGCTCGCTGAACTGTCCTTGGTGTGGATAACACGAGAAACTAGCCCTGGTGGCCAGAAGCAGCTTCGGTCCCCGTGGCGGGAGCCGTGGTCCCTCCCGCAGTTTCCAGACCTCAGCCGGGTCACGTCCTGGCCGGCACGATTGAAGCGGGTTCTCGGTCCTCTCGAGGGAGAACTCTGCAGCGGCGCCGCAGACGTGTCCACGTACACGCTGGAAACCTGCTCCCAAGCCTTCCCCACCGGGATCTGCAGCCCCTGGATCTGAGCACCGAAGAGACATGTGGTCCTTTTAGGTGGTTAGATGGCAGATTTTAATCTTTGCCAATTCCCGGGAACCCAAAATGCCCCTGTGCTCTACCAGTCAAAGAAAAGCTTTATGTGGCCAGGTGATAAATGGAGCTTTGGCCAAACTTCATCTCACACGGGGCCTGTGTACCCACTCTGTGCTGTTTCCTTAGTGTCTAAGTGTGTGATTGGGACAGGCCCACTCTGCGACAGATGGGATTTTCACACTAGCTCCCTGACCGGGGGGCTGAGGACCGCTGTGAAATTCTCTCTTCCTACGAGGATGGGAAGTCCCAAACAATACTGCAGCCTTGGCAGAGGGGCGGGTGGGGGATTTCAGAAATTAGCAGCAAAAAGTCTTGAAAGAGGCTGGGGTCTCGGGTGGCTCACGCCTGTGACCCTAGCACTCTGGGAGGCTGAGGCGGGCGGATCGTTTGAGCTCAGGAGTTCCAGACCAGCCTGAGCAAGAGTGAGACCCCGTCTCTACTATAAATAGAAAGAAATTAGCTGGACAACTGAAAATATATATAGAAAAAAAAAATTAGCCGGGCATGGTGGTGCATGCCTGTAGTCCCAGCTACTCGGGAGGCTGAGGCAGGAGGATCGATTGAGCCCAGGAGTTTGAGGTTGCTGTGAGCTAGGCTGACGCCACAGTATTCTAGCCCGGGCAACAGAGGGAGACTGTCTCAAAATAAGAAAAACAAAAAAAGTCCTGAAAGACACAGGTGTAGTAATGTCTTTCACACACCCATTTAACTTATCTATGTGGTCTGTGGAGAAGGTGAGTGGGTCTTGGAAAATTCCAATGGATTATCATAAATTTAAATCAGTTAGTGATTCTGATTGTAGCCACTGTTCTAGTTGTGGTTATCTTTTATTTTTTGAGATTTTATTTTCATTTTTTTTTTAATTTCAAAAAATAATTTAGGGGTACTAGTGTGTTTGTTATGTGGATGATTTTTTTTAAGCCCTGTATTTGCTAAACCAATGCGGATAAATCGTATCACGCTGAAGTCAGGGTTTTCAGCGTACCCATCACCAGAACGGTGCACGTTGCACTCGATCGGTAGATTTTTATCCCTCCCCCTCTTGGTTTCCAGGGTCCATCACTGCTCTTGATGACCATATATATCTTTCTCGATCACCTCCCACTCCGTACTTGTGGTGTCTTTATCAAAACAAGTCGACACAGCCCTGGCACCTCGTCTGCAGGTTTTTGATGTGACAAATACCTTTGGCTTTTGCCTGTCAGGTGCACGGCAGGTGTTGTCTCGGGGTCATGTGGGCTCTTCTGCTACTGGCCGGGACGCAGACTGTAGAGAGCTTGCTCGCCGTAACCCTGCACACACCGCCACAGAGGCGCCCCACCGGTGACAGCTGCCTGGGTGTGATCAGCAGCAAGTGGCTGGTGTCTTAGAAGCCCTAGTGAGACACGTAGGGGCCAGAGGGTGGGAGACACACCCCACGGCAGTTCTTTGAAGTTCCTGGGAGTCCGGTGGTTTGGAGAACACGGGCTGTTCCCTCCGGAGTGGAAGAGAGGCCGCCGCACCTTGCACTGCTCACCTTCAAGGAGGCCCAAGGCTCGGGGCCTTCGTGGACTTTGGAAGCAACCTGTGCCACAGGAGGGTGCGGTTCCGACCCGTTTGGGAGCTTGCGAGGCTCACGGTTTTGTGCACGGCCCAGAACAGGAGGAGGCTCAGCAGGAGGTGCGGGCAGCAGTACGAGCTGCTCTGACATTGGGCTTTATGAGCCGGCAGATCAAGTGACGCTTGAGCTGCCTGTGGCTATGAGGATGCCGTGGGGAGACTCTAGATAATCACCCCACGGACCTTTAGGGTTTTGAAGAAAAAGCCATGATTTCTTATGCAAATAACTCTCCTCCTGTTGAGAAACAGCTCTTGGCTTCCCACTGGGTCCTGGTCGGCTTAACTGTGTGACACCAAGTGCCCAGGCAACCTGGGCTGCCCATCCCGGTGGGGACTATTTGACCAACAGCCACAGGCTGGCTTTGCACCGCAGCAACTGCTCAAGAGGAAGGGACGGTCCAGGTTGCTGTGCAGGGTCCTTGCCACATCGCCTCGTCTCCCTCAACCTACACCTAGGGACAAGCCGGAGTTTTTACGACCAGTGACTGAGGGAAACAAACCAGACGTAGTTTACAGCGGGTCCCGCAGGACGTGCGGGCTCACTCTGGCAGAGGACGGCTGTAGCATCGGCCTTAATAAGCGATGCCTCTTGCAGACAGCGGTGCAGAGAAATTCCCTAAGAGGGCAGAACCTCAAGGACCACCCGTGGCTGTCCACTGTCCCTGGACTCGGAGGTGACCGGAAGTGCAAATCTACTCTAATTCCTGGGCAAGGGCTAATGGCTTGGCTGGGTGGTCAGGGCCTTGGAAAGAACAAGATGGGGAGGTTGGTGGGGGCTGGAGAGGAGAGACGTGAACAGATCTCTTGGGGAGACGCGTGACCCTGTGAACACTCACCGAGTTGCGCCCACTGCGAGGGAGGTGTCCAGTGGCCACGTGGACCGTGATGGCGTGTGCTATGGAGTTAGTGGTCAGCTTCCTTTCCCAGTGGCCCGGTGCTGGCTCGATGGGCCCACGAACGAGGAGCCCAGGGCAGAAAGAAGGGAGACCACACACTGACTCAGAACCTGGGCTTGCCTTCTCCAAAGCCGACGGCGATCACCAGCGATGCTGAGAACAGAGACCAGAGCTGCGCCCCGGAGCGGCCCCCTCCTTGGGACACTGTCCCCTCCCATGGCGGCGGGCACAGCGATCCGCTCTCCCTGCAGGCAGCTGTCACGGGTACGGATGCGCCTTCCCCACCTCCGCTGTGCTGCCAGCGCCGCGATTCGTGGACTCGGGGACGCCTCAGCCACCGTCGTGGCGCCCAGACAGCGCTGCTGCCGACCACGGAACTCGTCTCGTCGTGACGGAGGCGAAGAAGGGGCCCGTGCTCACGGAATGCGCCGGACTCACCTCCCATGGGAAGCGGCTGGCCTGATGTTAGCTTGAACCACGTGAAAGTGCCAACGTTCGATGCGTTTTGACTTGCAAAGTGGGTGATTGCACAGATTTATCTCAGAGTCACAGTGGAATGGGCCGTGGAAGATCCACGTGTGGCACCAGCTGGGAAGCCGCGTCCCGAAAGCGGGCTCTGTGGCGCCGCGTTCTGGATGTGTTTGCACCGAGGGCTGAGGTGGGGCTGCTGCTCCTACGGCCAGAGCACAGGGGTCCTGGGACCGAGGGCTGAGGGCAGGGCTGCTGCTCCTACGGCCAGAGCACAGGGGTCCTGGGACCCAGGCCCGAGGCAGGGCTGCTGCTCCTACGGCCAGAGCACAGGGGTCCTGGGACCGAGGGCCGAGGCGGGGCTGCGGCTCCTATGGCCAGAGCACAGGGGTCCTGGGACCGAGGGCGGAGGCGGGGCTGGGGCTCCTACGGCCAGAGCACAGGGGTCCTGGGACCGAGGGCGGAGGCGGGGCTGGGGCTCCTACGGCCAGAGCACAGGGGTCCTGGGACCGAGGGCCGAGGCGGGGCTGCTGCTCCTACGGCCAGAGCACAGGGGTCCTGGGACCGAGGGCCGAGGGCAGGGGCTGCTCCTACGGCCAGAGCACAGGGGTCCTGGGACCGAGGGGCGAGTGCAGGGGCTGCTCCCTTCACTGCCAACCCCACTTAACCACTCAGGTGGCTTTTGCTTCCTGGCCTTGCAACTCTGGGCTCAGCTACTTTGGAAGTCCTTAGGACGTTCCAAGGGAGAAACCGGGAAACACAACAATGACTCCGTGGAAGTAGAGGCTGAGACCGCTCCTACCGACTCAGCACGCAGGCGGACGCTGGGGTGATGGATCCTAGCACCAATAAATTCACCGTGTGCCTAAATTAGTTGGCGCTGGCTTTCTGTCCTGCGCAAGGGAGACTTGTATTAATGGAGTTCCACAACTGCTGAATTGTAAGTTTCTATCTCTTGAGATGATTGCTCCATGTTTTCTTCTGTGGGTGAGAGCATCTTGACCTTGACCACACCTGGAAATGTCACCTTGACCACCTTGACCTTGACCACACCTGGAAATGTCACCTTGACCATCTTGACCTTGACCACACCTGGAAATGGCATCCGCCGTGTGGGGATGGCAGGGTGACCTGGAGAGAGCGGCAGGGAACGGAAACAAGCTTTTGGTTGTCTTTTGAAACATGAGAAATGAAAAAAGTATTTAGCAATTTCACTTTATGTTTAACTCCTTTCTCAAAACGCTCCCCGGGGCCTTTGAAAGTTTCTGCAGCACAAAACTGGAAGTTGCTGCGTTTGTGCAGCTGAAGGGGCCGCTTGAGCTATGAGCGCTCTGAGAGGAGTGGCCTTTTCTCCCCTCTCCTCCTCGTTCTAACGTCCAGTGATGCCTCCTTCATGGGGGAAATGGGGCCCCTGGTGTCTCGGTCGGGCTTGGAGAGTCTTACCTGGTGGCGCAACCTTCACTCAGAGCTAATGTGCCGCGTGGTGAGGGGATGATTAGCTCGTTAGGAAACCGATTTCCTCCTTGTCACCTAACAGCATCCGTGGTGTGTGTGCTTGGAATAATGTCTTTTCTACAAGCCAAATGGGAAGAGGCTCTAATGCATTTCCCTGAATTTGGCCTGCCACTGTTGTAAATTACCCTGCTTAATGGACTTTGGGATTCTGTTATCTATTTGGAAACTTCTGAGCTCCTGGAGGAACCAAGTCAAGTGTCTCTGTCCCCGGGAGGGAAGGCAGGCTGGGAGGTTCACAGCCCGTGAGCATCGTTACTGACGTCCTGTGGAATAAGCGCTCATGATGAGGCCGTGGGCAGGTTTTTTTTTTTTTTTTTTTTTTTTTTTTTTTTTTTTTTGGGATAAGTCCCCCTGAAATAGTGACAACCAGGGACCATAAATCTCGTCTGGAAATGAACATTCCCAGAAGGGATTTGAGCATGACTTCAGCCCCACCCCGGGCCCCACGCCTGCGGCAGAAGGGAACCTCCAGGGCCCTCGGCAACCTCCAGGGCGTTCGCTGAGAGCAGCTAAAACAGCAACGACTGCGGCCCACATCTGTAGAGCACGTTACAGCCTACAGAGGCTCACACAGGCCTCATCTCGCCTGAAGAAGGGGGAAGTTGAGGCCGGCGGTGAGGGCTGGAAGCAGAGTGGAGCCCTGGCCGGTGTCTCCGCTCCCTGCCACTGCGTTGGTTAATTTTATGGACGTGATGCATCCAGATATTTGATCAAACGTGACTGAGTGCTTCTAGAAGAGTGTTTTGGATGAGATTAACATTTAAATTGGTAGACGGAGTAAAGCAGATTACCTTCCCTACCATGGGTGGGCTTCATCCAGTCAGTTGAAGACCTGAACGAAACAAAAGGCTGACCCTCCCCCTAGTAAGAAAAAATCCTCCTTCCTAACGGCCTGTGATCCGCAACACCAGCTCCTCCTGGTTCTACAGCAGCTCTGGCCTTTGCGCCCAAACTAGGACGTGGGCTCTGCGGATTTCCACTGGCCCGGCTCGCAGTCATGTGACCAATTCCTTATAATCTCTCTCTCTGTGTTGACAAAACTTAATATCCCAGCCCCAAGCTGGAGGATGGTGGTGGAGACTGGGAGGAGGGGGGAGCTCAGACGGCCACTGCAGAGGGTGGCCGAGTGGGGGCCGGTCTCGGCACACACTCCTGCCTCCCTGCAGCCAGGGCGGTGGGCAGTGTGCTCGGGGCACGGCCACCTTTGTGACCATGCACGTTCCTCTTGTCTCTGCAGCCTGACCCCGGTGGCTCTCCAGTTCTGGGGGAGCACTGCCCATCCCCCACTCACCACGAGCTTCCAGTCCATGCCTGAGAGGCAGCGTTTTAGTAATATAAATGGCCATGTTGGGAAACCTTTAATATAGCATCCTGGGGGCTGAGTGACCCAGGGGCACAGCCGTAAGTTCCGTCTGGGGTGTGATGCACACAGAGAAGCCCCGCCCAGCCCCCTGTCTCTTGTCTGACCAGAGAGCCCCGTCTCTGGGTGCTCAGTCCTGGCGACTTCTTTTTGGTGACCACGAGAGGGCAGAGGGTGTGGCTGGGGCAGTCTGGGGAGCAGCTGACGTCTGGACACAGGCCTGGGACTCTGCGTGCGGGTTTGGCCTGAGCAGCTCAGCCCCAGGCAGGGGGCCGTGTCCGGGCCTGCGGTCCGGCTAGAGCCGCTCTCAGGCCCCGCCCGCCGCTCGTGTTCCTGCACTGTGGCCAGAGGAGCCTCCTCCTGTGGCCCCACACGCACCAAGCCCAGCCCCACGTGGGGTCCCTCGCCTTCTCTTCTTGCTCCTTTGCCCTCCCTGCAAACCCTGACCCGGATCCTGCAGGTGGGCTTTCCCTGAGCACTCCCCCCTGCCTTGGGTGGGGTCGGGACTGCAGGTGTCCACTTCCATTTCTCCTGCGCCCGTCGGGTTCTAACAGGCATCAGACACAGGTGCAGGTGCGACTGCCGGCCGAGTGTCTGCAGCCCGTGCAGGGCCGGGAGGTCGGCGTCCGCCGTGGCCGTCTGCGCTCCTAGCGCCTCGCGTGGGCCTGCAGGCGCCGGGTGGGCGGTGAGCGTGGGCTGGGGGACGGATCCCCTCCTCTCTGGAACCCAAAGCACCACACCCCAACAGCTGAGACCCCCCCCACCCCCCGGAACGTCTGGCAGCCTCTGCGGCCGAGTCAGCTGGAGGGATGGAGGAGCCAGGGAGACGGCGCCCTGGGACATGCTAAGGACCAGAGCTGGGAGTGCTGGGCGTGAGCCAGGCAGGGCGGACAGCTGCACCATGGGGGCGTGTTTGGCACCGTCACGGCAGCAACCCAGGGTGGGCCACGGGGACAGGGACCGCCCTGCACCCCACGGGTGGGGGGAGCGAGTCCTTGGGGGGCGGGGACACTGCGCGGTGCCGTCTGTTCCGGCTGCGGGAGGGTGCGCAAGGCTCCAGGTGTGTCGGGACTTGGGGAGGGGACGCAGACAGGCACAGGGCCTGGCCTCTGTCCCCGAGTAGCAAAGCATTTCCCGGTGAGTCTGGGCGTCACCGACCACACTGGCAGTGGCAAAGGGCCGGCAAGGTTGTTAGCTCCTCAGCCGGGGAGCTGGAAGGCTGCACCCCCAGGACCAGCTGCAGCCCAGCCAGCCCCAGGTGAAGGGAAGAGGGTCAGGTGGGCGGGGGCAGGTGGGCCCACCTAGGGCCACAGGTCCCCACAGGCTTTCAGGGCTCGGATGTCTGGGGGGACGGCAAGGGGGAGGGAGAAGGGTGGGTGGGAGGAGGAGGAGGGTGGGAAGGAGATGGAGCAGGAGGAGGGGTAGCAGGGAGGAGAGGAAGAGGAGGAAAGGGGAAGAAAGGAGCCCTGGCCGCATGGTCGTGGGGACAGCCCCGTGAGGCCGCAGGGTGGCCCCAAGCTGCCCCTCGAGGCTCTGGGCTCCGCCTGGGGCCAGGGTCCCTCTTGGCCCGAGCCTCCCCTTCACAGTCACCTCTTTGCATCTCTCTAGACTTTGGGAATCATTGCAGGTGAGGCTCTAATGTTGGGAGCAGTGATTTGTGAAATGTTTAAGCATTTAAAACATGCCGGGATTTACATCCCCGTCTTGGCGTGCCTTTGGCTTTCAGCCTGTCAGAGGCCCAGGAGGGTGGACGGGGTCCAGGACTCTGAGCCCCGGCACCTGCCGAGAGCCCGCTTCTCAGGAGCAGAGAGCCCCGGCGGCCGGGCCCCAGGCCGGGCCTGCCTGCACACGAGCCCACCGGGACGGCCCCTGAGAGAGCCCAGTGATGCTTTAGTCACCCCTTCTCACCCCGTCAGCGAGGGGGAGATCTCAGCCTGGGGTGTGGGGTGACGGAACACTTCCGCTGGCACAGGGCAGACAGAATGACCCCGGCTATTCAGGCACGTGGACCCGCAGCCTGGGGGCCGAGGACACTCACGCTGGCCACGTGGGGACTGCGCTCGGGACCCAAGTGGGCTGCCGGTGGCTGTGGCTGGCCTTGCAGTGCCCAGAGGGTCAGGGGCCTGGTTCCCACGGGCGGCGGGCTTGACCTGGTAACCTGGGGGCTGGCGGGGACCCGAAACCCACCGCCCAGGGATAGGCAGGAACCGCGCCTGGTCCCTGGGGAGGAGGGCGTTTGGCTCAGGAACCACAGGGACGGGGTGGGGAGGGGAGCGTGTGGTCGGGCCATCTGAGGACGCTCAGGGTCACTGGGGGTCAGGGCAGTGAAGGCACCAGGCCTCATGGTTAGGGCTTACGGCGCAGAAGAGAGAAGGGGCTCAGCGCTCCGGCCTCCCGCACGGGGTGAGGGAGGGAGGCGGGGCCTGGGCAGCAGCAGCAGGTTCAAGGGCACCGGGGGGAGCTCGGGAGGGGCTCGCGGGGGACGGCCAGGCCCGAGGAGGTCACCAGGAGACACATCAAATCTCTCCCCTTGTGGGCTCGTACTCGTGGGTGCTTCTCGAGGCCGCCTCTGCTGTGCTTACGCTAACTCCGACTCACCGTGGCCGAGGACTGTCCCATTTTTCCCACCTGATGGAGAACAAACACACTGGGTGTCTCGAGGCTGGGCGCCAGCCACCAGGAGGGCAGACTCACCCTGGCAGGTACAGGCCCAGGGCGCTGGGAGGAAGAAAGCCCCAGAACGCCCTCTGTTCCCCTTTCCCCTTAAAATCCTGGATCTGGGCTCATCGGATGGTCTTGGGAGGCCTCTGGCATGGTGGAGAGATGCTGCCCAGGGCCACGCAGTCCAGATCGCCGCGGTTTCCCTTTGGTCACGTGGTCCCCACCTTTTCACACAGACAGGGCGGCTCTGCCCACAGGGCCCCAGTCCCGGCAGCCTCTGCAGCTCCTACTGCACCGCGGGTCCCGCAGGCCCTCCGTGTCCTGCCCCAGACGCGGGGGCTGCAAAGACCCCGCCCTGCCTTCTGGAGCGCACGCCGGTTCCAGCTGCCCTTCCGCGGACCTTTTCCAACCCCTCGGACGCCGGGGCACCTTCCCTGCAAAGCCCCTTGTGGCTGGCGCATTTTCCGGGCTGTGTGTGACAACGCAGGACGCAGGGGCAGTTTGTTCGGACGAGAGTCTGTTTTGCTCTCACTGCAGGACCTGGGACACTTTTCCCAAACCTGGGAAGGGGCTGGCGGCTCGGTTCGAGGCCTCCACAAGTGACAGAGTCCGGCACAGCCGGCCTGGGCACCCGCTGAGGACCGCAGGACCTCGGGGAGCACCGGCGGGGGCCCACCTTGGACGCTGCACCGGGGTGATGTCAGGCTCTTTCCAGAACATTCTGCTGAGTGCGGGAGCCCCGAGAATACTGCATGGCTGGTGTTGGGGGGGGGGAGAGGCCTCCCTGAAACCTGACAGATGTTGACTTTCTCATCAACCTTGGAAAGTGGCTCGTGAGACGCCGCACTCTCATTTTTGTTCTAATTGTAAAAGTAATTGATCGTAGAAAATCTGGAAAATCTGGTCGAGTGCAAAGACGCCAGCGCCACCCAGACGCGCACCGCCAGAGGCACGCACCGCCGCCGCCGGTCTCTGTCCCTCCAGGCGTGCTCCGTGCCTGTTTAGGGACTGACACATGCCATTCGCAAGGTGGCCGTCCCCTGCAGACGAGTTTTGTTTGCCACCTTTTATTTGACAGCTGGACAACATGCCTCCACGTGGCGTGCTGTTGTGTAGCCATTTCCGCTATTTTGGGTTGCTTGGGGTGTTGCCAGGCTTTTGCCGTTATTAGTGACGCCGCAGTAAACGTCCTTGCACGTCGATCTCTGCGTGTGTCTCTGGTAAAGTGATCAGTCCCATGTCGCCATGCACAGACCCGTTCAGGAATAGGGGGCTCTCCTGACCCCAGGTCCAAAGCCAGAGGCACACACCCATTTTTGGAGAAGCTCTTGTGCATTTAGCGAGGAGCAGTGCGTGTCGTGTTGGAGCCAATCTTCTCTCTCTTTTTTTTTTTGAGACAGAGTCACACTCTGTTGCTCGGGCTAGAGTGAGTGCCGTGGCGTCAGCCTGGATCACAGCAACCTTAAACTCCTGGGCTCGAGCAATCCTCCTGCCTCAGCCTCCCGAGTAGCTGGGACTACAGGCATGTGCCACCATGCCTGGCTAATTTTTTATATGTATACTTTTAGTTGGCCAATTAATTTCTTTCTATTTTTAGTAGAGACAGAGTCTCGCTCTTGCTCAGGCTGGTTTCGAACTCCTGACCTTGAGTGATCCTCCCACCTCGGCCTCCCAGAGTGCTGGGATTACAGGCGTGAGCCTCCGTGCCGGCCTTAGCTAACCTTCTGTTAACCTGCATGATCTCATTCAGATCCTCCCCACCACCCTGTAAGGCGGCACTAATCCTGCCGCTGGTTGACAGATGAGCGAACTGAGGCACAGACAGAGCTGATTAATTGCCCAAGAACCCAGAGTCGGTAAGCGGCAATGCGGGAACTCAAAAGCAAAAGGAGCAGAAGCAAACACCAGCCGCGGAGCAGAGGGCCGGGGCGGTGCCGCACACACATGCGCCAGGCGGTCTCCGGCCGCCGCCCTCGCGCCCGCCGCTGCACTGTTTGTGTTTTCACCGTCTCTGCTGCTTGGGCTGCACACGCCCCGTCCTGCGAGTGGGTGTTCCGGACGCTTCCAATTCGGGCTGTTGAGCCTGACGCTTCCTCTGCACCATCCAGCTCCGCGCTCCTGTCCACCTCCAGCTCCTGCAGCTGAAGCTTCTGGGAGGAAACTGCAAAATGTCACTGCGGCGGGCACGGTGCCTGTGCTGGGGGCAGCCGCTGTGACTCACACTTGGGCTCCGAGCCCCTGGACACGTCCCTCTCGGCGGGGGCAGCTGTGGCCAGCAGAGCTCTAGGAGCCCCAGGCCCCCCGGCAGACAGGACGCGCCCTGTGCTGCTTCGGGAAGGTCCCCCGGCATCTCCCAGGGGACCCGGGACCCGCAGATGCTCCGAGGAGAGGGAGCAGCCTGCGGGCAGCACATGCGGGAGTCCCCAGCTGCCGCACACGCCCCGGGCTTGTCCGGTCCAGGAGCCTGCAGAGCCCTGGGCCCGTCTCTCTCCCCGCCAGAGCCGGAGGAGCTGATGGAGACAGAGCGGAGTGGGGCCGCCGTGGCAGAATGCGACCTTGTTTGGAAACAGGCTCTTCGCAGATGCGATGTGTTGAAATAAGGGGATGCTGGATCAAGGTGGGCCCTGAGTCCGTGACTTGGTGTCCCTATAAGGAGGGAAGACACCCAGGGAAGGAGAAGCCACGTGAGGACGGGGACTGAGACTGGAGTGATGCAAAGGCCGCCGGCCGCCCCTGGTCGGTGGGAGACTGGCGCGGGGTGGCTTCTGCCCGGAGCTTTCCGAGGGGCGTGGCCCTGCCGACACCAGACTTTGGCCTCGGCCTCCAGGACCGACGGCACAGATCCCTGTCGTTTGAAGCTACCCAGTGTGCAGACACCAGCAGAGGGGTGGCCTGGGATGCAGGCCCCAGTCGAGGCCCTAGACTCCTATTCCCAGGGGCCGGGAAGTTGCCCTCGCGAGGGGCAGGAGGGGTTAGCGCCGGGTTTTCCACCCAGAGTCCAGCGGCACGGACATGTTGAGAGCTCGGCCCTAAGTCGGCATTCCCGGCAGTCTGGAGGGTCTGTCCCGCGTCGTCAGACCCTGTAGCCCGCGTGGGCCCCAGGTTCCCGCCGACGCCGGCCCGGTCTGGGGAGGAGGTCTCGCGTGCTCTCGGTCAGCACCGAGGCCGGGCTCCGTACGCCCAAACCGGGGAGAGTGAAGTGCTTTCCTCTAAATCACCTCAACAAGTTCCTGACTGGAACTGTAAGTCCATTATCAGCACAAGGAACTCTGTGTCACTCTGTGCCACCCCCTATTTTTCTGTTTTAACCAGAAGATCAAAGCAGTTCACCAGCGAGGGGTGGCCGCACGGGGAGGGGGGGGCCCGGTGCTCTCGGCCGTCCCCTCTGCCGCTGTCAGAGTGGGATCAGACGCAGGCAGCCGCGGGGTGTCCGTCGTCTGCACCCATGAGGAGGAGACCTGGGCCGGGGCCACCGGGCCCCACAGCAGCCCCCGTCAAGGCCGGCGCGGGCCGGCGCTGTCTCGAGGCCTCGCCATGGGGCTGAACTCACCCTCCCTGAAACCAGCCCTCGGCTGAGCGGCCGGCGCAGGGCAAAAGCTTCCGTCCTCCCCTTCTTGGTTTCGTTGTTTGTCACCCTTTGAAGACCCTCCAACCCTCTTCCGAGTCCAGCCCTTCCTCCTTGGTGTGGAAACACCACTCTTGTACCCGTTCGGTGGTTTGCCATGCCGCCCACTCTGGGCCACCAGCCCTGTCGTTCACCGCCGCACCCCCAGGGCCTGGCGTGTGCCGGGCGCAGAGTGGGGGCGCAGAGAGCACTTACTGGGTCATCACGAAAGGGGCTGCTGCTTTGCAGACAGGTGCGGGCCGTGGTCTCAAGTCCGCGTGGAAGCAGACAGAGAGCGCAGGCTGTTTTCCTTGAAAGACAAGAACGACAGTCTAAACCACGCGTTGACGGCGCCTCTGGCTTCTCTCAACCGCCTCCGTGGGCAGAAGGTGCTAGGGGAGGTCGCGGTCGTCCGCGGCTGGCGGGAAGCTGAGGCCGCGTGCAGGGAGCTGATGAGCTCACGGCGGCGCTGGGCCGGGGCGGGCCCGTGGCTGTCCTGCCTGGAGTCCGGTGCCCCGAGTCCCGGATCAGCGTGGACTGTTGAAAGAGTATTTATTGATTTTGACATGAATCTTGGCATTTATAAAAGGAAACAGTGGGCTCGTACAGCATTTTCCCCAATGTGTCCTAAGAACTCTGGGCCCCGGAGAGGCGAACTCCCCTCCCGCCCGTGGGGGATGCAGGGGGATCCATCGCACGTGGGGTCCATTCACCTTTACCAGAGCCCCGACTTCCCCTCTGATTCGCAACTTTAGAAATCTGCCTCCTCCGTCCCTCCTCTTCCCTCCCCCCTCCTTCCTATCAACAGACATCGGGACAGTCTGGACGCCATCTGATCCTTTGGAGTCTTCCTTACCAGAAAAGCCCTCGACCACCATTTTCAGGTGGTGACTCGGAGGGGACAAGGGCATGGAGCCGAGGCCTTGTGGCTGAAGCCCCAGGTCTGGCAGTGACACCCCCGTGGGCTCTCCCGCCGGCGGGTCCTCTCCGCCAGGACGGCTGGGCTCCCACGAGGGCGGCTGCCCGGGAGGCGGGCGGGCGGGGAGGAGCCGCACCCCTGCTGGCAGCTGCCCGCCCAGAGCCAGCAGAGCCGCCTGTGGCTAGTTACGCTCTCCGGCCCAGCCCGCGGCTCCCCGCGCCGATCACACACCCTCTGCTTGCAGATCCGTCTCGCACTCATTTGATTTCTCTCCGAAGAGCTCCGTCTGCTGCCACCGCGTTCCCGACAGGTGGCTCGCACGGCTCTCGGAAGCCCCCAACGCCAGGAAGCATCTTCTGCAGCACCGACTCGGCCTTTATGTCCGTTCCCGTCTCCTGCCACGCTTGCCCGCCCACAGACGCCTGTACGGGAAGGGAGTCCGCGTCCGTGGGCTCATCTGCGCGGCTGCCCGGTGAGCAGGCGCTGGGGGACCCGCCTGCCGCACCCTCCCACGACGGCCCCAGCCTCGGGAGCGGAGCGGGGGGGGGGGTTTGTGGCCCATGGGGCCTCCCTGGGCCACCGGGGCATCTGCGTCAACACCGAGATCTCCTCACTCCGTCCGCACGCGTGTGCGCAGACGCCCGGTTCGCGGGGCTGCGGCCGTGTTGTGCAGCGCTCGGCCAGTGTGTGGGCGTCGCTGGGCCGGGACCGGGTTTGGGGGCTCTGGGGCCAACGACCACGACAGGCAGCAAAGGCACAGGGGAGCTGAGGCGGGCTCAGGGCCGGGCAGGCTGCACAGATAGCGGCTCGCCCCTCCCGCCGTGCGGAAAACCCGGCGTGAGCACGTTCCCTGCACTCGGGGACTCGGGAGGGGACGGTCGGAGCGGACGTGATGACACGGGACCTGGGGCCAGACAGGGTCACCAGAGTGGGGCCCTCGCGATGGGACGGTGCCCTTGGGAGAAGAGGGAGGTGCACGAGAGGCCCGTCCTCTCTCTGCCGTGAGGATGCAGGGAGGCCGCAGTCGCCCGGCCCCAGCCTTCCACCTCCAGAGCTGGGAGCCTCGAGGGTGCGTGGTGTGAGCCGCCCGGCCCCAGGCCTTCCGCCTCCAGAGCTGGGAGCCTCGAGGGTGCGTGGTGCGAGCCGCCCGGCCCCAGGCCTTCCGCCTCCAGAGCTGGGAGCCTCGAGGGTGCGTGGTGCGAGCCGCCCGGCCCCAGCCTTCCGCCTCCAGAGCTGGGAGCCTCGAGGGTGCGTGGTGCGAGCCGCCCGGCCCCAGGCCTTCCGCCTCCAGAGCTGGGAGCCTCGAGGGTGCGTGGTGCGAGCCGCCCGGCCCCAGGCCTTCCGCCTCCAGAGCTGGGAGCCTCGAGGGTGCGTGGTGCGAGCCACCCGGCCCCAGGCCTTCCGCCTCCAGAGCTGGGAGCCTCGAGGGTGCGTGGTGTGAGCCGCCCGGCCCCAGGCCTTCCGCCTCCAGAGCTGGGAGCCTCGAGGGTGCGTGGTGCGAGCCACCCGGCCCCAGGCCTTCCGCCTCCAGAGCTGGGAGCCTCGAGGGTGCGTGGTGCGAGCCACCCGGCCCCAGGCCTTCCGCCTCCAGAGCTGGGAGCCTCGAGGGTGCGTGGTGCGAGCCGCCCGGCCCCAGGCCTTCCGCCTCCAGAGCTGGGAGCCTCGAGGGTGCGTGGTGCGAGCCGCCCGGCCCCAGGCCTTCCGCCTCCAGAGCTGGGAGCCAGGAGGGTGCGTGGTGCGAGCCGCCCGGCCCCAGGCCTTCCGCCTCCAGAGCTGAGAGCCTCGAGGGTGCGTGGTGTGAGCCGCCCGGCCCCAGGCCTTCCGCCTCCAGAGCTGGGAGCCTCGAGGGTGCGTGGTGTGAGCCGCCCGGCCCCAGGCCTTCCGCCTCCAGAGCTGGGAGCCAGGAGGGTGCGTGGTGCGAGCCGCCCGGCCCCAGGCCTTCCGCCTCCAGAGCTGGGAGCCAGGAGGGTGCGTGGTGCGAGCCGCCCGGCCCCAGGCCTTCCGCCTCCAGAGCTGGGAGCCAGGAGGGTGCGTGGTGCGAGCCGCCAGGCCGTGGTATCCCGGCACAGCAGCCTGAGCTGACGAGGACTGTGGGAAACTTCCGCTTGCAAGTGGGGGAGGCCCGTCAGCTCCAGCTCACGCGGCACGGGTCCTGCTGCCCCAAATCCCAAACTCCTGCTCTCGGCCAGGGGGGCCGGGCCAGGGAATTAATTCCAAGGAAGGCCTGGCCGGGCCGGGGCGGGGCATGCGAGGGTGGGGATGGGACAGCCCGCCGTGCAGATGGGTCCCTGCTCTGCCACATGGCTCACAGCAGCCTGGCCTGCTTGGGGGGTCCTCCCCCCCATCGCACCCCGACTTTCTGGTTCAGCGCTCCCTAGCCTGCACCACTCCCCCGTCCAGGGATGCGTTAGCCCCGGGCCTGGCCGAGGCAGCGAATGCCTGCTGAGTGTCTGTGCTGCGGTGGGCACTGTCTAGGTGCCCGAACACAGGCTAAAGCCCACCCCCTGCGGTTCCCATTCTAGTGGAGGAAGAAGGGCAACCGACAAAATAAACTAAGATACCTACTGCGTTAGAAGGCTGTGAATGGTTGGGAGGAAAATAAAGCTGAGAAGGGGGTTCAGGTGCGTGTGGGTGGGAATGGAAGTGGGGAGCGCTGAGAAGGTGACATTTGGGAAAGACTTGAAGGAGGCGTGGGAGGAACCTGGCGGGGGAACAGCGTGTGCAAAGCCCCCGAGGCAGGAGCATGGAGCGGGGGTTTGAGGAATAGCACAGAGCCACCGTGACCGGCAGAGGATTTGGCGGTGGAGGCAGAGGCAGGGCCTGTGGCGGGTGCTCAGAGGGGGATGGGAAGCCAGTGGGGGTTGGAGCAGAGAGGGGCGTGGTCTCGCCATGTGTTGAGGGGAGCTGTCTGTTTCGAGGCACAGCTGGGGTCAGGGGTGGCCGCAGGGCCTGCTGGAGCCTGGGCAGCAACAGCATGGTGAGAGATGGGGGGGAGGGGCGGGGGAGGGGGAGGGGGGGTTAGGGCCGGGCAGGGGAGCGTGAGGACGTGGGAAGAGCAGGCCTGCAGCCGAAGATAGGATCACGTCTTGGAAACATGAGGCTTGTCAGGTCCCTGAGAAACTCAGGTAAGGCTGTCACCAGAATGGGGTTGTCACGTGACCCTCCGGCCCGGGGCAGGTCCAGGCCAGAGAGACAAACCTGCGAAGGGCTGGCACATGGGGATTTGAGGTCAGGAGACTGAACAGTATCACAGGCAGAGGTTGTTGGGGGAACAGGGAAGAGGCATGGGTGTTGGACGGCAGGAGAGATGAGGAGGGGTCCACAAAGATCCTGGAAAGAAGCTGCGGGGGTTGGGGGGGAGGAAAACTGCGAGGGCCAGAGCTGTGCTTGCAGGAGACGCAGCGGCTCCTCCGTGGCCTTGGCCGCTGTGCCGCCCAGGGCTCGGGCAGGGGACCCGCGTCGGTCTGCTCAGAGCCCAGCCGGGACTCCCGCTGGAATCGCAGGGTACGGGAATCGAACTCGCTTCCCGGTGCCGGGGGATGGGTCTGGAGCGGCTGTGGCCTTTTTACCTGCCCGGTGAGTAGCCAGCACAGGACCAAGGCCGCGGCTGAGGTACATGGAGACTCGAGGGCATCATTCCAGCCCCGGATCTGAGCAGACCCCAAACCCCTAGGCTTCTAGTGACATTAGCCAGTACCGTCCCGGCCTGGCTTAGTGCGTTTGAGCTGGGTCTCTGCCGTTTGCCGTGCAAAGGGTCCTGACCAGAGCAGCGATGCTGCCCCGTCCGCCCGGCAGAAACCCCCCACGGCCGTCTCGAGGCTCCGCCGCAGCCGCACACCTGCTCCGTGGGGCGCGGGGACTCTTTCCTTCGGGGTTTCTTACAGTAGCCGCTTTTATCCGAGGATGGGCAAAGACAGAGGACAATAACAGAGTCGCTGTAGCGGATGTGCTGTTTGCTTGGTGGTTTGTCATTTTGTTTATCTATTTAGGAGGAGGGGGATCTCGGGACCCTGCCTGTACCTTCCGCCTGTACCTTCCGCCCCAAGAGCTGCGACAGAGGAGGACTCAGGGCGGCTGAGGCTCCCCGCAGAGGTTGGGGGTGGGGATGTTAGAAGGGCGAGCTCCTGAACGCAGGAAGAGGCCGGGTGACCGAGTCAAGACAAACAGAATCGCCAGGCCTCGAGACGCGGAGCTGAGGGCCGGGGGAGAACGGGGTGGTGTTTTTCCCTCTGAAGCAACCGGGCGGATAGTGGCAGGCGGAGCAACTGAGTCAGAGGAGCGGAGCAAGAGCAGCCCTGGGAGGCCCCCTCCCGTGTTGGTAATCTCTCCTTCTATCTACATGTTTGCTTTTGAAGGACACTTTCCCTCATGCCTCGAAGCCACTTAATTCATTAGTTCTTTATCATTTATGTCCCATTTCATTATGTTATAATCTTTACAGTTGTTAATTTGCATTTCATTTCCTGCAGTACCAAAAAAATAAAAAAAAAGAACCCTAGCCATGAAAAATGTTATTGTTGTAAATATTAATACAAGTCACAAATGATCACCCCAGACCCATTTATCACGGCAGCGGCTCCCTCCGTCGGAGGCTGGAGGACGCAGGGTAATTACCAAAAGCGAGAGCTCTGCGTGCCCCAGGGCTGCACGAGGCAGAGCTGGCCACCAGCCGCGAGACGGTGTTACAGGAGGCGGAGGAAACAGTACCTGCGCCCGCCATGGCCGGCTACCTGCTTTCGCACCTAATGCCACTGCTGATGCAGACCCCGCCCGCCTGCACCTGAGCCTCACAGGCTGCTTCCGTGCCTGGCGGGGAGAGTCTGTGGCCAGGGGGGCAGAGCAGGGCAGAAGCTGAGAGGGGAGGGCTTCCCTGGCAGAGGGCCGGGAGAAGGTGTGCGGTGGCCCTGGGAAGGATGGGGGGCAGGTGAGTGTGTGGGGTGCTGCTCCAAGCCCCTCCATTTCTTCTCTCCTGGCCCAGAACAGGACTCGTGCCCCAGGGCCTGCTAAAGGCCAACCGCACTGCAGAGAGTTATTTCCCCGCCCTGGGGACCAGAGATGACAGCACTGCTAGCCCCTGAGTGAGCTGCCTCGGTGTCTAGACCTGGCAGGAGTGCCCGTCCCCCCTTAAGAAGGTGTGCAGCCCGGCAGAGCACCGGGGTGACCAGGAGGTGGTGAGCGGTGCTGGCCGGCTGGCGTCTGTGCCTCGCGGCTGAGGCCGTGAACTCTGTCCCCAGCGTGGGCCTGTGCTGTGACCTGGCTCTGCTCCAGAACACGCCGGGTCCCAGCCCTGACAAAGCACCCAGTGGTGCTGACAAGGCACCCAGCCCTGGCCACAGAGCCACCTGTGTGCCACCTCCAGACGGAGCCCCAGCTGTGACCCCCGCCCCGAGCTCTCACCCGGAGCCACACCTCTGCGCTCTGCAGTCACAGCTTCCTCTCCGTAAGGGTGGAGGGCCCCATGGCGTGTGCATCGAGAGCCTGTCCCCAACACCCTTAGTCCCGACAGCGTCCGTGTGTGACTCATGGTGGACGCCACTGCGTCTTCTGCACTAATTGGCTGCCATTCTCTGAAAAAGAAGAGATTTTCTGTTTTTTTCCTCCTTCCTTCCTTCCCTGGCCCTCTTTTGTGGAGTATTGCTCTGGACTCATGGATTTTTTTTTTTTTTATCAAAGGTGTTAAAATCTCTTTGATTATCAGTTTTCTTTTTGATGTTGACTTTGTCCCAAATTTGGCCAGTGGGACCACCTTTCAGCTGGCTCTTGTGTGTTTTGGACAAGACCTCTCAGTCTTTGAGCATCCCTTTGCCTGTGGCCTGGGCGCTCCGGGCACACCTGCACCTCTGTACTCAAACAGGCAAAGGCTGAGTGTCCAAGAATCCCTCGTGCTCTTTCCTTCTGTCTCCTCGCAGCTCAGCACAGAGAATAACCCACCTGTTTCCTGTCTCACAGAATGGGGCTTGGGGAGAGATCTGCGGTATGTTGGCCACTCTTTGAAGGTGGTGTCTCTGAGGATGACGGGCGTGACACAGGGATGGCCTTTGGGGAGTGACAAGCTGCCACCCAGGATGGTCGGACTAAGCATGGACGAGGCACCAGCCAGGTGAGGCCACTGCAGTGGGCTGAACAGCGTCCCCTCAAAGGGCGTGCCCACATTCTGGAAAATGTGAATGCAATTAGGTTAAGGACACCTAATTACACTCATTACACCTGTGACAAGAGCAGCCCGGTCTCTCCAGGTGAGCCTTGTATCCAAACACAAGTACCTGTGTAGGACACAGGAGGGGAAGGCCGTGCGGAGTTGACGTAGCGGGCAACCGGTGCGGCCACGGGCCACGGAAGTCCTCGGGCAGCCGGAAGCCGGAGGAGGCCAGGAAGGACTCGCCCCGAGAGCCTTCAGAGGGAAGGAACGTGCCCTATGCACCCCTTGATCTTGGACCTCTGTCCTGCAGAACCGTATCATGGTTCCCGTTGATGTCTGGAACGGTGGGTAGAAACCACCCTGGATGTGCCGTGTTTCTCCTGCACGGTGCTGAGTGGGCGCCGCGAGCCGCGTGGATGCGCTGTGGGCCGGCGTGAGAGTCCATCGCGCTTCTCAGAGCGGTGAGCAATTTAAAGCGTATGGGTTGTCTATTTCTGGAATTTTCCATCTAATATTATCGGATTGTAGTTGACCGCGAGCAACGGATGCCGTGGAGAGTGAAGCCGCAGATGAGGGGGGACGGCTGTGCTTTGTCACGACGGGCTCGGGCAACGCACACGGGCACCGAGAAACGGTCTGGCTGAGACGGCATCAGGCCGTTGCCGTGGGGATGGTGGCCAGGATGGTGCTGGCTGCCTGGCCTGCGCGGGCTTTGCCGGGGTTCACAGAGCGGGCGGTACAGCCCCCGACCGGGGCAGCGAGCTGGGAGTCTGTGGGGCTGCCCCCGTCGCGAGGCTGTGGCCGCGGTGTGGAGGGCACCCCAGCGCTGGGTGCGCCCCCATTCCCTGCTCTGTGCGCCCTGGGCCACCCAACCAGAGGGCTGCGGCAGCATGGAGGGGCTCAGTGTGCGGGGCCGTGCCACAGGCATCACCGCTGCGGGCCTCCGCTCCCCGACACCACCTGGCTGGGGCGGCCCCGCGGCACAGGCTGGAGGCCGGACTGCAAGGCCGGGAGACGCGTGGGGCTGGAGAGGCCAGGGGCACTGGGAGCACGCTGAGCGCCGAGAGGCTGGTGATCCCATGTGGTGGGGCGTCCGCTGGGGGCGCGACGCGGAGCCCTGGAGGGCTGGGCACGCGGACTTGGCGAAACCCACCGGGCAGGTCCCACCTGGGGAGGGACGGCTCCCTGGGCCAGTGCTCCGCCCGGAGGATCCAAAGCTCCTCCCCTGTCCGGATTCAGGCTGTGCTGAGTGTTTCTGCCCCTTAGCCGTCTGGAGCAAGGTGAGTCCTTAGGGACCAGCCCGGGCAGGCACCTGGTCAGGCCTGGTGCCCGGTCACAGCAGGGGAGCATCCAGGGGCTGGCTCCTCCCTGCAGCAGCCCCGCCCTCGGACCAGGGAGGTCACGGGAGGTGACCTTGGGCCCCGGGCCCGGCCACCCTCCAGCTCCAGGAAAGCGAGACCGCCGTGACCCTCCTCATCTCCCACGAACGGCCAAACAGAACCATAAATCCCGATTAGGGAAAGATGCTGGCTGGCAATGACACGCGGGAAAGTTTGTGATTAGTGAACTGTAAAAGCTAACATGACATGCTCATAATTGGGATGTATTTACTGCGCAGAAAAAAAACCGCCACACTGCCATCCGGGCAAAGTGACTTTGAGGGAACTTTCTAGAGGAGACGGACACGACTCCCCACTTTGCTTACCAAACAGCCGTGACCGTTATTGATGGCGCTCTGCGGCGGCGGCCGGGGAGGGGGAGGGGCTGTGGGTCCTCCTCGGGCTGCTTTATGGCGTCGTATTTTCCGGTGTTTAAGGAGCCCTGTTCATTTGCGGCATTATCCTGGGTGATTTATGGACCCTCAAAGAGCTTGCTTCATCCCGACGTTTTAGGCATTTCGTTTTTTTTTAAACAACAAACCTCATTCCAATATAATCGATGGACGTTTCTCCTCCTGGCCGGGGCGGGGAGTGCCGTGCGGGTTTGCAGCAAAATCGATGCGAGGATAAATGGACAGTGAAGAAAGTGCGTTGTCAGGGTGGAAAGCGGCGTGTAGGTCCGTGGCCCGGTGGCACGGCCAGCAGGAGGGGCAAGCCAGAGGCCAGGTGCACTGAGCACGGGCACTGCCTGGCCCGGAGGGACCGGGCGCCGTGCAGCCGGGCGGAGGACTCGGCCGTGCTTTTGTTAAATATAATGACAAGTGTGATTATAAGCGACCCCCTGCGTGTCTCGTTGATGTTTGGTGCTGTTTGAATGTGTCTTCCAGTTAAAGTAGCAAAGGATTCCTGAACACCTCAGCGTTCCAACATCTGCTTATTGGGGAGAGGAAGCAGCCGGGTGGCTCACAGCTGTGCCCGCTGTCCCCTGAAGGCCTGCCGCCCCTCACAGCTGCAAAGGCCCCCAGGGATCCCCAGGATTTTCTGCTCCCCCTCTTCCATAGTCAATGCCAGGGAAGTCCCCGTATTTTCTCTGGAGACACATGGGGGTATCGTAATAGCAGGCTGCTGTTTCCTGGGGCACAGGGAGGTGGGAGTGTGGGGTACAAGGATGGGGTCTACCACCAGGTCATTTCAGATAAAAGCTCAGCCGGGCGCATAGTGGCTCACGCCTAGCACTCTGGGAATCCTAGCACTCTTGGAGGCCGAGGCGGGAGGACTGCTTGAGGTTAGGAGTTCGAAACCGGTCTGAGCAAGAGCGAGACCCCGTCTCTACCAAAAATAGAAAGAAATTAATTGGTCAACTAAAAATATATAGAAAAAAGGCCGGGCGTGGTGGCTCACGCCTGTAATCCTAGCACTCTGGGAGGCCGAGGCGGGCGGATTGCTCAAGGTCAGGAGTTCGAAACCAGCCTGAGCGAGACCCCGTCTCTACCAAAAATAGAAATAAATTAATTGACCAACTAAAAATATATATACAAAAAATTAGCCGGGCGTGGTGGCGCATGCCTGTAGTCCCAGCTACTCGGGAGGCTGAGGCAGTAGGATCGCTGAGCCCAGGAGTTTGAGGTTGCTGTGAGTCAGGCTGACGCCACGGCACTCACTCTAGCCTGGGCAATAAAGTGAGACTCTGTCTCAAAAAAAAAAAAAAAAAAAATTATATAGAAAAAATTAGCCTGGCATGGCGGCGCATGCCTGTAGTCCCAGCTACTCGGGAGGCTGAGGCAGGAGGATCGCTTGAGCCCAGGAGTTTGAGGTTGCTGTGAGCTAGGCTGATGCACGGCATTGTAGCCCAGGCAACAGAATGAGACTCTCTCTCTCAAAAAAAAAAAAAAAAAAAAAAGACAAAAGCTCATTTTTGGAGGGGGCAGGTTTCTTGACTGTATTGGACTGGGGCTCCTCCTGCCAGCCCCAGGGGCTGGTCCCTGGGCGCAGTGAGCAGGGCTGAGGTCAGGCAGGTTTGGCCTCTCGCCCCTGGCAGCTTGGGACAGCTGGGTAAGGAAAATGACAGGTGCAAACGTCCAGATGCTGGCACTTCAGGTGTGGCCGGCGCCCAGCCAGGCGGCAGTGGGTGGACGGGGCACCGTGGTCCTCTTCTGGCGGGGGGCCCACCGAGCGGCGTTCCTTCCCAGGCAGCCGCTGCGAACAGTTGGTGATTCTGGCCGGGAACTGCCGTGCCCACCACCCGGTCGCTGGGCACGAGGTTCTCAGAAATCGCTGTGCTTTGCTTATGTGTTTTATTTTTCAGCTTATATAGAAAAGTGGAGCAAAAAATGTAATGGACACCCATATACCTGCCACCTGCTGTATCACCTATTTACTTCTGTATGCATCTTGCTACATTTATCTTTTTTTTTTAACTTAAGCACTTAGAAATAAATGACAGACATCATGATACCGTGTTACCCGAAAATAAGACCTACTCACAAAGTAAGCCCTAGCAGGATTTCTAAGCATTTTCACAATAGAAGCCCCACCCCGAAAATAAGCCCTAGTGACGGGCGTGGCTACGCAGCGCATCTGCACAACCCGTGCGTTTTGTTGCGGAGCGGTAAAGAAGATGAGCAGCCATTCTCCTCTGCCCCATGGAAACAGCTACTATCCCAGAGGTGACCGGAAAGGTGCGGGCAGCCCCACCAACAAGGTCGGCTCCCCCTGTCGGGTCCTGGCCATCCTGTGCATGCTGCAAGCTGAGGCTTTGAAGGGAAAATGACACGTCCCCTGAAAATAAGCCCTAGGGTGTCTTCTTGAGGAAAAATAGATATAAGACCCTGTATTATTTTCGGGGAAACATGGTATTTTATTCCTAATTCTTATTTCAACATGCACCACTAAAAAATAAGACAGTACTCGTATATGGTCATAATGTCATTATTGTATCTACCAAAGTTAACAGGCTTCCTGACCCATCTCATGCTCTGTCTATATTCAAATCTCCCCAAATGTGCCTTATGTGGAGTCGTTTCTTCGGACTAGTATATCCAGTCGGGGACCAACCATTGCATTTGGCTGTTGCCCGTGATCTTTGGAGAGGCCACCAGCCAGGGTCAACGGCTCCCCCAAGCCTGGAGGGTGAAGGTTTTTGCACGTGGAGCTCGGCTGCGGGTCTGAGCAGATAATTACTCATTACTGCGAACAAGCACAAGTGAATGATTATAACACTCAGGGCTCCGTTCCTTTAATTTATGGGCCGCGGTCATTGAGCACTTATGTCTCAGTGCTTTACATCGTCAATTAGACACACCTGGGAAGCCCAGCAAGGGCAAGCCAGGGCCACCAGGGCCACCTCCAGCAAAGCATGGGACGCTGAGCGGCCCACTCAGGGCAACCGAGCCGGTCTGGGCCTGAGGGTGGGCCAGGGCCCCTGTGTGCGACTCTTGCCCCCAAGATCAGACTCTCTCCAAGGCAGAAGCCAAAGCCCAGCCAGAGAGGGGCCAGGGTGCCCCCAGGCCCTGGCCGAGCGTTCCCAGGCTTGGGACTGGGTGTGGCCTCCCTCCCTGTAGGGGAAGAAAGGCTGGCGGGACATGGCAGAGGGGCCCCAGGGGCAGATGTAGTTTCCGTTCAGGTCATGGCAGGACACCAAAAACTGTAAATGCTTCAAGGAAGTTGTATTCAAGGTCCCCCTGAATCCTTTCTTAAACTAAAAGATCCTTTTATTCTGTGAATAATTTGTTCTAGGGTATCAGGTTTCTGTGAATTGGTTTTTTTTTTTTTTTTTTTGAGACAGAGTCCCACTCTGTTGCCCGGGCTAGAGTGCCGTGGCATCAGCCTAGCTCACAGCAACCTTAAACTCCTGGGCTCAAGTGACCCTCCTGCCTCAGTCTCCGGAGTAGCTGGGACTACAGGCATGCGCCACCATGCCCGGCTAATTTTTTCTATTTTTGGTGGAGACAAGGTCTTGCTCAGGCTGGTCTTGAACTCTTGGTCTCAAGTGGTCCTCCCGCCTCTGCTTCCCAGGGTGCTAGGATTACAGGCGTGAGCCACTGCGAACTGCCTACAGTTACATTTTAATTTACACATTTTTTATTTATTTTTTCTTCAAATGGGCCAGACAGTATACAATTAGATTTTATTTATAGACACATTGTGGCTACAGAAAGTTTAATTGTGGAAGAGCAATTCCAGGACGCTTAGCTAAACATCGTCGGGCTGTGCAATGACTGCCTGCCCCAAGGCATCCTCCGGCATAGATAATTCTGGAACAGAAGGGAGTAAGACAGGGTGGCCCTGGGAACTGCTTCAGAGCTGGTTGAGGGTTCGCAGACCCGGCCGCTGAGGGGACAGACTCTATCTTGCACGGTGGAGGTGGACCTGGAATTGTGGAGAATGGGGACAGGAGGCATCCCGGCTGCGGGGGGAATAGTGGCTATGGTGGTGGGGGGGGCTGTTGCACTTTGAGTGAAGCAGTGTGGTGGCGCGATGCTCACCCCTCCTTCTCCCGGGAGTGTCCCCCCAAGAGGAGTAGCTGGCTCTGGCTCTGCCAGTCCCTCCTTGACCCTCTACCTCCCCCGAGAAGCCTTATCTGTGCAGAGCAGACAGGGGCCCACTGTGCCTGGTCCCCTGCTCTGTCCAGCTGCTCATGGGGGGTTCCTGTTTCTCAGCGCCGTCTGCCCGGCTACCCCCCGGGCCTCAGCATTTTCTGTAATGGAAACAGACCAACTGAGGACAGGGGTGGCACAGTTCTTGCCCCCACCTGCCTGGGTATAGCGTGCAGGTATTCTTGAACCTCAGAAGAGGCTGTACATCCCTGTGGCCACAGGTCGCTTTGTTGAGAAAAGGGTCTTTGAAGGACCGTCACCTGACACGCTGCAGAACTTCTCCCAGCTGCCCGGCCGAGGCCATCCCTGTTGCCCACCCAGCGGGGTGCAAGGGGCGCCTGGGCTCACAGGCCAACCCCAGACCCTGCAGTTGGGACCCCCAACTCTCCCAAAGCACTCCACTTCGTGGCTGTCAAGACCATGATGTGTTTTTTTTTTTTTTTTTTTTGAGACAGAGTCTTGCTTTGTTGCCCAGGCTAGAGTGAGTGCCGTGGCATCAGCCTCGCTCACAGCAACCTCAAACTCCTGGGCTCAAGTGATCCTCCTGCCTCAGCCTCCCGAGTAGCTGGGACTATAGGCATGTGCCACCATGCCTGGCTAATTTTTTCTATATGTATTAGTTGGCCAATTAATTTCTTTCTATTTATAGTAGAGACGAGGTCTCGCTCTTGCTCAGGCTGGTTTCAAACTCCTGACCTTGAGCAATCCGCCCGTCTCGGCCTCCCAGAGACCTAGGATTACAGGCTTGAGCCACCGCGCCTGGCCCATGATGTGTTTTTGAGTCCCTGTGCCTGGCATCCCACAGGGGGACTCGGGACTGCAGTCTCCCAAATCAGAAGCAAGAGCAGCCTGACTGTTGTCACATTTTGCTATTCCCGGCCTGCATTTGCATAGCGTTTCCACAAAGTGCTTTGTAATCATTTCATTAGTCATTCATTGGCTTAATTGCACGGCCTTCAATTCAGCTAGAAAATCTGATTTGAAATTCAAGTTTCTACAACCGCAAGTTTTAATACAGGAAAACTTTATTTTTCGCCCCCTAGAAGCTGGAAACATTTCCAAATTTTGAGCCCTATGTCACCAACAGCGACTCGTCCTGGAGTACAGAGTGAAAAACAGATTTAAAAGTGGCTACAGTGGTGGCCTGGCTCGGAGGTCTCGGGCAGGAAAACCCTGATCGCGGCTGGAAACAGGAAGAATGCCGGGGAGGGCACTCACGGTGGCCGTTAGACGGGGTTCGATTGCTAAAGAAGACACGCAGGACCCAGATGACAGTGCTTACAAACCCGCAGTTTATTGCACGACGAGGTGTGATCAGTAACAGCATTACAGTGAGGGATTGTATTGCTGCCAAAGTGCCTGACAGCATGGGCTGGAGAGGCCGGGCGTGAACTCCGCTTGTCCCGCCTAGGAAAGGCCAGCCCGGCTGCACTTCCCGTCTTGGACCAGCAACCACCGACATGTGCACGGAATGCCTTGGAATTCGGAAGCCCAACCTGGAGTCTCGGCCAGGGCTGCTTACGTCTTGCTGCTCACACAGGCATGTTTCTCGCTGTGGAACCCGTCCGACGGTAGTGCCCCTCGGGGGTTTCATTGAGACCAGGTGCAGACCATGAGTCTCACTGTTAGCTGTAAGTGAGGCTGTCAAGCTGGTGCAAACTGCCCTGAAGCTGCCTGGACCCACGGCTGCAAACAGCACTGTGAGTCAGTTGGTTTCCTGCGTGACCGGGGCTCGGTGCTGGGCAGGTACAGCTCGTATTTCGGTAACAGCCAAGAGCAGCTACAGGCCTGCTGGAATTCAGTGTGTCTGAGACTGAAGAGGGCATAGGGCCCCCCCTCCGAACCCCTTGCCAGTGTGAGCCTGGGGAGCCCCAGGGCAGCCACGGGGCTCAGCTGGCAGGGGGATGGGGCTCCCCTATTCCCTGCCCCAGCCCCCCAGGGCCCAGACCTCCAGCGTCCCATCTCTCCTCTCCGTCCTCCATGTAGCTGCACAGGCCCTGCTCCGGAGCTGCAGTTTGGTCTTGTCCTTGCTCAGGTGTCACCCTCTCCGCAGGCCCTCCCCGCACCCCTGCTCCCTCCCCCACCTTGTTTCTCTTCTCATTTGTGAAGGACAGGTTGCAGGTTTCGTCTCTTACATGTTTGCTATCGTCTGTCCTGCTGGGCTGCAGGCACCGCGAGGCAGGGTCTGTGTCTGCTTTGTCCGCTGCCCGTGAGCGCTCAGGACAGGTGCCTGGCGAGCACCCGCCAACGTCACCCCTCCGTCACCGGCTCCCCCTGGCTTTCAGCATCCTAGTGTGCCCCCCCCCCCCCGCCAAGCTGGGCCAGAACTGCCTTTCTGGTTTCTCCCATAGCCTCCTCTGTGCCACCCACGTGCACCTGCCACTTGCCCCTAGCTGCTTCCTGGGCCACCTCGCCCATGCCGTCCCTGCCGGGCACCCCTCCACCCCCCCCGCGTCACCAGCCCACCCAAGCCCAGCTCCTGTCTGTCTGCAAGGCCCAGCAGAAAGGCCACTGTCTCCTCCTGCTGCCCCCAGACAAACCCCACCGTCACAGCACCTCCCAAATGCCTGCAACCCGGCCCCGCCCCTGTGTCGAGAGGGCCTGCCTGGGATCACCTGCCCCGGACTGTAAGGCCTCTGAGGAAAGGTCAAGGACTCCCACGCCCGCCGTGATGGCCGCCGCCGCAGGTGCTGGGCACTGGGTTCAGGGCTTGACGGGGATTGTCCCGTCAGATTCCTCTGTCTCCCCGTGAGGCAGGAACGTGGCTATGCTCATTTTACAGAGGGGGAGACTGAGGCTGACAAAGGCTGAGAAGCCCACTTGATGCCACACGGCTAGCGAAGCCCAGAGCCGAGCCCGGTCTCACCCTGCACACTGTGCTCACCTGCCCCGTGCCTCCCCGCCGGCGTGTGTGTGCCCGTGACCGCCACGTGCAGGGGAAGCCCCCCCCCCCAACTCTGGTCTCCACAGGTCGCTCCTCTGGCCCCTCCCCCGCCATTCCTGGTGGCAGGGTGGGGGAGGTGTGTCAGGTGTCCCAGGAGCCGGCTGCCCCGTGACAGGTGTGCTCCTAACCACTCTCTGGCCAGTCCCCACCTGCCTGCGGTGAAAGCCTGCCTGATTCCCAGGTAGGGTATGAGGAAGCCACTTGCCCTTAGGCTCAAGTCACGGTCCCCAGCTCAGCCTGTTCAGAAAGAAAGGTGACCGTTGGCCTCCCACCTGCTGGAGTGTCTGCTCCTCAGGTGGTTCCGAGTTCAGGCCGAGGAGGGGAGAGCTGCTCCCCGCCAGGCACTCTTGGTCGCAGCCCCTTGGGTGTCTGGGGTCTAGCAGGGCAGACACCTGCTGCTGGGACAGAAAGCCCTTGACACTGCAGTGGCTCTGCTCAGTGACACTGTCGTGTTTCTCTCTCACCTCGTGTGTGTGGTTGAGTGACCTCGCCAGGCAGCTCTGCCCCCCCCCCCCCGGGCAGTGGTTCGGGGACCCTGGCCCCGTCCCAGCCATGACTCTGACTTCAACGACCCCCGTCACCCAGGGGCAACCTCCGTTCCAGAACGGAGAGCAGCAGGGGCATCTGCACAGCAGGTGGGTTTCAGCTAGGCTTTCAGGGCCGTGGCTTCCGTCCCCTCGGTCAGAGCTCAGGTGCGCGCCACACCTAAGCACAAGGGCAGCTGAGCGGCTGTCCACCTGAAGGCCAGGAGGGGCTCGAGACACGTTGTGGGGAGCGAGGTCCTTCCGAGTGTGACACGGGGCCTCCTCGGGGGTGTGTTACCCCCTTCTCTGTGCCTGGAGCCCAGGCCCCAACAGGTGGGGGGCCCGTTGTCCTTGTCCTGTCACTCCTGCCTTGGGCAGCCCTCCGTGGTGACATCTGGCTTGGCCACCTGGGAGGGACGGACGCAGCCTCAGACGTTGGCCTGCTCGGGCTCAGACCTTGCTGGAGGTCCCGGTGCCTCTGTGGGGTCAGGGACCCCGAGGACTGAGCCCTGGGCTGGGTGGGCTCCAGCCCCGGCTGCTGCGCCAGGTGCCCATGGGCGCCGCCTCCGCACCTGCCCTCAGCGGAGGGGTGGAGGCGCCAGAGGAGACCGAGTGCCGCAGGGAGGGGGCAGAGGGAGGCGGACACACACTGGGGAACGCCCCACAGAAAGGCGCTTCCCACGAGACTCCGGGGGCCCCGGTGCCCGGCACGAGGACTCGCCAGGCCCTGCCTGGCCTCCCGCGCCGGCCGCCCACCCTGCCCGTGCGTCTGATCACCGGCACCCCACGCCGCGGCCTGGGGGACCTTAGCGCGAGAGTGGCATTTGATCCAGCCCTGCTCCACTCCGGTTAAAAATAAGGCTCATAAATCGAGGCCATGCCCTGGGGGACAGCGGTGTTATAAGCTCATCAAACCCAGTGTTCAACCCAGCTATGAAAACACGCAGCGCGCTGCAGGGGAGGGTGACCTACTTCAGCCTCCTGGGCCCATGCTGCATTGGGGGGGCGTCCAGGCGCCTCTTCTGCTTTTAAATGTCTGCAACTTGCGGTTTCTGGCCGATTGCTCCCCTGAAGGCCCGAAGTCCCCGCCCGTGTGTTCTTGCCTGGACTGTGCGCGGCGGCCGCTCGCTTCCTGGTCCTCGGCCTCCGTGGCTCTGGGGCGCCGGGCGCCTGAGTGGGAAGCTTCTGGGGTTTGCTCCTGTCTCCACGCCAGGGCGGCGGGCCCCAGGTGTTCGGTCTCCTCCCTTCACTGTGCCTGTGCCCGGCAGGAGGGGACCCGCCGCCCCTGCTCTTACCATCCTGCCCGACAGTCAGCTCGGAAACCTCCCACCTGGGAGCCCAGAGCCGGGGGACAGAGAAACTTCCGCTCGCTCTCCCGAATTCACCCAGCAGGCGTCTCCTGAGTGTCTTCTGGGAGGCGGATGTGGAGCCTGTCCTCACGAGGGTCAGCCTCCGTCAGGCACCGGGCACACGCACATTGACGACGGCCGTGAGCGCCAAGGAAGAGGTTCGTGTGAGCCTACAGAGCGGAGGTCTGACCCAGTCGTGGCAGTCAGGGAGGGCTCCCTGGAGGCAGTGACGAGGTGGCCGAGATGAGGGAGGGGTAAGCCAGGTGGGGGAGAAGAGTTCAGGATCTAGAACTGGGCTGGGGAACAGACAGGGAGGCCAGCGGAGGAAGCCTCCCGGGGCCATCGGCCGACCACAGCTGCATCTGCAAGGCCCAGGTATAGGGACGCGGCTCCCCCCCACTGCCCCCTTTACCAGCCCTGCCGCCTGCAGCCTGGGCGCAGGGGCTGCAGCGAGCCCTCGCCGGGTGGAACGCAAGGACAGCGCCGCCTTTCCCTGGGGACCTTCTGGAGCCTGCAAGGCCGCGCAGCTGCTTGGAGGTCGCATTGCAGCCCCGAGTCACCTGTCTGGTCACGCTGGCCGAGCAGCAGGGCGGACACTTTCTGTCCTCTAGTCTCCTTGGTGGCCGACGCCCAGCCCTGCTGCCCCTCCCCGTGGGTTTCAAATCCACTTTTCCTCCCAGGCGATAATATGCATGTATATATTTTAGGATGAATTTTATGGTTCCTACTTGAGGTTTGCGATGCCATGTGGGACACACACAAATGGTTACTTGTGTGAAGCAGATGAACAGATCTGTCATCTCCCGGTGTTGGTTTTTTTGGGTCACAAGAGTAGCTAACATCTATTTATCAAATATACTCTCGCTATTCATTTTTTAAAGGACACATTTGTTTTCCTGAAAAAAAAATAAAAAAACAAGTTGAGGAGCTTGGTTGCCTGCTCTGGGAGTGGGCTGCCATCCCGACCGATGAATTTCGAAGCTGGGCTCGAGCATTCGGATCGCTCCTCCCCCCCGTGTCACCCTGGTGGCTCTCGGCTTCTCACCCACAGGGCGCTGGCAGGTGCGGCGTCACTCGGGCTGTGGCTGGTCTGGTTCCGGGAGGAGGCCCGGGGGCTACTGGGAGCCACCCTGTGGCGGGACTCTTGAGGGTGGCCCTGTGCGTGGTGGTGGGTGATGTGGTCAGGTGAGGTCTGTAAGGTTTTTCGGCGGCGGCAAAAAGAAAAGACAGACACACAGAGAGAAAGAGTGGGGGCCAAACCACGTGGCTTTATTATACACTTGTGGACGAGGTTCTGGGGCCCCAAGAGCGGGGGGCCCGGAAGTCGCCGCAGTTTGAAGGGGCTGAGGCCTTTTATACCCCTTGGGCGGGGCTAGGGACTTGTGGCGGGAAGAGCTGGGATTCTCTGTTGTGACCTTGGAAGGTTGCTGAGAAATAGGAGGGCTGGAGGTATTTGTGGAGTCCAGGAGCGAATCCAGGTGGAGATCTGGGTGTGGTTCCTCTCAGCGGGGCCTGGCAGTTTGTCCTTGGCAGGTCAGGTCACTAAGCGTTCTCTTTTTCCATCTAGGGAGGGGAGGGGGCCCCTGCCACCAGCCTTACAAGGTCCTTCAGGCAGCACAAGGCACCTCTGTCCCCGTCTGTGGGCCCCCAAGAAGGCCGCTGTCAGACGGGGGCTGCGAGGCCCTGCTCCAGCACGCGGGGCCTCCGCCCTCCACACCGCAGCCCTGCGCTCTCGTTAGGGGTGCGGAGCCGCAGGCCTTGCCGCTGTCCCGGGACGGTACCTAGGGGCTCCGGCCTGACTCATGAGTGCAGGTTCTAGCAGGGTTCTAGAAGCTTCTTCACGTTACAGCTGGACCCGTCACCCCCCTAATCATTTCCCCGGCTGCACTTGGCCCTGACTGTGGAAATATACAACCTCCTGCACCGGCCTCGGGGGAGGCAGCCTCTGCAGGGAGAATCCCCTCCCCCACCCCCATTGCGGGTCGATGGCCTGGGAGACCGAGGGCAGGAGCCGGGAGGGGGCGCAGATCTCCAGGTGCTAGGACTTGGTGGGTGTGGCTAAAGAGATTATCACTGATTTTACTGTCGTAATTGCCTGATTATTGTGGGATAATTAGAGCGTAATTAGGTAAATAGATGAGTCAAGTAGCACCGATCTACCACGTTACATGAATACTTACCAAAGAGCTTCCGCAATTGGGCTTTCACTTATTTCCCTCTAACATAATCTGATGACCTCAGTGAGTAATAATCCCATTTGCCAGAGAAGGAAACTGAGGCCCAGAGAGGACTTTTGACTTGCTCGGGTTTTCTCGTCAGTCCCAGGGGAGCTGTGAAGCCGGACGTCCCCACCCTCCGGCCAGGTTCCCGCTGCCCACCCGGAGAGCCCAGGCCTAACACGGACAGGGGCGTGCTTTCGCTCTTGGCCCCCAGGCCCGTTATAAAAAGTCTCAGAGATGTGGCCCAAGAGCCACGTGTGGCTTCTGGGGTCTTGAGTGCTCCACGGGCTGCAGGAACATTTCCTGGGACGAGAGAAGGAACGTTTGCACAGCAGAAAAGGTGCGGGGCCCCCAGCCCGACACCCCCTTGCTCTGCAGGCCGGGAGGCCCGTGCCAAGTTGCACGCGCTTCTGCGAGGTTGGCCAGTCCGTGGCCTGGGCGGGCTGAGGGTCAGCGAGCAGAAGGGGCGTCCCTGGCTGGATGGAAGCCAGCCCTGGGGACACCCAAGGAGAAAAGCAGGGACCCGGGGAGGCCCAAGCAGACCCGGCCTCCAAGGGGAAACACATGCAGGGCTCGGTCCAGACTCGGGGCACCCCCAGGGGGCCGTGTGTGGTGCCTGTCCCGGAAGGGCCCCTGGGAATGGCCCCCATCAGGATGCCGAGAGCCGAGCCCTCCACGCTCCTGCCATCCGCCTGCCCTGCCCCATGCATTATTAACGAGGCGGCCTTCGTTCCCAGTTTTTGGGTGGCTAATTTGTTCCCACAATCACGGTTTCAAATATCACATGAATAATTCAGAAAATGATTTTACTGTGGCCGGATAAGCCTGTGAGCTGTGTCACATCTGCATGCATTAGCTTCCCCACCCCACGGGGCACGCAGGGGGTGCTGGCCACGCGGCGGGGGGCTCCTGCACAGGCCACCGTAGCACTCAGAACTTTGCTTCAAGAGCCCAAGCCCGCCTTGGGGCCAAGGGGGTAACTGTCATTGGTCACGGAGGAGCTTTTGCTGCTGGGAGTTGGTTGGTCACAAATGGCAATTAGTCTCCCCTCCCGGATCCGGATTGGAGACGCTCATGATTGCTCGACAAGCCCTGGATGGTACAGCAATGACCCTCCGGCTCAGAGATGCGCCCCAGTGTCCACCTCCGTGTGAGAAGCAGGCGGCTCTGCCATGGGGCGGTCAGACAGGAAAAGCCCCCCCTCCCCCCGCCAACCTCGCTCGCTCTCCAGGAAGGCAGGGCAGGGATAGACGTTCACCTGTTCTTTTTTCTGGAGGTGGTGGGAGAATGCCCTGCCCACATCCCTTACTAACTGTGTTATAATAGGAAATTTGCTTCCCTTCTCTGAGCCTCAGTTTCCTCATCTGCAAATTGGGGACAGTATTTCCAGGATTGCCTCATCCTCTGGGTTTTTGTGAGAGGTGAAAATGAAGTAAGGGATGAGCAGCACTTTGCAAACTCAGAGTGCTGCAGAGACACAAGGATTACTCTATGTCTGCTTCCTTCAAGAGGGACTTCTCTGCGTCCCTTCTCAATAAATACCCGAGAGAAGGCAACTCCAGCCCCTCCCCCTGGCGCTCATTCTGGTATCTGGGGACCTACGCAGTGGCTCCTTTGTGGAGTAATCACTTACCGTGTGCCAGACACCTGCCTCCCACCTCGGTCCCTGCACTCTCAGGGGCAGCTCTGGCTAGGCGAGGAGTCACCTGTGCCAGTCCTGGTAGAAGCTCTGGCGCTGGGCACGGGGCCGGCTCTGCAGTGACCGTCCATCTGACAAGCCCCACCGGGGAGGGCGGAAGGCCAAGGTGTTCGTGGGCTCCATCGGAGGGCTGAGAGCCGCAGGCCGGGGGAAGGAGGGGAGCGGGGCCTGGTGGCCTTTCCACTGTGTCTGGCACCACGCTGGCCACGGCGTGGCTCACCAATGCCTGTAGGGGGAGGGGCTCAGGCCCACGATCCTTCTCGGGTGCAGGAGGTGCAGCCCGTATGTGGGTTCCAGCTGCAGCACGGCTCGAGGACGAGGGTGGGGGCTGCTGGGATGGAGGGGGTGAGCCGGGATGGGAGTGTGTGAGCCGGGATGGGGGGACTGTGAGCCGGGATGGGGGCTGTGAGCCGGGATGGGGGCTGTGAGCCGGGATGGGGGCTGTGAGCCGGGATGGGGGCTGTGAGCCGGGATGGGGGCTGTGACTCTTGATGGGGGGGTGTGACCTGTGATGGGGGGTGTGAGCCGGGATGGGGGGTGTGAGCCGGGATGGGGGGTGTGACTCTTGATGGGGGGGTGTGACTCTTGATGGGGGGGTGTGACCTGTGATGGGGGTGTGAGCCGGGATGGGGGGCTGTGACTCTTGATGGGGGGCTGTGACTCTTGATGGGGGGGTGTGACCTGTGATGGGGGGTGTGAGCCGGGATGGGGGGCTGTGACTCTTGATGGGGGGCTGTGACTCTTGATGGGGGGGTGTGACTCTTGATGGGGGGGTGTGACCTGTGATGGGGGGGTGTGAGCCAGGATGGGGGGCTGTGACTCTTGATGGGGGGGTGTGACCTGTGATGGGGGGTGTGAGCCGGGATGGGGGCTGTGAGCCGGGATGGGGGGTGTGAGATCTGCAGCTGGGCCGCTGGCTGAGGCCAGGTTGGGGTCCAGGGCCCTGCCCAGGAGAGGGGAGGGAGGGAGGGAGGGGGCAAGGTAGGACAGGAGAGAGGACCCGAGACCAGGGCTTTGGGGAACAGACTGGGCTGCCGGGGAGAGTGGGGGTGGGGAACCCACCAAGGGCAGCGCAACACAGAGGTTAGCGAGGCAGGGTGTAGCTCAGACCTGGGGTAATTCCTGGCACCACCACTGGGAAGATGTGTGAGCTTTTCAGACTTGGAAGTGGAGTGGTGACACTCAGCCCTGGCACCGTGGTGTGGGTTCCATCAGCGGCTGCCTTGTAGGCAGTTAGCACAGTGCCCGGCAGCCAGGGAGGGCGCAGTCAGCACCGGCTACCACCACTACCATTGCCACTACCATTGCCATTGCCATTGTCATTACCACTACCATTGCCACTACCATTGCCATTACTACTACCATTACTATTGTCATTACCATTACCACTACCACTACCATTACCATCGTCATTAACACTACCATTGCCATTGTCATTACTACTACCATTACCGTTGCCATTACCATTACCATGATCACTGCCATTATAATTGTCATTACCATTACCACTACCATTACCATGGTCATTACCACTACCACTACCATTGCAAGTACCATTGTCATTACCATTACCATTGTCATTACCATTATCATTGTCATTGTCATTACCATTGTCATGATCACTGCCATTACTATTGTCATTACCATTACCACTGTCATTATCACTACCATTATCATTGTCATTACCATTACCATTGTCATGACCACTACCACTACCATTGTCATTAGCATTATCATTATCACTACCATTATTGTTGTCATTACCATGACCATTGTCATTATCACTACCATTATTATTGTTGTTACCATTACCATAGCCACTGCCATTACCAGTACCAGTACCATTACCACTGCCATAACCAGTACCACTACCGTTCTCGTTACCATACCCATAGCACCTACTGTTACGATGCTCACTGGTTTCCAGGAACCTCTCAGCTGCCCAGACAGCAGAACTTACCCCGGGTGGGGGCCGTGCGCACTGCCCACCCCTCTTGCAGGCTCCTCCTGGGTGAGCATCGCGTCTGGTACTGCCTGTACCTGCTGCCTGGGAGTCCAGGACTTCCCTGTTGTCTCCACCTTTCCCTCATTATTTTCTCTGGGTCAGATGCTCAGGTCCAGCTTATAATGCCCAGGGACACATGGGGGGGAGGCGGGGACTGTGTCCTCAGAGACACTTGGCCTAACCCTGCTGGGAGCACCTGTGCCGGCTGAGCCCGAGGGGAATGTCCTGGGGAATGTTCCCTCTTTGGGGGCAGCTCTGGGCGGAGCGGGGAGGCCAGGGAGGAGGGTCAGGGCATCAGTGAGGCCTGGTGGAGGGGGGGTGGGTGAGACTGCGGAACAGGGGGAGGGCCGGGTGGGCTTCCGGATGCCAGCCGGGCTGCCGAGCAAGCCATTAATCAGGATCTCGGTGACAGGTGTTTAAGAGGAAAAATATTTGCATGTGTGTGTTTTTTCAAAATGATTAATATTCAAATTAGCGTTGGAGATCCAAATCGCTAAAGTGTAACTAGGCAGAAAACTTCTCTGACAGCTTATAATTTTCAGACCATTCCACCATCCCCGCTCCACACACCCTCAGAAGTACCTCCAGCTCCTGCAAACTGTCCTGGGTGGCAGCGGCTCGTTGGGCATTCAGTTCCCGAGTCTCACCGGGCCGAGGACACCAGACCCTCTAGGCCACACGCAGCCTCCCTGTGACCAGCCGGAGCCCTTGAGAGGCCACCTGCTGGCACGCCCCCACCGCCACTCAGGTGTCCTATGCACGTGTCACACCCTCGAGGTGCCATCCTAAGGCACAGCTGCAAACACACTGGCCCTGGCCTGGCAACGTCCGTGCTACTTCCCTGCGTGCAGAGCAGTCTGAACTCCCTTCTCTGCAAATCACCATCAGGCCCCAAATTAGCTTTCCAGCCCTCTAACCTCCGCTTCCCCCCGCCCCAGCCCAGCCGGGCACCCAGGGCTCCCCAGCATGAATCCCTCCGCCCCTTCCAAGCTGGGGCTCCGCTGGGGTGCTATCCCCTCATGTGAAGCGTCTCATTCCAAAGTTCTTCGGGGCCCACTTCCCCTTAACCAAATATAATCCTGTTTTGCAGTTTAGAGAGCTGACCTCGCAGAAGGCACTCTCAACAGTCATCTTTATTTCTCAGGTTCAGAGCAGACTGTAAATGTGGCGTTTCAGCTCAGAGGCCGTTTCTAATCCTGTAAGGTACACATGGAGGGCGGAAATTCACAGCAGTGTTCAGTGCATAACCTTTGACAGACCTGAGGCCCTGCCCGTGAGAGCTTTAGTCTGCGGAGGTTTCACAGAACTTGCGCCCCTCGAACCAGCCGGCTGGTACTAGCAGGCCACCTGCCCCACCCATCCCTAGTCACCTGCATCTGTATCCTTTGCTTGTCTTTCCTCTTCTAGACCAAGTGTTCCCCAAGGGCAGGCAAAGTGTTTTATTAATCTCCATGTCCTCAACATTTAGCAATTATCTACCTATCCACCCATCTATCCATCTACCCATCCATCCACCCACCCACCTACGCACCAACCCACCTACCTTCCTTTCACCCACCCATCCCTCCCTCTGTTTATTCATCCATTCACCCAGTCTATCCCTCTACTCATGAACCAACCCACCCACCTTTTTTTCACCTACCCACCTATCCATCCATCTATCCACCCATGAACCAACCCAGCCACCTATCCATCCACCCATCCATCCACCCATCCATCCACCCATGAACCAACCCAGCCACCTATCCATCCACCTATCCATCCACCTATCCGTCCGTCCGTCCGTCCGTCCGTCCCTCCCAACAAACCGGTATTTATTGAGCACCTAGTGACTTTTCAGCCCTTTGCTAAGTGCTGGGGAAGGAACAACAAACAACCTCAATCTCTATCTGTCCTGAAGACGCTCGTTGTCTGGAGGCAGAGAGGCAAACAAGCAATTACCAATCAGGGTGACCAGGGGACTGTGGGACCAGAGGAGGTACAAACCCTGGTGAGGTGGGGGAGGAGCAGAGGGCAGGGTCAGCAATGGCCTTTCAGAGCCGGTGATGTCTGGGCCACAGAATGGGTGCTTGAGGGTGGGGACGCTGGAGTCAGGTGGCCCTGGGTATGAGCCTCAGGTCTGCAGGCTGAGCGAGCTAAGCTTCCTGAGCCTCGAGTCTTCTCATCTGTGAAATGGGGATAATATCTGTCTCAGAGGGTTATCGTGAGGCTGTAATGAACAATATATGTAAAGCACTCAGCATAGCACCTGAGACCTGAAGAGTGAGTGAGAAAGAGCCTCAGGCAGAGCTCGCCCAGCAGTGGGACCAGCACAGGAACTCTGGGTCTCTGGCTGGGATTGTCATGCTTTCTCCTGCCTCCGGGAGAGGGGGAGGTGAGACAGGCCAGGCTGGTCTCTGGAGTGAGTGCAGTGCCGGCTGGGGCTGCCGGCTGGGGCGGGGTGGGGACGACCTCAGGAAGGATGGGCCTGGACCTGACAGCAGGTGGCTACTTCCCATCGATGCAGGAGTGTCCTGGGGAGGGTGCCTTGGGGAGGGTGCCCTGAACTCCTAGCTGTCATGGGAGATGGGGAGGGGGCCACGACCAGGTCACATCCTCTCTGTCTGCCATCAAAGGCCCCCAGAGCCCCCCGGGACGCTGTTGACTCACAGATGTGCCCCCCAGCCCCGGGCTTCAGACAGGCAGAGGACCCCCTCGCAGGCGACCAGATCTCCTTCCTCCCCAGCCCGGCCCCGCTGGGGCACTCACGAGAGGAGGAGGAAGGGCAGAAGGGGTCGGCGGGCCTACGGGCTGGGCGCTGGGCGGGAGGGTTTTGCAGGGTGGGCGCGGCTGCAGGGGGTGGGAGGCTGGCGGAATGGAAGGAGGAGAAACAGGATTTTAAGAAAGTTTGCTGTGCTTTATGGGTGGAATTGCTCTTTGGAGATGAAAGGTTTAACTTGCTTTGCAATTATAAGTTTTAAACTGGTACTTTTTAAAAAGCAAAGTTCCACCCAGACTGGCCCCCAAGGCAGGCTGACTCTGCGTGGCTCGTGTGGCCGAGACCCCCACGCAGCCGGCGGCCGCGCCCAGGCTCCGCGACCCCCGCCGCTTCCTTCAGAGCGGCCGGACCGCGGGCGGAATCCCACTCACCGCGTTCCCCACCGTAGCCCCAGGAGGCTAGAGATGCATGCGGAGTAATATAATTTCGGGGTGCAGGAATCTACACGGACATCAAAAAGAATTGCCTTAAACGATGCCTAAGCCAAAAAGAAACTCCAGAACAGAACTCAGAATAATTTTTAAAAAGCACAATATATCAAAACTCATGGGACGGTGCCAAAACCGTACATTTAGAAAAACTATGTTATTCTAAATCCCTGCGTCTCTAGGAAAGATTAAACACACACACACACACACACACGTACACACACAGGGTAAACAGTCTCTGCATTAAAGATCTTAGCGCTGGGAGGGAGAGTGCGAGAAGGCAGGAATGAAGCTGAACAAACACGGCAGGAAAAATGAGTATTGACGGGCAAACCCAATAATTAGGCCTTTGAAAAAACCCTCAAAGCCATTAGTCCGACTGATCAAAGAAAGGGCAAATACATAAACAAATAAAGCCAGGAATGAAGCACAAGCAGCCACAAATAATGTAAAAGAGATTTGTAAGATCTGAGGGGAATATTGATTCCATTTACATGAAGGATGTGGAGGTGGACACATGTTTGCAAAAAGCCCCAGGTATTGTCCCTACTGCCACGAGCACACCTGCAAAATTGCAGCTTTTCTTGCTTCATCCTTGGGTTCTCTTAAGCGTTGAATCGTTTCCGGCCCTGGGGACGCTGTGCTCTGACCCTAGGCCCGAGGTCGCCAGGGCAGCTCCCCAGCCAGCTCATCGCACAGGGTGGGGGTGGGGAGACCGTGCTTGGGGGATGTTCTGGAAGGAGCACTGGCTGGGTGGACCTCGAAGCGCCAGAGCACACGGGCAAGGCAGCCGCCTCTGTGCGCGAGAAAGCCTCGCTCCAGGGCCCCGTCTGGCCCTGCCGCCTCTGCAGGCAGCGCACAGCGAGCTCGGCCGGCACCGCCGCGCCAGCCCTGGGTCTGCTCCAGTGGCGCCCACTGGAACGGCAGAGACTGTGCCACGCGGCGTCTCACTGCAGACTGGCAGCAGCTGGTACGCCGGGCATCGTTCTCCTGCTCGTTCTGCAGGTCGGGTCGCCGGTGCAGGCTCTCAGAGCCACACAGCGGCAGAACCGCGCTTTGAACCCTCGCATCTTTGATGCCAGCCTGTGCTTTTAAGCGTCCACTGTCTTCCACGGTGTAACTGGGAGGTGTCGGCTGGTGGGGAGGCAGATCTTACTCCTTTCCTGGACCCTGTGTTCTTTGAGTCCTTTCTCTACAGCAGCCAGCTCTGCTCAGACGGCAGAGTACGTCCGTCAGGCTCTGCTGGCCGTCGGGGCCGAGAGCCCGCTGAGTCGAAAGCTGGGAGGCCAGAGATGGGGGCCGGCCCAGTGGCGCTGCCCGCCTCGGGGCTGCTCGCCTATAAGCCTCTCGAGTCCCAGCTGCCCCCGAGCCCCGCATCCAGCACCCTCAGAGGCCAGAGAGGTGGCCTAGAGCCAGAGGGAGGGCTCAGCTCACCTGCAGCCTGGCACCCCGGGGCCTGTCCACACGGCCAGTCCCAGAAGCAGGGGTGGGTGGGTGTTCCACAGCCCCTCTCCAAGCCGCCTCCCCTGGCTTGGCCCACTGCACCCCGTTCTCACCAAAGACTATCCCAAACGGTGCCTGACACTCCTTCCCCATCCCGGAAACCAGCAGGTGGCTTTGGGATTCACCCAGCCTCTGTATCTATTGTGTATAGCTCATGAAAACCCGGGTGCGTTTCTCTTCTCTGAATTGCTGGGCAGCGATTGGGGCCCTGAGGACGTAGTCACCAGAATGAAAGTTTAATGTTCTGTCCCATAATGCACACTTGGAGAGAAGCCACCTGTGACAGCTCTGACACTTTGGGGAAACTCTGCAAAGTTTAAAACCTCATAGAGAATGAAAAGGGATCCCTGCGATTTAACCCTGGGACACCCGTGTTTCTAAATCTTCATTATTCTACAATTCAATGTCTCTGAATCTCCCCAAGGACAAAAGTGCAATAAATGTGGACCTTGGTCTTTTGGGGCTTTGCTCATCAAACTGTTTATCCTGCTGGGAAATCTGGAGATTTGGAACTTGCAGATGCACTGAGTGTCTGCCTCCAGGTGATTCTAAGTGACTTCTAAGCCATGTGCGTAGGTGGGGGAGGTGAGAGGTGGCTTTGGGGCAGGCTCATGGCTGGTCCCTGAGCCTCCCTGTCTGGGGGGTCAATGGCTCTGCTCAGGGAAGGTAACCCAGGCAGCCATGGGCCAGGTCCCCCCACTTTTCCACCTGCCCCTCCCCCTGCAGCTGAAACGCAGTCCCTGGCCTGCCAGCCTCAGAGGGGACAGTCCCACCTCTGCTGCTCCCTCCACAGACTCTCACATCTGCCGTCTCCACCCCAGCAGGGGCCCTGGAATCTTTGCAGCCTTGGAAATAGTCCCTATGTGCTAAAAATGCAGTGACAACCGCCATCCTGGGAGGATATTTTTAAGGGTGACAGGATCTGAGAGTCATTAGTGCCAGAAACACGGGGCTCAGCTTATTTTTAAAAACAGAGTGCCATGTCCCAGATGCCGAGGCCTACACCTCAGGCCACGTCCTCAGAGAGCCGCACGCCTGGTGTGCGGGGGCCACCGAGAGCTGGGGACACGGCCAGAAGAAACCGTGCTTGTGAGACGCCCACACTGGGCTCCACGTCTTCATTACTGCAGCCTGGGCGGAGACCGCAGTCCACAGAGGCAGGCTCCTGTCTCCGCCACCTCCTCCAGCTCCGTGCTTTCCACCCCTCGAGACTCACGCAAGGGAGTGGAGGCCACGTCTGAAAGGGAGCCTGACAGGAGCAAGCATGGCTGACCCCTAGCCCGAGTCTGAGGCCCTGGCCACGGGGGACTCGAGGTCCGGCGCTTCCTGGCTTCGTGGCCCTCTTGTTGGCTGTGATGCTCGGGTACAGCGAGCTGTCTGGGGCCGGACCTGGGGCCGCAGAGGGAAGCCATCCCCTGCCCCTACCCCACCGCCCCGTGGTCAGAACTGCACCAAGATGATTTCCCTTCTACATCAGCATTGTCCTATACACACATGGTGGGAGCCACACATTTTACAAATTCTAATAGCCACATTAACAAAGTAAAAAGGAACAGGGAGGCCAGATGCAGTGGCTCACGCCTGTAATCCTAGCACTCTGGGAGGCCGAGGCGGGTGGATCGCTCAAGGTCAGGAGTTTGAAACCAGCCTGAGCAAGATCGAGACCCCGTCTGTACTAAAAATAGAGAGAAATTAATTGGCCAACTAAAAATATATAGAAAAAATTAGCCAGGCATGGTGGTGCATGCCTGTAGTCCCAGCTACTTGGGAGGCTGAGGCAGGAGGATCGCTTGAGCCCAGGAGTTTGAGGTTGTTGTGAGCTAGGCTGAAGCCACGGCACTCCAGCCAGGGCAACAGAATGAGACTCTGTCTCAAAAGAAAAAAAAAAAGGAACAGGGACCACTAATTGGAATAATACTTTTTATTTAACCCAATGAATCCGAAATACTATCATTCAATGTGTAATCAAGATATGAAACTATTAATGAGAGTTCACATTTGCATTCTTGTTTTGCACAAAGTCTTTGAAATCCAGAGTGTATTTTGTACCTGCACAAATCTATTTATACTGTTAACAGTCACAGTTCAGTAGCCACCCGTGGCTGGCGGTGACTGTGCCGGGCAGCTGAGCTGCGGGGGCTGTTTTAGGTGGGCCTGCGGGAGGCAGGGGACGGTCCTACACCCAGAAGGGCAGACAACGTCCGATCCCCTGTCACCTTCCTCCAGGGGTCCGGGACAGCAGGTAGCCACGGGGCCGGTCCTCAGGCCTTTGCACACGCTGTTCCCTCTCCCCACGGCCGCTGCTCGGGGGGCGCGAGGCCGGAGAGCCAGGTCCTGGGGCCTGCGCCCAGTGGGTCCTCACGCAGGCTGGGAGGAGCTCAGAGGGGGATGGACGGACGGACGGCCTCCCAGCCGCTCCCACCCGTTTCCCTGCGAGACGGCCATGGGGTCGTGCTCTTAGGCAAATTCTCCAGAGCACTGACTGCGCGCCAGGCCCTGCTCTAGGGGCCGGGACAAACGGAGCAGCGACAAAATGGGCCACGGTCCCTGCTGTCATGGAGCTCACCTTGCGCCTGGGGGCGGGCGGGGCCGGGAAACAGCCAGTGAAGGAGTGGATGTGCAGGAAGCGGAGAATGCTGGGAAGTGAAACGGAGCAGCAAGGGCGGGGAGGGGGTTTGCACTTTGAGATGGAGGAGCCGGAGTGGGCCGCTCTGGGGGGAACACTGAGCAGAGGGACGGAGGGAGCCCCACACATGGTTCACCTGCCGTGGGTCCTGACGTGTGGGGACATCTGCTCTCCCAGGCCGGGGAATGCTCGGGGACAGGGGCTACCTTGGGAGCCTTCCGCAAGCGCAAGCGGAGGAGGCCGTCTTGCAGGAAAGCCTGTGCCTGTGACCTTCACAGCGCTCCTCTCTGGGGCTGTGCGGTGAGCAGCGTGGCCGAGATGAATGTGTGTTTGGGCAGAGGGAGTAAATATATGAACGGTGTCCTCCCCAGCCCCATAGATCACCTTGCGCTCGTGCCTGCCTGGCACACACGCTGGAAGGCACACGGCGCTACTCGGGGCCGTAAGTTTTAAAGTACATTAAAGGAGTTTACTGAAAACTCTTGGCAAACAGATAAAATACAATTACTCTAATTCCCAAGGCACTGCAGCGAGAATGTCCTGAAAACCTGCAGTGTAATAATTCACGGGGAGCCGCGGCAGGAGCCTTTGAGGCATGGGAAGCGCTGCTTTTGTAAACTTCAGAGGCAGCCGGGAGTCGTCCCCTGGGAGACCCGCGCTGTGTTTTATTAACCTCCCGGTTTCTGGCGGAGGAGCTGCAGGGGGAACCGAGCCCGCAGGGCTGGCCCCCGCCCTCACGAGCTTTTCTAGGGTCCCTGTGTGGGGGAGGAGAGGGTGAGACCTCCTGTCTTCTCTGGCTGTACCCCCCCCATCCATGTGACCTTCAGCAGCGGGAGACTCCGCTGCTTAGTCGCCTTGCACGGTGGGAATCCCCCTCCCCATGCAGCGTCCAGGACTCTCAACCCTTCCTGGGCAACGGACGGACGCTTTTGCCGGGCTGTGCGGAAGAAGGGCATGAGTGATCAGGGTTGTCAGCCTCGTCTCAGCTATACACAGGGAACACAGGACAGTCTCAGGTGCAGAGGTGAAGCTGCCACCCCATGCAGCTCGGGCAAGATGCCGCAGGGGCCCTGGTCCGCCTCGCTTCCCCCGCTTGCCAGGGAGGTGGACATTGCCCCCGAGCTCGCAGACTCCGGGCACCCTGTGCCCATGTGGGCGCTAGTGCTGTTCTCCAGAGCCCAGGGGTCCCAGACCTTCCTGAGGAGGAGAGTTGGTGGACAGTGGGTGGCTCAGCGTCCGGGCATCCGTGTGGTCAGGGGTGATGACGGCCAGAGGGCCAGAACTGCGGGGACCCTGGACCCTTTTCTGGGGGCACAGGGAGCAGAGGATGGGCCTTCCTTGAGCAGAGCTCCTCCCCGGCTGCCAGTCCTGAAGCCAAAGGCTGGGCCTGGGTCTGCCACGCTGATGGCCTCGGGCAGCCCAGAGCGTTTGCGGAGGGTGGGCGGAGTGGGGGCAGCCCAGCCCTGCACCCTCCGGCGTGTGCGGCCCAGTTCTCAGGGCAGAGCAGATCCTGGGGAAAAGCATCTTCCCCAAGCCAGAGACATCGCAGCAGCCAAACCCCAACTAACTGCACGAGCTGAAATGTTGGGGCTCTGAGGAAGGTGGCAGGCGGGATGAAAGTTTAGAGGGAGGTTTCTGGATGCCTGCTTTCTACTACACTTTCGCCTGTTTTGCAAAAGTATAACAACAACAAACACTTCCCCATATAGCAATGCTGGGACTTACAGAGCGTGCCCTTCCGGGGGCCCGGACTGCTGGGTAGGGGCCGGCGGGGCCTCATTGGTGCCTGAGTGCTGTCCTCTGGGAGGTGGCCCCAGGGCCTCCAGCCGGAGTCTGGCTTTGATGTCTCTCAACTTGGCTGGTGGTTTTCTTTTTTTTAAAAAGGCGTGCATGTTTTTTCATTCTCGGGATACTTAGTAGAATGGGCTCCAGCTCTATCCAGGATAACACGAGAGGTGCTGGATCCCCATTGTTTTTGTGGTTAAATAGAACTCCATGGTGTACATACACACGCCTAACGGGTGCGGTATGCACCGTCTGCAGATGCGCTGCGTAGCCACGCCTGTCACTAGGGCTTATTTTCGGGGTGGGGCTTCTATGGCGCACATGCTTAGAAATCCTGCTAGGGCTTATTTTACCGGTAGGTCTTGTTTTCAGGGAAACACGGTAGTAATAACAGCAGCTGACGCCAGTTGCTCACGATGGGCCCCACACGGTGGATTCAGGGTGTGCAGAGGGGACTCCGTGGCCCTTTCCTCTCTGTGACAGCTCCACGGCTTGGCTTCACGTCACAGAGGAGGACACGGAGGCAGAGGGCGGCTAAGCCCCTCGTGCACAGTCTCAGAGCCGAGAGCAGCTGGGACTCGGGCTGGGACGTGAGGCTCAGCCCTGCTGCTGGCCACTGCACTCCACCGCCTGTTGGGACAGGAAGAGCAACTCTGGGTTAGCCCATGAGGGAGGGAAGGCTTCCCGAAGGAGGCCGAGCTTGAACTGGGGCTGAGGGGTGCGCTGGGGGGCACAGGCGGCGGGGAGGGGACTGTCCCAGGTAGCAAAGCCGGGAGGGAGGAGCTCGGGGCCTGGAGGGAGCTCACGGTGTCCTCGGGGCTGGGTGGCCCAGGGAGCGCAGCTCAGCCCAGGGGACTTGGGGCCTGCGAGCTGAGAGTCCTTGTCCTAAAAGCCACAGGGGCCGTGCCAGCATTTCAAGCACGGCCTGTTGGAAAGATCACAGCCCTAAAGAGAGACACGCACAGGTTGGTAATGGCCTGTGGTTTGTAAGTCCTGGGCCCCCTGCCTCTTAAAGCGGGCCGCACAGGAGGAATTGTCCCTGCGTGTTAAAAAGGAAAAGGCCACACTGCATGACTTTGTGGCCGCCATGCATTTAAAGCAGAGGAGATGGGGGCTGAGGAGGCACCTGGTTCTGCCCTAGGGCGGGGCTCTTTGGGGGGGAGATTTGGGTTGGTGCATTGTTTTGTCGGGCGCCCGGCGAAGGCCAGGATCTGAGCAGCAGTGGCCGGAGCCGGTGGAGGAGAGCTGGGAACGTACAACACGCTTCACGTAGGAAATAGACCTGCCTCTGTGGTCTAGTCCAGGAGGTGAGAGGAGGGGAACCCCCTGGCCGTGAGAAAGTACTGCAGGTATTCACAAGAGGGCCAAGTCTGGGAGGGCTTTCTGGAGGGGACAGCCCTTGAACTAGACCCTGTGACTCTTGCTCCAGTGATCTTCAAAGGCTTGAGTGGCCTCAGCAAAACGGCCTGGCCCCAGGGAAGGCCCCACTTCTGTCGGACCCTACGAGGTCCCACGGGCTAAGGTTCAGTTCAAGGGCCACGTCCAGACTTCTCACTCTGCCGGCCAGGCTTTGGGGCGGCGGCGGTTCCCTCCTGCAGGCTTCGGAACCCTGCGTGGGACAGAGGGGCTGGGGCGAGGATGGAGCTGGGGACAGCTGTGTCCGTGTGGCTCTTCCCCCGGCAGGGCGGTGTGGTCAGCTGTCTCGCCGAGAGCGGGGCGCTGACGGAGACGCACTCGCCACTCCTATCTCTGCCGCGGTTCTCAGGGTCCGGTCGGAGCAGTCGCTGTGCCCAGCACCAGCCGTCTGTTCTGTGCCTGCTCCCAGTGACAGGGACTGACTCCGAGGTTCTCGGTGCCCCAAGGGCTGCTCCCGTCGCGGAACGGCCCGGGTGCTTCCAAGCCGGCACGTCCCAGCCTCGCCCTTCTGCGCTGGCCAGGAGCGCCGAGGTGCGGGGACGCCGGCCCTGTGCCCAGGTGCCCCCCACGAGTGCAACGGGGCCTGGCGAATGCCCGTGGCATTCTCTCCCTCCAGCCTTGGGCGTCTCCTGGGAGTTTTACAGGTCCCCGCTGGCATTTATTGTGTTTATTCCTGTAGTGGGTTGAATAGTGTCGCCCCCGCCCCCCAAATCACGTCCATCCGGAGCCTCAGAACTTGACCTTATTTGAAAATAGCATCTTTACAGATGCAGTTAGTTAAGGATCTTGAGGTGCAATCACCCTGGATTCAGGGTGGGCCCCAAATGCAGTGACTGGTGTCTTGCACGAAGGGAAGGAAGACGCAGAGAGACAGAGAAAAAGGCCACCTGAAGATGGAGTGATGCAGCCACGCCAAGGACAGGCCGAGGGCTGCTGGCCACCACCTGTGCCAGGAGGGAGGCACTGGCAGGGGCCCCCAGAGCCTCCAGGGAGAGCCCGCCCTGCCAAACCTTCCTTCTGAACTGTGAGAGAACTCATTTCTGCTGTTTTGCCTTGCCCAGTTTGTTGTAGCTTTTCATGGCAGCCCAAGGACACTAAAACGGTCCCTGTTGTCAATATTTTATAAGCTCCCAGTCCCTTCCAGACCGAGGCTCAGTCAGAGCAGGGACTGTATGCCCAGCGTCCAGCACACTGGGTGACCGTCCCTGTTTGCCTGAGGACTCACGGGTGTCCTGGGCTTCCAGAGCTGCCACTGAGGCAGGCCTGGGCAAACCAGGACAACTGGTCACCCTATAGCATTGTGCTGGCGCCAGGCTGGTGCATGACAGGTGGTGGCAGTTGCTGTCCCTCCTATGCAGGAAGAGCGCACACTGGGCCAGCTGCAGGTGAGCGTGCAGGGAGTTGTGCAAATGAGCCTGGAACTTCAGTGCAGGAGAGCACTGAAGAGTTAGAACCTTCTCTGGGTCGTGGGGAGCTGCGATGGGCCTTTGGGGGTGGCAGGGTTATTCCTGGGGAGGCCCGGGGATTTCTGGGCAGGGTTCCCAGGGTTGGAGGGTTCCCTCCAGCCCTGCTCCTGGGAGGCCCGGGCGCCTCTGCCCAGAGCTGCCTCCGCGCCAGGCTGCAGCCCGCGCCCGCACCTGCGCCGGGAGCCGCATTCCCAGACCCAAACTCACCCTCCTCCCGTTTGCATGTTCTGAATGGAGCTGATTGCCTAAATTGAAGGTATTATGCTATAATGATTGTTATAATTAAAACTATTATCATCTGAAAGAGCCCAGAAAAACGGGGAAACCACTGCGAACACTTTTACAGCTTTTAAAGCAAGCTAAAAGCACCTTCGTGGGGAGCGCTTTGAAGAGAGGAGGCGCCGAGCGGGCACCATGGGCTCTGACGCGCAGCTCTGGCTGCAGCCGGACGGGGGCCTGGTCCTCCGAGAGGTGGGTGGAGGTGGAGGTGGAGGGCTACGTGGTCAGAGGGTGGCAGCCGCCCAGCTGCTCCAGTCCCCAAACTATGTGCAGTTCGGGTGGAGGAGAAGCCACTTTGAGGGCGCAGGGCCCGGCTGGGATGGGAAGAGCACTGGTTTGAACGTGAGGCCCGTGGAGCAGTTGTGCCCCACACGCAGCCTGGAGCCTGCAGGAGACAGGGAGGCAGGGAGGCAGGGTCTGGATCTGGAGGGCGAGACCTCGGGGCCTCCAGGTGACAGCAGGAGGGGACGGGGCTCTGGAATGGTGGGCTCAGGGTGCACGGCCCACGGACCCAGAGGGATTTGGAGCAGGCGTGGAGGTGGGGACACGGCCCGAGGGGAGGAGGGGTGGCACAGCGAACGGCACCTCTCTAAGACCACCCAGCCTCATGCCTCGCCTGCCTCCCCACCCAACAATGCACAAGCGGGAAACTGAGGCTCTGAGAGGTAAGGGATGGGCCAGAGTCACCCACTGGCAAGGGCAGGGCCAGGCCCCAGGGGGCTGTGTCCTCCTCTGTCCTCTCTGGTGTCCGGCGGTGGCGGCCGTGCTCGGCGAGCTCCTCCTCGGGCTGGTACCGCGTGTGCACTCTGGGCTCCGCTGAGCACTTGTGTCTGTGTGCACGGCGTGTACGTGTGTGTGTGTGTCTAATACATCTAATCCCCGTACAATCCCTGGGGCAGATGTAACCGCTGTGGCACAGAACCGAGAAGGGGAGCCCTTGCCCGACACCACACGGGGGTGCAGAACCCCGGCAGGCTGGTGCAGAGCCCGCGTGTTGGCTTCCTGGGCTGCCTTGCGAAGGGTTGCAGAGTAAGGTGCCCCTTTGGCATGAGGATTATTTCACGCCCAAGGCAATTGGGAAGCAGCAGCTACAAGAAAAGCTCTCTGCCCTGCCTTTACTCGCCTAAAGGCGGGGTGCAAGTCTGCAGCAGCGTCCTCCTGCCCTCTCCGCCAGGAGGGACGAGGCCCATCACCTGGGACGGCTCAGACCTGCATCGGCCTGAGGCCGCGCTGCCGCCCGCCTCCCTCAGAGGCCCTGGGTCCTCGCTCCTGTCCCGCCGCTTCTGTCGAATGTGTGGCTCTCTCCTAAGATGCCGCACCCGCCCGAGTCGAGCCACCTGTTTGAGAACGGCTCTTTCCCTGCGCTTTTGCCCACGTATGTGGGAGATAGCCACGAAAACAAACTTCGGCTCGTTTTCCTCTTGTTAGTGTGTCTTTGGTTACGGCGGCCCTGGCTACCAACTCAGAGGAGCAGAAGGAACATTATTTCCCCCGTACAGGTGCTGCTTTCTACCGCACGGAGAAAGCGAAAGGCCACCTTGAGACGCCCCTCCCCCACCCATGTGACGCCCTCCCTCCCACAGCGGGGACCGTGGTGAGGTTCGCTGTGTCTCATCGCACAACTTTCCCCACGAATTGACACACACACACACACACACACAGGGTATTTTGGGGGGTATGTGTTTTTGAGCATAAATGGTATCACTGGGTACAATATTATTTGCAGCTTGCTTCGCTGAACAATAACGCAACGTGGAGGTATTTTCATGCCAACGCCTTGCCCTTCTTAACTCTAGTTTATTTGCTGTAGAATATACTCCACTAATCATAAAGATACAAATTTTAAAAAAAGAGACGCAATTTAGTTTTTTTTTTTTTCCACCTAGAGGTTTTGCAAACAGTAAAGAGATCGCTATTGCCGGAGCGCGACAGCAACGGTGAGGGAGGGCGCTCCTCACCGCCGGTGGGAGTGTGCGTGTGGCTGCAACCTCCGTGGAGGGCCATTTGGCGGGGTCTGTTGAGATTTAAACCAGGCACACTGTTGTCCCAACCAGCCAGCTCTAAGATCTGGAGAAATGAGTGCATACTCGGAGCAAAGACTCCCGGCCAGTGCTGCCCGCTCACATCCCGCTGTTGGTACCAGTCGCAGGGTCGCATACAGCCTGTTTCCTCCTCTGGCCTCGTGAGTCCCCAGGTCTGGCGCCGGGTCCCTGGCGGTACAGCCTCCTGGCGCAGCTGCAGACCTGACCGCAGCCAGGAGATCCGCAGACACCTTCGGGTGCGTTTCTTCTTTAACTTTCCATCCAAGGTTCCGCGCGCCTGGGTATCGCCATAGGGCTGCTGGGCTTACAGGGAAGACGGCAGCGCCCTGCCCCCTCTCTCTTGCTCCCGGCTCCCGGGTTTCCCCAGTTCTCAGCGTCTAAGCTAGTTTGTCTTGTATTTTATCCACATTTCTATACAACTTGATTTAACTGCTATTTCTTGACCTTTCCCCCCATTTTAGATATGATGCATTGGCTCGTTATTGCGGAAGGGAAGGCTTTTTTATGTTTATTATGCACGTGGCAGCCCCAGGCCCACCCCGCCAAGCTTCCCCTTCCCCTGTCCTCCGGAGAATGGTGCATCTTCATTTAGGGCTAAATCAGTGTTCGGTGTTTGCGTTACTATGACCACGTAGCCATCATCACAGCGGGCCACACGTCGTACTGTGATTATATTTTTCTTTCTTGTACGACTTTTAATTTTCTCAGAAGTTAATGATTGCCCTCTTTCTTTTCATTTATTCATTTTTTGTGTACCTATTAAAAATTATTTTCCGAACTCCACGACAGAGCTGAAAAGCTCTGAACATTTCAAACACACCAGGCCATCTACTTGCTGTGTGTGTTTGCTTGTTTTTCAGACAGCCCTGCAGAGCCTCCCCGCCCTGCCTGTACTGTTGTTCTGTGGCAGATTTTCACTCTAGAACTTTCCGTCACCATCTTCCGGGCACCCCCGCGCCCCGGGGCCCTGGATCCCACTTTTTGGATCATGCTGCTTTTTGGATTTTCCTCTTCTTTGGGGGAAGTACTTTGGGAACTTCTTGAGAAAGGCAGAGTAGGTGGTGAGTCTCTTGCAACCTTGTTTATCTGAAACGTGTTTATTCCGGCCTTGCGTTTGATGGATAGTGCGGCTGGCTCTAGATTGTAAATCACTTTCCTCAGAAACTCGAGGCCATTGTTCTATTGTCTTCCAGTTTCTATTGTTGCTGAGACAATCCGAGGGGTGTGTGAGCTGCTTATTTTCTTTAGAAGTTTTTAGGAGTTTTTCCTTGTCTGTTTTACAGCTCACGGTGATGCTCCTTGGAAAGGATTTTCCTTTCCTTGTGTCATTCCCTCTGCCACGAACTTGGAGGATCTGGGAAATCTTGGGGTATGTTCACTTCGGTTCTGGAGCAATATCTTGTGCTATTATTTTATTTAATTTTTTTTTGCTGATTGCATCCTTTCTGTTTTCTTTATTTTCTTTTTCTATAACTACAATTTTATGATGAATGAAGGACCTCTTGAATGAACCCTTGAATTTTACCATCTTTCTTATTTTCTCCCTCCCCAGCCCCGATTTTTATGAAGATTTCCTCCACTTTATTTTTCAAATATTTTGTTGAATTAAAAAATTTTCTGCTATTATATTTTTAATTTCCAAGAATTTTTTGTGTTTTCTGAATGTTCATTTTTATATTAATAATCCCCTTATTCTTATTTCATGACTACAATATCTTCCAATTTTTTGAGGATATTAAAATACATACATTATATATAATATATATTATATTATATATTATGATATATATAAAAAATATATATATATCTTTTTCTTCTGTTTCCTATAACCTATCTCCTTTGGCATTCTTTTTTTCCCCTCTGTTTGCTTTGTCCTGTCTTTCAGTTAGGGACTTTTCTCCAGAGTCTGGCGATCTCTGGCTGTGCACACCAGGAGTGAGGACCAGGTAGCTCGTTGGCAGCTCTGTGAGCTTGGGTGCGGCTCGCTGACTAGCGGCCTGTACAGGTGACTGCGTGCAGGGACTTGGCTATTTTGCCGTGGGATCCCCCAGAGTTAGTATCTTTAGGTCTTTTCTCTTGGGGTCATCAAGTTTCCCGGAGAGAACTCCTCCCACCATTTGCCTGGGGCAGGGTGGCGGTCTGGCTGAGAACCTTCTGGAAGCTCAGTGGGAGAAGGTGGTGTGAGTGTTCATCATCCAGCTTACAGACTTACCCGTCATCTCCCGGTGTTTAACACGGCCCCTCACCCCCATGCTCAGCTGTGTCTGCCGGCCCCGAGTCTAGAACCTCTTAGGTACGAACTCTCTGGAGAGTTCACCTCCCATCGTTTTTCGTGGTGGGGGTAGGGTGGTCCTCCTGCTAGGAGGTCGGGGTCGAATTTCTACTTCTCATGCGGACTTTCCATACGTTCTCCTGTTTTCTTGTTTGTTTAATAGATTTTATTTTTTTTAGGGCATTTTTAGGTTTGCAGCAAAATTGGGAGGAAGGTACGGAGATTTCCCATGTTCCTCCTGCCCCTACACACGCATAGCCTTCTCCTCTGACACACGGGTTACGATGGATGAACACACAATGACACATCAGTACTGCTGAACTCCACTGTTTATATTACAGTTCATTCTTGGTGTTGCATGTTTCATGGGTTTGGACAAGTGTATAATGACATGTAAATCCTCTGTGCTCCACCCATCCATCCCTCCCTTCCCTAACCCCAGCCACCGCTGATCTTTTTATTGTCTCCCTATTTTTGCCTTTTCCAGACTGTTGTAGAGTTGGAATCACACAGTATGGAGACTTTTCAGATTGGCTTCTTTCCCTTAGTAATGTGCATTTAAGGTTCCTCCGTGTCTTCTCGTGGTTTGATAGCTCATTTCTTTTTAACCACTGAATAATATCCCATCATCTGGCTGTACCGTAGCTTGTTTATCCATTCACTACTACCTGGGCTGCTTTCAGGCTTTGGCAATTACAAGTAAAGCTGCTCTAAACACCCACGTGCAGGTGTTTGTGTAGACATAAGCGTTCAACACTCGTGTGAGTTAACACCGAGGAGTGCAATTACAGTATCCTATGGTAAGAGCATGTTCAGTTTGCAAGAAACTGCCGTGTTGCCTTCCAAAGCGGCTCTGCCGTTTGCGTTCCCACCGGCACGAGTGAGAGTTCTGGCACTCCATGTCCTCACCAGCGTTGGGTGTTGTCAGCGTCCTGGATTTTCGGGCATGGTGTCTATTGCTTTAATCTGCAGTTCTCTAGTGACACGATGCTTATTTGCCAACTGTATACCTTCTTTGATGAGCTGTCTGTTCAAATCTTTTGCCCATTTTTTTATTGGGCGTATTTTATTTTTTTATTGTTGAATTTTAAGGTCCTCCAGTTTTTAGCCCCCCCCAGGTCTCTGCCTTTGGAGGCAGGTGGCACTTTCCCACTTTCTGGGCTTCCTGGTTCTGGACAGACTTGCTCAGCCACGCCCACGCTTGGTTTTAGCTTCTTCTGATCTGTGGCGTCTGCCTGCTCTTGCCTCTGCTTTCCAGCTTCCAAACTCTTGCTGACATAACTGGTCTTCTGTCGCGCTCCCTCTTCTTTGTCCGTGTGGGTTTCTGTCACTGGAAGGTGCTCGCTGCTGTTCATTTTAGGGGGTTTCCCCGGGGAGAGGAGGAGCAGAGACAGATGTGTATGCGTCATCCTCTGCGTCTGCCCAGAGCTGCTGCGTCTCTTCCTGGCGGCAGGAGCACGGGCCGGGGCACAGGTCCCCCGTCTGTCCTGTGTCCTCACAAGGAAGGCCTTTACCTGGGCCCGGCTTCCTCCCTGGAATGCCGCCGTATGTAACAGAAAACCCAACTCAAATGGCTTAAACAAGAGAGGGATTTATCTCCTCTAACAAGAAGCTCTGAGGGAGGGCAGCTCCAGGTTTGGTTAATTCTCAACCATATCTCGGAGGGCACAGGTTCTTTCCATTTTCCACCCCACCCTAATGCCCTCATGGCCACAAAATTGCTGCTGTGGTTCCACTCAGGCCTCATGTCCTCACATACAAGTGTCCACAGGCAGAAAAGATAGCATCCCTTCCTTGTTGAACCCTCTTTTAAAACATATAATTGTTTTAAACATCTGTAGATGTTATAGCCACAGGTTTGTAAATCTAAAACACTTAAAAGGTATGCAAAAAGATAGCTATTACTCCTGTCCTTATCCGCTCACTCATAGAGATTGCTTGGGAATTCTTTCAGAATCTTGTCATATAATAAGATATATCACAAGCAAATATAAATATATAGTTTTATCTACCCCATTCCCGTTTTTCCTAAGTGATAGCATACTCTTATGCATTTTTGACACTTTGCTTTTTTATTACTCAGTAAAACATTTTGATACCTAAAGTGCATCTTCCATGTTATTTTTACAGCTATATCACATTGCATTATACAGATACAATCTTATTTGTTCAACCAGTTATCTTTTGATAGATATTTAGGTTGTTTCCAATCCTTGCTGTTATATCCAGTTCTGCAAATAGGCTGGTATTCCTGTAGGATAAATTCCCAGACGTAGTATTGCCAGGGCAGGAGGGATATGCATTTGTAACCTTGACAGATACTGTCAAATTGCCCTTCCCGGGCTTGGCACCGGCTTATGCCCCCATCAGCAAGGTGCGAGGGGCCCGCCTCCCCATGCCAGCAGAGCGTGCTCTCAGTATTTGGGATTCTTGCCAATCCGATAGGTGAAAAATGGTCCTTGTGTCTCTGTCTGAGAGCTAAGAAACCATTCCCAGAGGCTTCTCCAGCAGATTTGCTCTCCTGAGCAATGTCTCCTTGGCCGGAATTTCGTCATGTGCCCATTCCTAAGCCAGTCGTCAGCAAAATGCATGCAACTGCCCTAATAGGTTTAAGGTTAATCCAGCTTTGCATCGTGTGGCGGAGCTGGGACATGGGCCAGCATCCTGCTGCGTGGACGCCTGGACAACGCTGGCCTTCTGCTAGCAAGGGAGATGGGCTGGCGGGTGGGCACTCAGCAACGTCCATGGTTGCATTCTTGGTCCACCCACCTGCTGGAGGGCTTGGCCGCTGGAGACCTGGGCCTCTGGGGTAAGGCAAGGCTGCTCTTAGGAGTCCCCACCCCCGTGTGGTGGATGGCGCTTGGCTGGCTGGGTGGGAGGATGGTCCGCGGTTGGGGAAACATCCCGTCCTATAATGTGATCAGGTCCAAGATACTGGTTGCATTCACCAGGTCAGGGAAGAGCTTAGGCTTCAGAACTGGGCAGCCTGGGTTCAAATCCCCGTTCTGCCACTTACTAGCCGTGTGACCACTTGTCCTCTTTAAAAGCCTCACTTTTCTCAGCTGTGAATCGGGGGCAGGAGCTCCCATCTCGGGGCCGCTGGGAGGTTGGCAGGTTTGTCTGAAGCAGGCCCCGCCCAGGGCCCGGCACGCAGGGAGCCCTCAGCAGGGGGCCACCCTGCCTCGGTCTCCCCTCGTCCACAGCTCCGCCCGGGGCCCTTAGCTCCTGGGGTGTGGACAGGAGGGGCCCGGCCGTCCCTCGTCCCCAGGTCTAGCACACAGCTGGGTTCACAGAAGGCGCTCGGTCTGTGCTTGTGGAGTGAACGGAGAACAGCGACAAATTAGGGCAGAAGCAGCTGCCGCCGCCCATCCTCGATGTTCGGCCTTCCCGGCCGTGTCGAGGCAGAACGGCCAGCGCCCACGTCCCGAGTGACCGGCCGTCCTCACTGCCCGGCAGAGGACTGTTGCCGTAACCCAGAGGTCAGGACCAAGGAAGACCCGGTGGTGGCCGTGCCGGGCGTGTGTGACGGTGTCTGGTTCGAAGAGGCTTTGCCTGCTCAGGACGGCCATGCCGTGGGAGGGACACACACAGCCCACCGCCGGCGTGGCCTCACCTTGGGGCCCGTCCTGTGCGGGCGGTGCCGTGCTCCGCTCTGCCTCTCCGGTCGCTTCTCTTGCGGACTGAGCACCTCAAAGCAGGTGTGCTCCGTGTTGTCCGTGTCCCGGGCTCTGTCACACACACAGTGGGCACCGGCTGAGTGCTTGGGAACGAAACGCAGTGTTTTCTGGTTTTTCCTGTGTTGCCGCTCGCCGGTGCGGGAGAAGGTGGCGCGGCTCGGCGGCAGGCGGCACTCCGGCAGAGTCCGAGGCCGGAGCTGGGCGGAGAGCCCCCCACCCCCCCCACGAGGGCGTCGTAACGGTGAGAAATTAAATTAAACAGGAAGTGATGAGTGAGCGCCTCTTTCCTTAAAGTCCTGATGTGATATCGAATATGTATTTTATACATATTAGGGTTGATTTCAACGAATCAACCAATATCCACTCATTAAGCACCTACTAAGTGCCGGGTGCGGCATTGAGCGTCTTCGTCGTGACGGAGCTTCCTGTGGACGCGACCCCCCCCCCCCCCCCGTGGAATCTGTCTACGTTACTTACCTTTTAGAGGAACATGTTGATGAATCGCTCTATTAAAAGAGAATAAAGATATTTAAAGTCTTTAATAGCAGAGGGATCACAAAGGAGTTTTCAAGATTAACTGAGAATTGTGTAGCATGTTCAGCACGTTACGGCTAATTCTTTTTCAGAAGCCGAACAGCTTAGAGGGGGAAAGAATCAGCCTGTTCCCATCTCGCTGCAGAAGCCGGGTCATCTACGTCTCATCAATGCTAACAAATATACTGCTTAACAGCAGTTTGTGTTCGTAACGGCGAGAAACGCTTCCCCGGAAAATGTTATTAGCGCTGATGTTATCTCACGGATTGCACTCGTGCTCAACGGAGGGTCCCAGCAAAAGTACAGCGGCAGATTGCAGCCACTGGGCTCTCATACTTTTATGTTGGAGATGTCTTTATTTTGCAAATTTGGAAGAAAGTCTTTGAAGACACACGCGTGTGCACACATGCACGTGCATAAACACGCACAGGCACGCACACACAATTGCCAGAGCCCAGGTTGGCTAGGACCCTGGAGCTGGGCTGGGGCTGCAGCCTGCCAGGTCCCAGGCAGCTTCTCATCCGTGTTGGGCAGCCGGGAGCCGGCGGGGCCTGCTGGGTGGAAGTGGTACCACCTTTCCCAGGACGGGCAGACGAGAAGCGGCCCGGCTGAGCGCGGCCCTGGCGCACGCCCTGAGCCCACGGGTCCTCCAGGCCCGGCTGCCGGCTCTGGGAGGACAGGGTTCGGGGTGTCTGTTCCGGACTTCCCTGCCTGCCTGGCCACCTCTCGAGGCCACGGCAGGATCCCAGGCTCAGGCTGGAGCCAAGGGCGGGACTGTGGGCCTGGAGGGCTTAGTGTGAGGACAGAGGACGGGAGACCTGCCTGGACGGAGCGTCTGGAGGCAGGTTCTGGAGGAGGCGGGCAGGCCAGGAAGAGGAGAGAGGAAGGCACAAGCGGAGTCTGGGAAGCAGGAGGGAGCTCGGGGTGTGTGTAGTGGGCCCAGGGCAGGGTCGGGTGGACCCAGGCTTAATGTGTCCCCAGGCTCCATGGTCTAAGGGCCCAGAGAGGGTGTGTGGGGGCTGACAGCAACATGTGGCTGAAGAGAGGCAAGTGAGGACGGTCGCTGCAGACCCTGAGGGGTCCCCAGATCCCGGGGCCAAGTCCACGGCTGTAGCCCTTGTGGCCCAGGCCGTGGCCTCTGCAGCCCTCTGCAGAGCTGCCAGGGCCGTGTCCGGGAGGGATGGCAACCGCCGTGGGATGCTGCTGGTTAGCAGGGCTCCCGGGAGTGCTGATCCGCGGTGGGGGAAGGAGGTGGGAGACGGGGTGGGCTGGGGTGGGGCTGGTGTTGCTTGTGGAGAGTGCTGTCACCTTCCTCAGGTGAGGGGCCAGGAGGAGGAAGGCTCAGTGCTGCAGGAGTTCAGGCCTGCGTCCCCCGGGGAGGGGCTCAGAGAGTCCCCGTGTCCTGCGAAGGCCTGCAGAGCCAAGCACGTGTTTGACAGCGGGGCACTCAGTAGCAGAATGGAAGTGTGTGCACCCAAGTGTGTGTTGCACGCGTGTGCGTGTGCTGTCTAGTGGTAGGCTCCCCTGCAGAGGGCGGTGGGAATGGAGGGTGTGTTTCCTTTCCTAGGGAAGATGCTACAGCAAGTTTCCCCCCGTGGTTCTGGAAACCCGCAGTCTGAGATGGAGCTGCCGCCGGGGCCACGTCCCACAAAGCCTCTTGGCTCGCAGCAGCACCGCGCCCCTCCCTGCCTCCCCAGACGTGGCGCTCCCCCAGCTGAGGGTCCTTCTGTCTCCTGCATGCACGGGCCTTCTCCTCGGATGAAGGGCCCAGCCTCCCCGGGCGATCAACCAGCTCCTCTCGATTTTGCCTTCATTACGTCTCCAGAGACCCTGTTTCCAAAAAGGTCACATTTTGGAGTTCTAGGTGGGCGTGAATTTTGGGGAGCACAGTGCAGCCCCCACAAGGGTGAGGGCCTCTTCTGTCTGGACCTGTGTCTCTCTTCTTGAGGCGGCAGTTTTCTTTTGAGCCAGGGCACCAGGGGATTCAGAACCAGGCAAGGGACAGGGACTGGGGTTCTTGCCATTTGGTAAGAAGACTCCACTTCCTTCATCCTGAGGGGGGGCCCCGAGCTCACTGGGCCTGGGGTCCCAGATGGCAGCCCCTCTGGGCCAGCCTGTGCTGGGCACACATCTCTGGCCTCCTGCCAGGGACGTGGGGGTCGGGGAGCGGGGCAGGTGGGGAGGGCATGGGACTGGCTGCTGCCCCCTGGATTTCTGGGCGGCCCTTTGCGTGAGAGCCACCTGCGGAGGGGCGGGGCACACGGGCTCCGTGTGGGGATCCAGCCCTGTCTCAGCTGGGGAAAGCGGGAGCCCTCTTGCTGTTCCTCTCCTCCTCTTCTCTCCCTCCTGCTGGTTTCTCTCTTCCTTCCCCTTCTCTCTCTTGGTCTGGCAAAGAGAGCCTGGAGCTTTCTGGAAGGTTCTTGGGGAGACTGGGATATGAGGCCCATTCTCACCGAGGTTTTAAAAGGAGGCCATCAGACCTCCCTGAGCCCGGGTTCCTATTACACATGGGAATGCAGAGGCCGATGATAGCCAATGAAAATCCAACAAGCCTTGAAAATGGCGTCAGGGCTGATGTCTGTAATTTAGAATAACGGAGACCAAGAAACTGTTTCTCCTCTGTCTCTACCGCTGAGACGGTGGCACCAAAGAGACTTCATTAGGCATAGGTTTTTTTTTTAAAAGAAAAAAATAGTGCCATTTATCTCAATCAGTGACAGACGCGGGAGGTGCTGGGGACTGTGTTTACTCACATGTGGCCGGCAAGGCCTTGGCTCTGCACACAGACAGGATGAGGAAACAGACGCACGAGAATCACTGTGCAGTGGGGGAGGGCAGAAACGTGGTCTCGTCCTGACACAGAAGCGCCGCTTGGGGTTTGTTGAGCAGCATGTCTGTTGGTGGTGGTCTTCAGAAGCAGGAGAAGGTGGCAGGAGGGGCTGACGGTGTGGCCAGGTCCCAGGCTACAGAACCACTCAGAGCCCCTCGCTGCAGCCCCTTCCCGGGTGGGAGCCTTGGACTGGAGGCAGGGGGGGGCCTGCCTGAGAGTCAGCCTTTGCCACCAGCTCCTGGCCCGCAGCTCCCAGGATGGGCTGTGCTCGGCTAGAGGGATTCCCGAAGAGTGTGTGTGTGTGTGTGTGTGTGTGTTTGCGTGTGTGTGCATGTGTGTTTATATGTATATGTATGTGTGTATGTGCGTATATCCATGCATGTGTGTTTGTATACGTATGGGCGTGCATGTTTCTCTGTGTATATATGCATGTGCGTGCACATACATATGCATGAGTGTTTGTGTATATGTATTTGTACATATGCACATGTGTTTGTACATATGTGCATGTGCACATGTGTATGCAGGCATGTTTGCATGTATATGTGTGCACATGCATGTATGCATGTGTTTCTCTGTATGTGTGCACGTGCATATATATGCATGTGTCTTTGTATATATGTGTATGTGTGCATGTGCACATACGTTTGCATGTGTGTTTGTGTGTGTATGTGTGCACATGCAGGTATGCATGTGTTTCTCTGTGTATGTATGTGTGTGTATGTGTTTGTCTGTGGGATGCCCAGGCTCCTCCCTTGTGAGTCAGAATTCCTCTCTTTGCAGTGCTCCCATTTTAGAAACGGAAGCTCCAGACATCCAGTTCCTGCAAGTGACAAACTGGCGGAGCAGGAGACAATCTACCTGGGGGTGATTAATTAACTCCCTCGTTAGGACAAAGAACATTTCGAGAAAGATCTCAAACTCCCCCACGGTGCCGGTGTGGCCGAGTCCAACCCACAGCAGATCTGGACGCAGAGGCTCCACTGAGACCCCAGATTTGCGTCACTGTCTCTTTGCCCTCACGCCGGTTTCGCGCTGTGCGCCAGGCGTGGTGCTGCCGTGCCGTGGAGGGTGGCGGGGACACAGGTGGTCGGGGACACAGGTGGCCGTGGGCAAGCTGGGAGGGGCTCCCTTGTGAATCCCGCTGTCCTTCAGCCTCACGCGGACGTCCCTTCCCTCTGCAGTGCCGCTGCGGGTGTTGGTGATGAGCTTCAGACATGGGTCACGTGTGACGGCCCCTGGCTCCACGCACACGCATACACACGTGCACACGTGCACACCCGTGTCCTGAAACAGCAAGCCCCGTCCCTCCAGCGGCAGCAGCTGGGACGCGCTCTGTTGGCCAGCCGATCAGAGACCGCTAATGGGTCAGATGTTACACCCAGCGAAGCGCCGGCCCGGTGCCTCGCCTCTCTCCCGTGAGCCACGCGGCCGGATGGGCAGCAGGATCTTCGTGCTGACGTCGGTGTTAGCAGGGCGGGGAGGGAGGTGCTGTTTGTTTTCCTGGAGTGTTGCCGAATGTGTGAGAGCCAACGTCCTCACTTATTAAATTCAGTCCTGTGGGAACACGGCGTCAAGATTTTGTATCTGGGCCTGCTCTGCAGAGACGCAGGGCGGCGATAGGAGAGGATGGAGGTGGAGGGGCCTGCGGGGCGGGGGGAGGCGCGTTCCTGGGTGGGAGGCACAGCGGATGGACCCGGGGAAGCTTTGCCTGGGGGAGAGAAGGCTCGGAGACCAGGGGAGCCTGCTGGGCCCCCCAACGTATCCACGTCTCAATCCCTGGATCTGTGCGTCTGTTCCCTGCTGTGGCTGAAAGAGACTTTGGCAGCGTGAGTTAGAATCCTGAGACAGGGAGGGGGCCCAGGCGGCCCAGGGACATGCGAGGGTCCGTTCACGGGAGCGGCAGAGTGCTGGAGTCAGAGGAGACGTGACTGACGAGGGAAGCAGAGTTAGAGCGATGCCACCATTGCTCCTCGCCAGCCCTCCTGGCCTCCTGGCCGGCCCCGGCCTCTCCGCCATCCTCGGCGGCCCCCACGGCCCAGTGGGAGGAAGGCCCGTTCTGGGAACGGGAGAGGCCAGCAGTGTCCTCTGGGCGCAAGTCCACGGAGTGGTGTCCGTGGTCCAGGTGCCCCCTTTCGTTTTGGGGGGCAAAGGTGGGTGGGCAGAGCTCGGGGCTCCCTAGAGGCCAGCATCTTCCCGCAGGAGTGAGGGGGTTTCACCCTCCTGGTTCAGCACGGTGGCGGCGTAGCCTTGTTCCTAAATGCTGTCACCGGGAGCCCTAGCACCCCGGCTTCCAAGGGCTCTGGCCAGCGCGTCAGCCCCAGCTGGGCCTTGTTGGACGCGCAGACTCTAAGCATTTGCCCCCTGGACCCACGCCCCAGAGACTCTGGGGTGGGGCCAGCAGTCTGCGTTTTAAGGAATCTTCTGGGTGATTCTGATGCAGATAAAACCCGAAAACCATTGCGCTAGGCATTTTTTTCCCCGTTAAATCCTCTTAAGCTTTTACATTTTTAAAAATAAAAATTTCCAAAAGTAAAAATTGTTCAGTATATAAATGTTGGAAAATCCAGGGAAGCACTTAGAAATTTAAATGATCTGCAAATTAGTCTTAGTGCGCTTGGTCATGTCATTATCATAGGTATATGCGTGTTTACAAATAGACATAAAATTTAACGAGGTTGAGCTTTTACTATAAATATTTCTGTGTATGCTGCTTTTTAAACATCTCTCCATGTCTTCAACATTCTCCCACCACACCATTTATTCCTGGCTGTGTCGTATTCCGTCGTCGGAATGAACCACGATCTAACCGGCCGATCCCCGGGGCCGGCCCCTCCTGACCTCTGCTCGAGCACGACAGATGGCAAGCGGAACCAATTAGCCTCCTGCCCCACTCTGGGCTGGGAGGCCGGGGCCAGTGAGGAGGGTAATGACAGCCCAGCCTTGGGGGCTGGGGCCTGGGCATGGCGACAAGGCTCTGAGCCTATTGATGAGGGGACAGAGGAAGGACATGCTCCAAGTTCAAGTTCAACGAGTGCCCAGAGGCGGGTTTTGCGGGAGGGGGAGTCATAGATTCTGAGTCTGGCTGACAGAGAATGTGCGTGCATAGGAACGGAGATAAAGAAGTCAACATTCTGATCCCATTTTTGCTTAGGGGAAAAAAAAACCCCTCAAAAAACAGCAGAAACAGAAACCTGCCTTTCTATGCACAGAGAAGCGTGGAGAAGGCTATAAACCCACATGTCAATGTGATTTCCGAGTAGCGATGTTATGAGAGAGTTTCATTTTCTCCTTATTGCTCATCTGTATTTTTTGAATTTTCTATAATGAACATCTATTACTTTTATCATAAAAACTTTTGCAATAAAAAATAAAGGAGACTAGGGAAGCTCAGAGGAGTAGTTGTTCTGTGTGGAAGATGCCGGAAGGTTGTGTGTAGCTGTGCTGTGCTTACCCCCGCAGAAGGGTTTAAGGAGGGAATCTGCATGTCTTACTCCTCCAAATGCCCCGGGCCGAGGGAGCCTTCTGAGGCTGGGGGACAGCCCCGAATTTCACCAGCTGATTGAAGGGACCTTGCTGGAGTAGAGGGGCTGCTGGCGGGGGGAGGGGCGCTGTGGTTGGGTGCCCCCCAAGCCTGCTGTGTGCATGTGTTCCCAGCCTGGCTGACATGGGAAGTGACCAGGGAGGCAGAGCCCCGATCCGGGCCCCACAGGTCCTGGGGTGAGGAGGGTCTGGGCAGGCGGGAGTCACGCAGCCCCCGCAGACCAGGCCGACTAGGGGGGAGCCAGCACCGTTAACCTCTCCCCCTTCTCCCCAGCTTCCACTCGTGGCAATGCCCTGCAGAACGAACCTCGAAAGACAGGGCTCAGATGAGTCTCGGCGACATCTATCTACTCTGACCCTGAAGGGGCTGCGCTGGTTTTTATTAAAGTTCATTACTTTCCATTACAAAGCCGGGTGTGGTGGGCCTGCGCCTTAAACCGAATGAAGCCGTCTGCCCCCTGCTTCGCCCCAGTGGGAAACATCCTCGCCCTTTGGTGCAGAAAAAAAAGCAGAGAGAAATTTCTTCATTTTAAGGAAACGTATTTATCCTTGAAGGGCAGGGAGAACTGAAGAGAACGTAATCGGCTCGGTTTGGAGGCGGGGAGGGGGAGGCGGCGGCTGAGGACCGTGAGTCAGCAACGCTGGAGTCCCGCCGTCCCACACCCACTGGTGAGGGGGGCTGTCGTGCCGGCTCCGGCTCCGCGGAGTCCCGGGTTTTGGATGGAGGTCCGGGGCCGGATCGTCTGCAGGGCGCCGGAGGCCGCTGCTCAGGGGAAACAGGGAAGGATTGCAAGGCTGGCGGAGGCCCGCTGCCTGGACTGACGGTGGATGAGGTCTGGGACTAGCACATCTCCGTCTTCCTCTCTCCTCATTCTCCCAACAAGATTTCTGGCCTGGAAACAAATGATGCTGGCTGGAAACGGTGCTTAAGAAGGGCCGAGCTGAGGAGGCTGACCTTCCACGGGGCCTCCCAGGGGGTTCGTGAAAGCGTGTGGCGGGGGCTGGGCCAGGCAGGCAGGGCGTAGGAAGCTTAGCCGCACTCACGGCCGCCGATTCGTTTTATGCTGTTTGCCCTAAAGCATTTCTGCAGACACCGAGTTTAGAGGGCATGCCGCCCAGTGAGGGCTGAGAAGCGGGCCGGGGGAGGAAGCGGGGTCTCGAGGAGCTGGGGGGCCACGCTGCTCTCCTTGTGCAGGGCCCCTTCCCCTTCTATGAAAGGGGCTGCGGTAGGGACAGGTGTGACCGTGATCGCACCTTCCCAGACGGCGCCAGAGAGGAGGCAGCGAGGTGAGGAGAAGGGAAGCTTGGAGCAGCGTCTTGACCACGTGGATTCCGGGTTTCTGATTACTGCGCTCCCTGCCTTTTATTTGGATGGGAAGGCGGATTGGGGTGCAGGAGGGAGGGGTGCTATCCGGCGTAGCTGTTGGAGAGAAGGGCTGATTGCTCCAGAGCCCGGTCCATCGTCTGACTATAGGAAATGAGGGTCCCAGCTCTTCACCCCACTGTTGGACCTGGATCCCTGAGGGACCAGCAGGGGCCTCGTGGGCAACCAGAGTGGTCCTCCGTCCGTCCTGGAGGGCAGAGAGCTCTCCTGTTGGCTGCCCGGGCCATGCCCGGCCTGCGTGTCGTCCTGCGCCTGCTGACGCCACCTGCTCCCACCGGGCCCCTGTGTCCTGGGTCCCCCGCACAGGGCCCTGAGTGTCAGATGCCAACACCCCAAAAAGGCTTTGAACACTCTGAAGTCCCTGCCAGCGACGGGGTTCTTGGGGAGCCCACGACGGCGGGGTGGCGGGAGTAGCGGGGGCCCAGAGCAGGCGCTTGAAATGTGTCACTGTTTTATTAAAGTTTAAAATGTAATAAAACGGAATTTAAGGGAGATGTCCCAGCCCCAGATGCGTCCTTTCGCTTCTTGCTGACGCAGCATGCTAGCAAGCGCACGGCGGTGGCTTCCGCCTCCGGGTGTCACCAACGTAAGGCGTGGAGCTGCGGGGACTCCCGGGGATGGGGTGGCAGGTGCCGCACCCACCAGGGCCGGGCCGGGCGGTGGGCATGTCCTCGGTGCTGCTGTTGGAGACTGGCCCTCCCGGTGCGTTTCTAAGGCGCCTGCCCTTGCTGCAGCAGCCTGCCCTTGCGGCGGCCGCGGAGGGTAAACTGAGGGCGCTCACCGCCCACGTGGGGGGGTGGAGCAGCCGTAAAGCGACAGACTCAGAGCCAGACAGCCGAGCCCTCGCTCTGCTGGGCGCTTGCTGTTTGAGTTCTTCCTTTTTTTTTGAGACAGAGTCTCGCTCTGTTGTCCAGGCTAGAGTGAGTGCTGTGGCGTCAGCCTCGCTCACAGCAACCTCAATCTCCTGGGCTCAAGCGATCCTCCTGCCTCAGCCTCCCGAGTAGCTGGGACTACAGGCATGCGCCACCATGCCCAGCTAATTTTTTCTATATATATTAGTTGGCCAATTAATTTCTTTCTATTTATAGTAGAGACAGGGTCTCGCTCTTGCTCAGGCTGGTTTTAAACTCCTGACCTTGAGCAATCCGCCCGCCTCGGCCTCCCAGAGTGCTAGGATGACAGGCGTGAGCCACCTCGCCCGGCCTTGAGTTCTTCCTCCATCTGCAAAATGGCAATGGCAGGAGAGCCTCCCTCCCCAGGTTACAGCTAGATGTCGCCTGTGAGGTGTTTGGCGTGGAGCCGGTGCTCAGTGAGCACGAAATCAGGGGTCACTTTCCCCACTTTTTATTATAGGCCGGGCGCTGCCGGGCACTGGCTATCGCCCTCACAGAGCCTGCGGTCTCAGTAAGGAGACGGGCAGGTCACAGACATCTGAAACACTGGGAGGTGTGCTAAGTTCTGAGGGGTGCCAGTAGTGCGTGTACACCCGCCCGTGTAACCTGGGGAGGCTTCCTGGAGGAGGTGGCTTTTGACCTGGCCTTTGGGGAGAAGGGGGAGGGTTTCATTTAAAAGCCCTGGAGACACTTGTCACAGATGCTGCTTCAGCCAGGCGGTCAACGTCGACATCGGCGAGGATAAATCACGTTGACATTACGTTCTCCGGATACGGAATCGTGAGAACGGCACTTTGCTTCGTGGCTTTCCTTCCACAAACCCGTCAGCCCCGTCTAATCACGAGAAAAACAACACACGCTCCAACAGAGGGACACCCTGCAAAATACCTAGCAGTGCCCCTCAGTACTGTCGGGGGCCTCAAATACCAGGGAGAAAGTGTCAGAGCCAGGAGGAGGCTCAGCCACATCACAGCTGAATGTAACTGGTGCCGGGGTGGGGTTCCAGAACAGGAAGAGGACACCAGGTAAGGGCTAATAACATCAAGGCCGGGCACGGTGGCTCGCGCCTGTCATCCTAGCACTCTGGGAGGCCGAGGCGGGAGGATTGCATGAGCTCAGGAGTTCGAGACCAGCCTGAGCAAGAGTGAGACCCCGTCTCTACTAAAACTAGAAATAAATTATATGGACAACTAAAAAAATATATAGAAAAGATTAGCCACGCATGGTGGCACGTGCCTATAGTCCCAGCTACTCAGGAGGCTGAGGCAGGAGGATCGCTTGAGGCCAGGAGTGTGAGGTTGCTGTGAGCGAGGCTGACGCCACGGCACTCTAGCCCAGGCAACAGAGTGAGACTCTGTCTCAAAAAAAGAAAAAAAGAAAAAAAATCTGAATCAAGTGTGAACTTGAATTAGAAAAAGAAGAAGGATGTAGGTCATTTTCTCTGCAGAGGAGAGACTGAGAGAAGTTTAGCAGTTGACAGTTCTAAGGGGGTATTAATAGAGATTAACACGTTGACTGCCACACTAGAAAAAACTTTTCTCCTGGGCCCACAGCGTTTTATTACAACAAAATGGTTCTTTCTGGTTTGTTATTCTTTATTGTTTTCTGTGCGTGAGTTATGCACAACCCAACCCACAATTTTGGAGTTAAATTTTCAACATTAATGGTGACGAAAAGAACATCCACAAGTGAAATTTTTCACTAACCAACTGCAGGGCTTTGCTTCCCACGGCCCAGGGCTCCACCAGCCCGAGTGACATACAAGTCACATGGCAGTCCCGTGTTAAAGGCTCTGGCCAAAGGCCGACTCCAGCCATCATCATGCTAATGATGATGGTGGTCGGAGTGACAGCAGTAACTAACTGCCGTGACACCTGGGAGGCAGGTGTCCACTGGCCGGGCTTTCACCTCCTTCGCACATACCTCTTAGCACACGTCCGTGGACACACTGCCCGAGAGTTAATGCTACTGCCCAGCGTGGGGCAGGGACCCCACCCCACGGAAGTCACACGCAGCCTGGCGGCGGGGACTGTGGCGGCACGGGGTGTGGTAGGTGTTGTGAATAAGGGACACTGGGCCCAGTGACGGACAGGGGTGACCTGTCCGCCCAGGTGGACGCTGAGGCCCGCCCCGAGGAGGGACCTGGCAAGCACGCGCATCGGCCTCCCCGCCTGAGCCCGAGCCCCCTCGGGGGCAGCAGCTGGGTGACAGATTTTTTTTTTTTTTTTTAAATCAGAACCGATTAGTTTGGCCCAGATTTCCAGAGCCAGACATCTGCATGAAGGCCCCCGAGGCCCGGAGTCCTCTGCTGTCCTTTACAGCTTTCCTTTCCATAGCTGTTTGTTTTTAAATATCTGCCTCACGTGCAAAGCAGGCTGGCCCACACTGGCTCAGGCCCCGAGGCCGCCGCCTCTCCCCCCAGCGCTGCGTCAGAAATCCCGTTTACCGGGACACACGGCTCTCGGGGGACGGGGTCTCTGCCTCTGCAAAGGAGCAGTCCAGGCTGCTGTCTCGCGGCAGCACCGTCTGCAGCTGGGGCAGCGAAGGGGGATCGATCGATTTATTTCCGCGCAGACTCTCTGGGCTCTGGCTGTCCAGGGCGCAGCTGCCGTGCCCGGGGCTGCTTCCCCCCGAGCGCCGTGCGTGTCTCGTGGGCGGGTCAGGCGCGGTCTGCGCCCCGCTTCCCTGAGCTTCAGAGATTCTCTCAGCCGGGTCTTGGCAGTGAGCGCCCAGGCGGGTGTGTCTGCCGAGTGTGCGTGGGTTTGTGTGTGTGAGCGAGTTGAGTGCCCGGGCCGGGCGGCCTGTTGGATTGGGTAGGAAATGTGCGCAGCTCGTGAGCCAGAGTTTTGGGAGTGCTAGCTGCGTGCTAGTCCCTGGCCCTGTAACGATGCCAGGCCACCTCCCTAAAGATGCCAGGCCACCTCCCTAAAGATGCCAGGCCACCTCCCTAAAGATGCCAGGCCACCTCCCTAAAGATGCCAGGCCACCTCCCTAAAGATGCCAGGTCAACCTCCCTAAAGATGCCAGGCCACCTCCCTAAAGATGCCAGGCCACCTCCCTAAAGATGCCAGGCCACCTCCCTAAAGATGCCAGGCTACCTCCCTAAAGATGCCAGGTCAACCTCCCTAAAGATGCCAGGCCACCTCCCTAATGATGCCAGGCCACCTCCCTAAAGATGCCAGGCCACCTCCCTAAAGATGCCAGGCCACCTCCCTAATGATGCCAGGCCACCTCCCTAAAGATGCCAGGCTACCTCCCTAAAGATGCCAGGTCAACCTCCCTAAAGATGCCAGGCCACCTCCCTAAAGATGCCAGGCCACCTCCCTAAAGATGCCAGGCCACCTCCCTAAAGATGCCAGGCCACCTCCCTAAAGATGCCAGGCCACCTCCCTAAAGATGCCAGGTCAACCTGGGGAGGGGGAAGGATGGGTGTGGGGACAGCTTGGAGGGGAGGTGCCTGGCTCAGCTGGGGAGGCTTCCTGAAGGAGGTGGCGTCTAGGTGAGCTCTGGAGGATGGGTGAGGTCACCCTGCTGGCACCTCAGGAGCAAGGATGTGAGTTGGGGACATGCCAGACACATGTGGCTCAAAGGACTATGGTGGTGACAGCAAGGGGCAGCGGGCCCCACGGTCTACCTGGACTGATGGGGTTCTCTAGGGCTGGGAGGAGACGGTGGGAGTATTCCGTGTCCCCAGACCCTCGGGCTACCTGGGGGACAAAATATTTGGGGAACAAATAGTGGGTGTTACACTGCCCAGCAAGGAGGACTTGACCAAGAGGTGGCTCCAGCTGGTAGGGAAGGAATTAATTATCTTATTCATCAAGGACCAAAGGGGGATCAGTGAGTGCCCCCATCTCGGAGGTGATGTGGGGATCGGGGGCCTCAGATGGTCCCTCCTGCCTGGGCCCTCACCTGGGGGTCACTGGGAGAGGACAGGGTCAGGAGACCCATCTTCCCTTTTCAGCGGGTGCCAGAGGGCTCCAGGGTTCTTCTTGTCTTTGTTTAGCCTAGAAGTGGCTCCTTCTGGCGCCTGGGTGCTGGTTTCTGGCTGGAGGACTCACGGCATCTTCTTCGGGAACGTGGAGACAGGCAGGCTGTGTAGACGACAGGCAGGCTGTGGAGACAGGCAGGCTGGGGACCCCTGGCTCGGGCTCTGTTGTACGACCGAGGCGAGACAGCCCCTTGGCCTGGTGGCTGCAAGAGTCCAGGGCACTGGGGCAGGTTCCTTGTCCTCTCGGGGGCCCTGGAGCTGGGTGTGGCTCCTCGGAGGCCGGGCCGGGCACTGTGCGCGTTGGTGGCCCGGGGGAGCTAAGGGGGGGCAGCTCACTCACCTGGCGCCTGTTGGCATGGCGGCGTCACGGGACCAGGTGCTGGAAAACTCAGGTCCTGCAAACCCTCGGGGTTTGCAGAGTTATGCTGTCAGGTACACAGCCTGGTTTTGCCTTTCTCCTCTTCCTCCTCCTCCTCCTCCCGCAGCTCTGACACCTGTAAGGTGCGGGTAACTAGGATGACATGTGGCATTTGGTGCTTTGCCAGTGCAGGCTGGGATTTGAGCCTCGTGCCCCCCGCCCCATGCTCTGCGGGGTCCTCCTCCCCCAACGCCCTACGGGGCCGCAGGGATCCAGGACGCGGCCAGAGCAGAGTGCCCGCCAGCCACCAGGACCCGCTCTCTGGCGACTCAGCCCTTGGAGCACGGGGAGAAGTCGGAGCCAAGGATGGGGAGACAACCCAAGAGCAGGGGCCCCAAACAGCCCCTCCAACAGCTGGGGGTGGGGGATGGGCGGGCGGCGCTCATTTTATCTGCCTGCGTTTCCTCGATTCCCGGTGCCTGGACTTCTGACCCGCAGACTCTGACATGGTCAGCGGGTGTGTTTTTTAATCTGCCGAGCTTGTGGAAATTTGTCTCATCGTTGCGACATACAGCTGTGAGTCTCAGCTGGTGCCGGGGCCCTGGGTAGGCAGGACCTGCAGGGCTGTGGCCTGCCTGTGACTTGCCTGGTGGCCCTGGCGGTCCCTGGCGGCTCCAGTCCCGACGGCCAGTTCTGGAGCTCTGGGCCAGCTGGCTTCCCTCGCGCAGAGCCTGCGGTCACATGGCAGCCTCCTTTTTGAGGCCCGGCCCAGCTATATTTTATTGGCGAATTAGCAGGAATAACGGCGGTATTTTAGGGGCTGATTGGGAGCCGTATATTAGCAACGGTGTTAATAAGTGCGCGGTGACAGGAGACCAGTGAGAGTGAGTAAATGAGACACGGTATTTATCCCCAGTGCAAAATCTATTTTATTATTAAGGACACTGGGCTAACTGAGGATGGATTTAGTGCCTGCTGGTGATTCTGTTGGATAATCAGCAGCCCGGGGTCCCCGCTGCAGCCCGAGCTCTGGAGCCCCCCTCCGGGGCCTTGGCTGCCTTGGAGAAGCTGCTGGGCCTGGGAAGTTGCAATTTGGGGCACTTTCTTGGGGACTGGCCTGGGCCTGCCTCTCCCTGAGGGTGGACCCTGGGCGGCGGACATAGGGGATAGGACGAGGCCCTCACCCGTCTGGAGACGGGCGATGTGCAGTCAGCGCAGGCTCTGCGGTGGCTGAGAAGGGGACCGCCCCTAAAGCTGGAGAGAGCACATGCAAAGTGGACGCCGTAGCTCGCTGGGCCCGCGAGCATGGGGAGGGCATCTCAAGGGGCCAGGAGGGGCCGCAGGACCGTCACCTTCGGAGGCTAATTGTGCAGAGACGGCAAGAGCCCAGGACCCTGTGATGGCTCAGCTACCTGGGGCCGAGGCCTGGAGAATCTGTGCAATTATTTATGGCTCTGTTTTTTTTTTTATCATCAGCAAAACTTTAATTACAGCTCTCACTAAACCTAGTGCGGAAGCCAGCATCTACAAGGCATGAATTTCCCCTTCTCTCCTTCCACAGTGTGAGCCCCCAGTAGGGCAGTGCATATGCACTGGAAGACATCGACTCCCCCAAGAAATCATAACAGCATTTGTTCCCGAGTGAGCACACAGAGAGACGATTGCAACTCGGAGGAAGAGCCGATTGTCTCTGCTTTTTTAAACCACGCAGCTCCTGCTGGCAGCACGGCCTAGTTACCTGGAGATTGGCGGACAGGCAGGCAGCGGGGCCCAGGCTGCGGCTGCGAGTGGGAGGTTTAGTCCCCCTCTCCTTGTCTCTCGCCCCCTCACCAAGCCAGATCGCTCGCTACCCCTGCCCCTCACCCCTGCAGGCCTTCGCGTGGGAGGGACATCGATCGCGGCTCCCGGCTGGGCCTCGGGCGGCTCGCCGCAAGCTGGCGGGAGCGAGGCTCGCACTAGGCCTGCCAACTGGCTAATGGCCCCGTGTGAATTGGCAGACGGTAAACAAAAGCCTTTTAAAAACTTCTTGTTGTGTTGCTGGCGGGTGGAAAAGGTTGATGCACTCATCAGCCTAATTTGGAAAAGGGTGCGCTGCCCGTCTTCAGAACACCCAGAAATGCATCCCTCGGAACGAAGGGGTGCTCGGCCATGCCCTCGCGCCGTGGGGCCATTTGAGACAGAATGTTTATTAGGAATAATTTGGTTCTGCTGGCCCACGAGAGCGGGGGCGGGATCAAAAGCCTGGGGGTGCTCTGTCCAACGTTGTCATGTCCTACACGGTGTTCACGGAGTGTTACCTGGTGTCCTGCTAATAAAAAGATACCCCCAACCCACCTTCCGTGATTGCATAAATTCACAAAACACAGGGGTGAAATAAAACTAAATTTCATTGCCGCGGGACTTTTCAGAGGATGCATGCTAATACGCATGATGAATTTGGAAGAGGGGGAAATAATATGTAAAGTTCCATAAAAAAATTTTTTTTTAAACAGGATTCACATCTTGCAGGACCAGGATTTTCCCAGAATGTTCTTTGGGAAGTACTGGTCTGAGGGAACACAGCGAGGGAGAACAGACCGTGAGAAGTGGCCTGGGTTTGCTTTTTGGGCTTGGAGAAACCGGCCTTTGGAGCGAGCCCGAGTGTGGCTGCAGGGGAGTGAGGCCACGTCAGCCAGCGTGGCCACAGCCTGGCTAGAACAGGGCCCGAACTCGCCCTCGGTCCCTGAGAAGATGTGTCCAGTAGTCACGTGATGGGTGTCACCTACCGGGAAGGTGGGGTCAGCCGAGCTCCAACACAGAGGCGTCTCTCGCCAGGACATGGTCTCGGAAGTCTGATCTCAACGGGAGACAGCTAACTCCAGGCTAGTGCGCTTTCTGCTCCGGGCGACGGCCGGCCGGCTACCCAAAACAGCTGGCAAAGTTGTGGCAGGTGTGTTTTCCGGAAGCCCGCGTCACTAGCTCACCCATGCCATGTGCCCGTGCGTGTGATGTCTTCTTACAGCGTGCCGTTGACGTCCCTGCACTTAGAGGTGGCTTTTGTGCACCTCCCCTTTGAGGCAGACAGATCCTGGCAACTGCCATGACCAAGAGAGCACAGCGGGAGGGAAGCTGCGTGACTTCTCACATCGTGCCACGAAAGCTGCCTCCTGGCTCTCCTCGTCTCCCCTGGGACAGGTGCCTTGGGAGCCCTGAGCCAACCTGGGAGAGTCCAGCTGACCCGCAGCTTCCAGGAGGTGGTAGGTCCCGTGGAGAGATCGCAGAGGGACAGGCAGAGAAGCTGGAGGAGCCCAGCTCGCAGCTACCTGAGTCTTCCCAGACCAGGTGCGGGATGTGTGAGTGAAGATGCCTTTGCTATGAGCCCCAGCCAGGGCCACCGTCTGATGCCAACCTCATGGGAGGCCCCCAGCAGGGTCACCGCTGAGCTGCTGCGGAAATCCTGCCCACCCATGACCGTGAGAGATCGTAAGTGATTAGCGTTTAAGCCACTACGTTTTTGGGGAAACCTGTTTTTCTGCCATAATAACTGGAACACAGCTCCACAAAATTAATAAAACATATGTTGAAGTCTTTGAAAGCTACCCAAGTGACAAAGGCTTGGCTCAAGGGGCCAAGCTTCTGGAAAGAAGGGACACTCCAGAAGGAGAGCCAGACATTTGGTGACACTTTGCCCCCAGGTTGTTTGCTAGCTCGAAGGCAGCTGCCGAGATGCTGAGCAGAAAGTGGTTGAGAATGTCTGAGAAGTTGAGCACAGATTTTGGCATTTCTGTGGGGCTCTGGGGGAAACTGTGGCTCAGGCCATGCTAAATAAGGAGCCTGGTGAATACCCCCCAACTTTTGGTTGCAACTACGAAGAGTAACGTTGAACTTGAGATAGGCCAGCTGTCACAAAAGGTGAAGGTTGCCATTAAACCATCTCAGTCATTTACTAGATTAAGGTCATCTGTCTCTATCTGCCACCAGAAACAAAAACGAATTCTACCTTGACCAATGCAACATCACCCAGAAACTCACATTATCTCTCTGCAATATCTGGAATTCAATAATAAAAAACTAGGTGTGTACAAAGACAAGAATTGACTGAGATTCAATTGACTGAGATTCAAACTTGAGAGAATGCATATAGGAGAATAGACTTACAGGCAGCCTAGAAGTGGGAGTTTTCAGACATGGGCTTTAAAAGAACTGATTAATATGTCCAAGAATCTGAGCAACCACAAAGAGAATTTCTGGGCAGAAAATAATCAAATGGAAACTTGAGAACTGAGGAATCGATAGCCAAGACTTCCACAGCGGGCTTTGCCAGCACATCAGACACAGCGGAAGAGCAGATTAGTGAACTGGAAGAAAGATCAGGCAAAAGTTTTCAGTTTGAAGGACAGAAAAGAAATAATAGCAGATGCAGAAAAGAGCAAAAGAGACTTACAGGGTGTGGTGAGAGGGTCCTATACCGTGGTCCCCACCCCTAGGGCTGTGAGGGGACTGGTCTGTGGCAGGTTAGGACCGGGCCCCACAGCACGAGTGAGTGAGCGAGCGAGCGCGGCTTCATCTGTGTTTACAGCCGCTCCCCCTGGCTCGCCGCCCTTCCCCCCACCCAACCCTGGTCCCTGGAAAAACCGTCTTCCATGAAACCGGTCCCTGGTGCCAGAAAACGTTGGGGACCACTCGCCTAAGGTGTAACTGAGGTCTCAGAAAGCGGGGTGGGTAGAAGCCATAGTTGAGAAAATGATGGCCAAGGACTTTCCAAAACTGACCAAAAACATCAAGCCACAGATTGAATAAGAACTGTGAACCCTAAGTAGAATAAATTAAAAGGAATACACCTGAGCATATCACAGCAAAAGTACTGAAAGTCAAGGGAAAAGAGGAGTCTTAAAAGGTTTGGGAAAAAAGGGCACGCTTCCTTCTAAGAGCAGCAGAGGGCAGGACGCAGACTCCGAAGATCACTGGAGCCTTGGGGTCGGTGGAATGAAATGAAGGGAACCCTTAAGGCAGGAGGATACTGGTCCCCGATAGAAGCATATCTGTGTGTATGTGTATATGGGTAAAAATCTGAATAATTATGTCTTCTGGGGTTAAAAGACATAGAATTTAAATATACAACAAAAAAGCCCCAAAAGGCAGTGGGATAAGGGGAAATGATGAAAGTAGTGTTCTAGATTTCTTTCATTGTCCAGGAAGGAATACAAAATACTAATTCATTTTAGGCTTTCACAAGCCAAGAATGTACTCAGTTTGGTGTATGCATTATAAAATTAATAAGATGTATGAAAGGCAAAAAGTGGAGAAAAATGAAATAGTAAAAGTACTTGATTAATCCAAGAGAAGATGGAAAAAGAACATCAAACATGCAGGACAGATACAAATAAAATAATAAGATTGTAGATTTAAATTCAAGCATATCAGTAATTACATAAAATGTAAACAGACTAAATTATAGGATGAAGATTATTAGACTGGATAAAAATAAAACTGCTTCTGAAAGACATGTTTTATAGTAAGGACTGAGATTCAAAGTAGAAGGAAAGAAAATACTTTTAAATTATTTATTATGCAAATGTTAATCAAAGAGAAATACTATAGCTACACTAATAGTAACAATGTAGAATTAAAGGCAGGAATCGTTACATTTCATGATAAAGGGTCAACATACTAGGGTTCTATAACAAATTCAAATGTGTAGGCACCTAGTATCATAGCTTCACAATATATGAAGCAAAAAGTATTAGACTTAAAAGGAGAAATAGACATATTTACAACTATGGTGGGAGATTTTCATCCAAGTTAATGGAGACAATCTTCTCAACTTTAAGGCTTTTCTCATATTTTTTAAAAATTAAATCTCTGGGGCCTGATACCCCTTATCTGATAGTGAGCACTAGCAGATGACAAAATGAATAAATAAAAGCACAGGTGAATGGAAAATAGGTGCAGTGTGGCAGGATTTCTCCAAGCTTGCTTTGCTTGTGTTCTTATGAACTCGTGGATATTTCTTTATTACATGTAAATGGACAGGTGCTCACTAAAGGACAGGTTATTAATAGGTCACCCATGAAAAGAGATCTTCCTGATTTGTATGATAGATCAAGTACCGTGTTTCCCCCAAAATAAGGCAGGGTCTTATATTTATTTTTCCTCAAGAAGCCACCCTAGGGCTTATTTTCAGGGGATGTGTCATTTTCCCCTCAAAGCCTCAGCTTGCAGCACGCACAGGATGGCTGGGACCTGATAGGGGGAGCCAACCTTGTTGGTGGGGCTGCCTGCACCTTTCTGGTCACCTCTGGGATAGTAGCTGTCACGATGGGGCAGATGAGAAGGGCTGCTTGCCGTCTTTCCCGCTCTGCGATGAAATGCACGGGTTGTGCAGATGCGCTGCGTAGCCACACCCAGCACTAGGGCTTATTTTCAGAGTGGGGCTTCTATTGTGCAAGTGCTTAGAAATCCTGCTAGGGCTTATTTTATGGGTAGGTCTTATTTTCAGGGAAACATGGTAGCTTTGCTGCAGTAACAACCCCCCAAATCTCAGGTTTTTTTTTTTCTTTTTAAACAATAAAAGTGTAGTTCTTACTCACTCTAGATGTCCAGTGGGGAGTGGCCAGGGGCTCTGATCACCGCGGGAGCTCGTGGCCCTGGGCCGGTGGAGGAGTCATCTGGCAGGGGAGGGACGGAGAAAGCACCCACTAACTTTGCACAAGGCGGGGCGTGGCCAGTCATGGCCTTCCAGCCAAATCTGACCTGTTGCCTGTTTCTGCACATTCTGCAAGGCAGGAATTTTTTTATTTTTTTATTTTTTGTATTTTGAAATGGTTAAAAAAGATTCAAAGAAGAACAATATATTGTGACACAAAAGTTACATGAGATTCAAATTTCAGCATTCATAAATACAATTGCATTGGAGTCCAGCCAAGCCCACTTGGTCCATATTATCTACGGCTGCTTTGGTGCTAGGACACCAAGAGTTGAACAGTCGTGACAGTGACCGCGTGGCCCGCAAACCCTAAATGGATGTCTGGCCTCTTCTAGAAAAAGTTTGCTCACATGTTATTGGTTCAAACAAGCCGCCTGGCCTTGCCTGATTTCAAAAGGGATGGGGAGGAGACCCGGCTGTGGCCAGTGACCCGCACTGCTGAATGCCCACAGGCGGAGAGCAAGTACGTTCCTGCCTTATATCTGGCTGAGATCGCACCGGTGCTTAATTAATTGAATGTAAACGAAAGATGATTTACCATGAATGTCTGTTAAAAGCCTGAGTTGCTTGTGTTCGTGCAGGCCCGGCTCTCCGGCAGAATGACTGCAATCGATCCGTGATTGTTCTCATAACCGCCATTCACAGCTTGATGACAACAGCCAGAGAAATTTGTAAGCAACCCAATGAGCAGTTTTAAGAAAAAAAAAATCAATTCTAGTTCTCTAGAGTACAAGGGGACATTTAATACTGTAAGTTGTCTGAGCTCAATTAGAAGGAGAAAAAGAGAAGCATTTATTTTCTTTAGCATCCTTGAGAGCTGTGGTCCTTAGTCCTTGGGCCAGGACCGCTGCCAGTCCGTGGCCTGTTAGGGGCCGGGCCGCAGAGCTTGGCCTCTGCCACACCTCCCGACCCCCTCCCCACCGCCCCGACCAGGAAAAATTGTCTTTCATGGAACTTAGGGACCCGCTGCACAGTGGGGAGGTGAGCTAGCAAAGCTTCATGTGTGTTTACTGCCATTCCTCATTGCTGGCATCCTGCCTACCCCCACCCCGTCCATGGAAAAACTGTCTTCCAGGAAACCGGTCCCTTGTGCCAAAAAGGTTGGGGAATTGGGGACTGCTGCTCCAGAGTACTTTATCATTTTTTATTTTTTTGAGACAGAGTCTCCCTCTGTTTCCTGGGCCAGAGTGTCATGGTGTCAGCCTAGCTCACAGCAACCTCAAGCTCCTGGGCTCCAGTGATCCTCCTCCCTCAGCCTTCCGAGTCGCTGGGACTACAGGCACACGCCAGCATGCCTGGCTAATTTTTCTTTTTTTTTTTGTAGAGAACGGAGTCTTACTCTTGCTCAGGCTGGTCTCGAACTCCTGAGCTCAAACAATCCTCCTGCCTCAGCCTCCCAGAGTGCCAGGATCATAGGCATGAGCCACTGCACCCAGCTTCCAGGGTACTTTAAATCAACATATAAAATCCGTTAAATTACAGGAATTAAAACTCTAAGATCTTTTGGATGATTTAATACTCTCATTTATGAACTTTATAAGATACAACAAACACTGGTTGAAGTCACTGCTGCTTTGGAGGGATAGTTTTAGACGCTCATCTGGGAGTCACATTTCCCAAACAGCGCGGGAGGTGGAATGGCCGGGCTGATGCTGCTTCCTGAGTCATTGCGAGTCCCCCGCCAGCTTCAGACAGGCCCCAGTCACGTCCACAAGCGCCACCGAGTCAGCAAGAAACGTGAGCGACCCCTAGACGCGGTGGCGGTGCCGCCGGGTGCAGAGCCTCTCTCGAGACCGAGACACGCGCTCAGCTTTCCTCCCCGGAGCTCGCAGTCGCGGACACCCGCGTCTTCACCCGCAAACGCACGGCTCGCGCCGGCCCTGCCCGCGCCACTCTCTGCCGCGTGGACACCCAGGCCCCGGAGAGGGAGCTCGGGAGTCCTGCCCAGCCGATCCCGTCCTTGCTGAGACGGTTCCTTCCTGTCTGTCACAGAGCACAATTCCCTTCCTGCTCTCTCCTCCCCCTCAAATCAGGGAAGTCTCCAGACAGCTCCAGAGCTTTTGCAGACCGTGCTCGCTCGGCAATGAATCATGCCCAGAGGGCATGAGGCTTTCCTGCCTCCTTGCCGTCCCAGCGACCGGGTAATCGGAGGATGTAAGAGCCCTTGTTCGCTGCCATAAAATACGTTTATAGAGATATAATTAGCAACGGTATTATCTTCATTTGGACTCAGCCATGCTAAATGTCCTATGCGAGTTGTTTACGAGGTGATATGAATGGTAATGGTATTAATGACGTGATTAGCCAGAAGTATCAATATTTCCCACCACCGGCTGCCTCCTAATGAGGCTGCAAGTGGAGCTGGGGGTGGGGGCTGGTGGATTTGCAGAAAGTTGCAAGGAAGCACTGGAGAGGCCTTGCTGCACTGTGAGCTAGTGGCTCGGGGAGCTCTCACGCACACAGACCCGCAGCCCGAGGCCCCTGTTCTCCCAGGTGCCGCCCTCGTTCGTCCAGACACCCCCGTCCACGGGGCCCGGCCCCCTGCTCCCTCCTCCCGGAGCACCCGGTGGGGACTTACGTTATTCCGCCCTGCGTTGTGGGGGCCTCAGTCCGTGAGCTGCGTCCTGCACTGCGTCGTCTTCCTGATAAGAGCGCGGGGTCTTGGAGACAAAACCGCGGTCTCCTTTTGGGGTCTCTTATGGCACCGGGGCAGAGGAGGCTGGCGTGCCCCGTGCCCTGGAGGTCCCAGCCCTGTGCCTATCTAGCGCAGATGGGGAGGCTGAGGCACGGGGAGGGTGTGTTTAGCCGGGATCCCACGTGGTCAGGGGCAGAGCAGGGAATAGAGCTGGTCTGTCCGTTCCCAGGCCGGGCATTTAAAGGGACGGCTGGGAGGGGGGAAAAGCTCCAACACCAGGCAGAGGGTGGGGCAGGCCGGTCCCGGCTACCCAAGGAAGACACCTCCCTCTAGAGGCGGCTCAGCCATGCGGCGGCGGAGGGGAGGCACGGCTGGGCGCCAGCCCTGTCCCTTTGTAGTGTGGCGGTTCGAGACTCAGCTGCTCGTCTGGGCAGCGGGGCGGTTTTCCGAGTGCGGGCAAGAGTCCCAGGGGACGCCCGCTGAGCGCGTGCACGGCCTTCCCACTCTGGGAGGCCAGGCGGGGCCGGCGGGAGAGCGAGGGGGCGGGCGGGGCCTGTCCCAGGTCCTGTCCCCTCGGAAGGCAGCGGTGGCCTTTCACTCTCCCCACGTGGCGGGTCCCCGGCGTGGCTCCTGGGGCTGCTCCCAGCCGTGTGGGCAGGGGCTCATCTGACACTGGGGTGCCCCGTGAGTTATGGCGGAGAAGCAGCCGGGTCTGGGGTCAGCTTATTGCCATGGCAGCTCCCGACCCCCACCCTGGGCACTCAAGCCCTGAGCGCCCACGAAAACCCTCGGCTGCTGGGCTAGGGCCGTGGCGGTCTCATCGGCCCAGCTGCTCACACTTGCTCGCTGCTCTTGTCACTGGAGCCGTGAGCCAGGGAAGGGCCCTAGAGCACCTCTGAGGCCTCGTCCCCATCCAGGCCGGCCTTGGCCGCCACCGGTGGGGACTGCGCCCGAGTGGGGGAGGGTCTTTCTTGCTCAAGGCCTCCTGGAGCAAGGGCTTGAAGCAGGGCTGACCCCGATCCCGACCCAGAGGGCCTTCTCACCGCAGGCGAGCGGCTGCCCCGGGCTGCGCGCGCAGAGGCAGGTGACTGGCCACCCTGGAGCAGACCCCAGGACAGGGACCCCGGGGAGGCGTCTTCCTTCCCCAGGCCCCGGCGGCAAAGCTCTAGAAACGTTCTGTTTGCGGGGACGAGACTTCGCGCACGGCATCGGCTCGGGGTTCCTCCGTTGCTCCGCAGGCCGAGGCCTCGGGAGCCGGCAGCTGGGCGTGTTTTGTTGCCCTGTGGGGTCCCAGGGCCTGCAGGACCTCTGACCCTGTCACCTCTCCCCTTGGCAACACCAGGAAAGCGTCCACCAGCTCGTGAGCTCCTGCGTGCCGGTGACCGGGGTCGGGGTCCCCTCTCCACGCGCCCTGGCGGACACAGCTGGTGCTCAGTGTGTGCTCACAGTGGGCGCTGAACACGCGGGTGCGGGAGGCGGGCACGGGGCGGGAGGAATAGTTTGGTTTGGGTTTTGGTGCCAGATGCAGCCAATAAATGCCTGCACCTTTCCCTGGGGGAGAGGAATCCCGGCGTGGCCCCTGCTGGGACGGGGACTGCCAGGGGGCCAGCCGGGCGGCTCGTGGGAGCCTCACGTGGCCCCAGAAAGCTCCACTGCCAGTTTCCGCTCCCCACTTCCACCCCCAGCCTGTGCACCGCCGCACCTGGCTCCGCTTAGCCCCACTCAGATCCTATTATGCCCACGCAAATCGAGTTACAGCATCAAAAGCTCTTTGTTTAGCGAACCGAGCGCTTTGCATTAGTGGCCGCATCTGTCTTGTTGCTTTGCGTTGTCTTTGCGCGAAGCCGGCGTGCGCACCCTTGAGGAGGGAGCTGTGGAGACTAAGTGATTTGTGCAATCTGTTTTGTTCTTTTGGTGACTGTTTAGTGGGATAAACGGCGGTGCTGGGGCGGCCTGGGGGCACGCGGGGGAGGGGACGACAGCCCAGGGTGCCCCGTGGCTCCGGAGGACCTCGGTGCCCAGGGGACCCAGGACCCGGTCGGCAGAGGGTGTGGCCGCGCCTTCTCCGTCACCCAGTGAGGCGCGGTCTATGACGGGCGGTTGACAGGCAGGGCGCAGGTTCTTACACAGGAGATTAAGATCGCCAATTCTTTGCGTTCGTACAGCTTAAAAAATAGCCACTTTTCCCAAGTAATACGGTGGATGTTACAGAAAATTTGGAAAATAGAGACAAAGCACAGTTGGAATCAGACCCCAGCGCCGAGGCGGAAACCCTGTTAACGCTGCAGTGTGCAAACTTCCAGAATCTTTTGGGAGTGTGTGCGCACCTCCTGTACTTACGCACACGCGCTCACCGTTTTTACAAGAAAGGGGTCAAAAGCGTGTTTGCGCCTTACTCTCACAGCCCTGCTGTCTTTGGTTCCCAGGAAGCCGGCCGCCCCCACTACGCCTCCGGCTCCTGGCCACTGCCCTCCCCCGGCTCACCGCATGGCAGGGTGACCGAACTCTGACCCCGTGTCACCGGCACCCACAGCCCTGTGTGTGGAGCTGTGGGGTTTCTAGGCTGTTGCAGGGGACAGGGGTCGGGTGGCCTGCCTTGGTTTCCATCGATGACTCTGCCACCCAGGAAATACGGCGCCGTTCCGAGTCTCTGGGCGGCTCTTCCCTGCCCGGGACTCGGGGCGGCTGCACCTGTGCCCCATGTGTCTGACCTCGCGGGCTCTGAGGCAGACCCGGTCTGTGCGTCCTGCAGGGCCACCGGCCGTGCCCCTGCTTTCTACCCCGTCCTTCGCCGCCCCTGGGGCACCGGAGACGACCTTCTCCTGCTCGAGCACGGCTCCAGGAGTGCGCGGCCAGCTCCGCACGCCATGCGGGGTCTGGGGCGAGACCGTGCAGGGGAGACCCGCGCTCTGCAGCCCCTTTTAGCTCGCGGGGGAAGAAGGGTCTACACCAACGTCGACGTCTTCTCTCTGGCCTTGAGGAAAACTCGACTTCTCTGCTCTTAGTCGCCCAAGGGACGTTAAAGGATCTCTGTGTTGGTGCTGACATGAAAGAGAGTCTTTGCTCAAGGTTCACTTTCCATGTTCCCGGAGAAATCAATCCCCCCGTGGGAACCGCGCAGTCCCGAGACGGCACCTGCGTCGGTACCGGCCGGGCCGGGCGGCGGGGGCGGCCACGACCTTCCTTATTCCATCCCCCCTGACTTCCGAGCTCCCCTGGCTTTGTTCAGCTGCTCGCCTGCCGCTGTCAGGGAGGCCCGTCCTCGAGCACGGTCGAGCGGCTCGTCACCTGTTGGAGGCGGACAGGTGTGTCTGCGGCGGGCGGCCGTTGGTGGGCGCCGTGTTTAAAAGCAAACAGAGCCCGGGTGGACGCCGGTTGGTGCCGGGGCCGCCGAGGCAGACACGGGCGGGAGGGAGCCAGGTTCCAGAGCCGGGGAACACGCGGCGTCTCCTCCAGGAGGTGACAGAGGGCCGATTCTCCGGAGCGGGGAGCAAATGGCTCCTCTGCCTGGGCCCGCGGAGGGACTGTCACCGGGCGTGTGGCTGGGCCTTCTGCGGGGAGGGGGGAGGAGGGCGAGGCCTGTTCTCGGGTCACGGCCCCGCCGGGCCCCTTTGTTGGAATCGGACGGGGTGTGGGCGACGTCCCGAGAACAAACTGACTTCTAGCTACTGAGTCCGTGGGCGGAGGCGGGAGTCGGGCCCCGCCCTTCCCGGCCCTAAAGCCAGGCGCTTGCTCTCTCCCCACGGGCTGGGGGCCGTGCGGGTTGAACAAGTGGCTCCCCCCACTCAGATGTGTCTACAGCCCTGGGACCCGTGTGTGTCGCTGTGTCACTCTATCTGGAAACAGGGTCTTTGCAGATGTCATCAAGGATCTCGAGATGGGGCGATCGTCCTAGGCCACCCAGGTGGGCCCTGCATCCAGTGTCCTTAGACGACAAAGTCTGGGGGGATTAGAGACGGACGGGGAGGAGAAGACACGGAGGACGAGGAGGCCACGTGACCACAGGCAGAGATGGGAGTGACGTGGCCACGAGCCAGGAACACTGACAGCCACGGAAGCCGGCAGGGGCCAGGACAGATTCTCCCTTAGAGCCCGTGGCCGGAGCGTGGCTGCAGGATTCGGGACTTCTGGGCTTTGGAGGCACGGGAGAACAGTTCTGCCGTTAGAAGCCACCCAGCGCGAGCCGATTCGCCACGGCAGCCCCAGGAAGCTGGCCTGGGTGGCTCCGCTCCTGTCAGAGGCTGGGGGTTTCCAGCCTGTTGTGATTACAGGGACACTTTGTGGCTCTCAGAGGCAACCCTGCCGGGCTGTGGCCTGACCGTGGGGCATCCGAGTCCACGTCTCCAGGCCTCCCGTGACATCGAGAGCGCCCTCGTCCCGTGTTCTTCTCGTGTACTCTGGCGTCCCAGCCACGGAACGCGGTGGGCGCTGACCTGGTGCTGCACGTTTTCATGGGTGGATTCTGCCCAGCCTGGAGGCCGCCTGCTCCTCCCCTGGCGGTGGTGGCGGGACGCGAGTGCCGTCTGGGGCCTTCTGTCCTGCGGCGCCACCCCCTGCAGTCTCACCGGCAGGCGACCTCACAGGAAAGTTATAAATAGCACCAGGGACGGGTTCTGAGTGCCTTGAGGTGGATGCATGATCGCTCGATGACAGCTGAGCGCGGGGAGGCAGCCCCACGCCGGGGCCGCGGCCCCTCCCCTGCGCTGACGCTGACGGTGATCGGACCAGGCAGATGTCACCGACAGCTGGGGCTAATGGGCTGCCGGGCAGGGCTGGGCCAGCCTGGGCCGCCGTCCGGGCACCCTGGCATGGGCCCAGTGCGCACCGAGGCGCTGCAGCGTGGGCCGGCAGGCTCCTTGGGGCGGGGGTCTGCGGTCCCACTGCCTGGGTAGTCGTGCTTTTCACTTGTGGAAAATGGCGATTTGAATTATTGATGGGAGAGTAAGACTAAGCCCATTCAGTTCCGTTTCTCTGATGGACGGAGCTGTCATCGACCTAGAAGCGGAGGTTGGCGAGGAGGGGACCGGCTGCGGGGCGGAGGCGTCTCAGGGGAGCCCGTCTGTGCTGGGGGTTGGGGGGATTATCGCAGGACTGCCCCGAGAAGTGAATTCAGGATGCGGGACCAAAGCAGTCCGGTGCCCCTGGAAGTCCTCCGTCCCCGCCTGGGGACTTCCTGAGCACAGACCGGCCGGCTTGTTTCTGGACCACGCAGCCCTTGGAAAGGAACGAGCTGCCCTGGCGTGTGTCCGCTGAGGTCACCGGGAGCAGGGGGTAGGGACACCCGAGGCCTGCTTCTGACTCCCGAGGCCCCGTGTGAGCCGGGCAAGGCGCCACGCCCCAGGTGACCGCAGTGTCTCTGCAAAGTGAGGAAGTGGGACCACCCCCCCCGCCCCCTCCGTCCCTGTCACCCTCCCCCCGCCCCCTCCGTCCCTGTCACCCTCCCCCCGCCCCCTCCGTCCCTGTCACCCCAGACCCTGGTCCTGTGGTTGTCACGAGTGATTCTAGGCCCGGTGGGACAGGGCTGGCGGGGACCTGGGCTTGCCCCGCTGTTGTCGTGCCAGCCAGCCCGGGAAGGGGAGCCGAGCGTGCTCCCGACCTGCCTGTCCGTGGAGCCGGGTCTGGGTCTGGATCTGGGTCGTTGGGGTCCTGGGCCGAGCTACCGTTCGGCAACCGTGACGGGTCAAAGGACCCGCGATCCGCTGTGGCGGGCGGCGGTCTTCTGGGCACACGCCTGGCCCCACCTCCCCCTGCTCTAGATCTGCCTGTGTGTGGGGCAGGAAAAGCCACACGTGGTGGCTTTGATGGTGCGTGTCCTGCTGAGGCGCCGGCACGCCCGGCTGGTGTCCGATGGCTGCAGACCCACCTGCAGAGCCGCGCGGTGACGTGTGGGTCAGGAGCGCCGCGTTGGTGGCGGGGGACCGGAGGGGACGCTCCCTGGCGTCTTTCCTGTGTCTTCAGGGGCATTCGCCTAGCAACAGCAGGAGCGGCTTCCGAACTTCTACCTAGCAGCAAAACTCCTCCACGATAAAACCTTGTGAGGAAATTCAACACGTAAGACACACAGAAGGGTGGCGGCCCGGCCCTTTCTCCCCCGGGGCCGGCTGGCCTCCGAAGGGCCACGAGGACATCCCCTGCCCCGGTTCCAGGGTACACTGACCTCGGTCAGAAAGCTACCCACTGACAGGATCAAGCTCCTGGTGTCACAACAGAGGGACTTGAGATGATGGGGCGGGGGACTGGCTGTTCGTCCCAGCAGGCTCCGGGCCAGGCAGGACCCTCCCCCATTTCTGGCTTGGTGGGGGCGAGGGGAGGGTGGGGAGGGCCTCTCTGGGTGCTGCCCTCAGCCCTGCTGGGGGCTGAGTCTCTGATTTCCTGAGGCTCTGTCCTCCAGTGTGTGACAGTCCCCTGCGACTTAACGTCATGCTAAGGCCTCTCTCCTGCTCTGTCTGAGGTTGGCCTGAAGCAGCCCCTGGGCAGCAGGTGCGTGGGGAGGGTGACGGTCCCTGGAATGTCCACGCCCTCCGCTTCCCGGGGACTGTGCGATTTCACACGGCCCCGCTGTCAGCCTCCTTACCTTTCTGCAGCTTTAGCGTCCTCTCTCCCTCCTGGTAATGAAGACATAAACAATGCTGCTGTGTGCGACCCCCGATTTTAATTGGATTTTGGAGTGGTTTTAAATGAACGAGCGAATGACGTTCACGGGCTCCGAGAACACGCTCTTCTAGTGATGAGTTGAAACCACTACACTCATTTCCTAAGGACCTCTTCCTTCCTCCGCACGGGCTATTTGTAGACACCGGTCACTGCCGCATATAAATTGAGGTCTCAAAAGGCGAACTTAACAATTAATCAGGAGCACCTCCAAGCCCCTCCAAATGGAAATGGCCCCACCGCTGGAAGAGGAAATCTCCCTTCCGAGACCTCCTGTTATTGCAGGCGTGCACCGTGGCCACGTCGGGGAGAGCTGCGGTGACCTCTGTTTATGAGGGTGCGGGGGGCGCGCGGTGTCCATGCATCAAAGACATAATTCTCAGCATCTTGTCATGTCAGCGTTTCTCTCTCTTCTTGCAGAGCAAAGACTCAGAGGAAAAGGCATCTCTGTCTCCCAGGCAGCGCCGCAGGTTTGATTTAGAAACGTGCACTGAGTGTGACCTCTATGTCGCTTGCCTTCGCTCTTCCCTCCTCGCTGTCCCCCCGCTTCAGGGTCCTGTGCGACACTTGGCAGCTGATACCCTGGCCTGTTGCGGTCGGCCCTCCTCCCCGCACCGCCGAGAGTTTCCAAACGGTCTCCTTGCCTCCAGAATCCCAGTCCTCCTCCGTGCTGAGCGTGTCGTCTGGATCTGTCACTACCCTGCTCAAGAATCCTCAGTGACTCCCTACTGCCCGCAGGTTGAAGTAGGGGCTCCTCGCTCTGGCTTCCGGGCCCCGTTTGGTCCTGCCCTGCGATTCCTCCGCACGCCATGCCCTCCACCCGCGTGTGCTCGGCTCTCCAGCTGGGCCGGGCTCCTCCTGCGCCCTCCCCTGCACACACACAGCCCGTTCCGGCCCCCAGACTCCTGCTCCTGCTGCTTCTGGGGAGGCGCATATTATTTGTCATCTTAATCAGGAATGTTTTGATCCTGAGAAAGGACCCTATTGATTATAGTGGGATAATGGGCATAAATAGGATGGTTCCAGGAAACCAGGACATGTGGCTGCTAGAGTTGCATCCTGCCCTTGTTCCCTTTCACTTTTCTTTCTTTTTCTTAGTTATTTTTATTTTTATTTATTGAGACAGGGTCTTTCTTTGTTGCCGGGCTAGAGTGCAGTGGCACCATCGTAGCTCAGCGTAGCCTCAGACTCCTGGCTCAAGCTGTCCTCCCGTCTCAGTCCTCAGAGCTGGACTACAGGTGCACACTGCCACACCTGGCTAATTTTTCTATTTTTTTGTAGAGATATGGTCTTGCTATGTTGCCCAGGCTGGTCTTAAGCACTCGGTCTCAAACGATCCTCCAACCTTGGCCTCCCAAAATGCTAGGATCACAGGTGTGAGCTCATCATCTTTGTTCTCCCTTCTATGAAGTTTAGCTCAAGTTTCTCCTGTCCTTAAACGCTCATTTCCAGGAAGCCTCTCCAGCTAAGTCTGAGTTCCTAAGTCCGCATTATAAGGCGTTGCCTTCCCTGGCTCCATGCTTCCCATCTGGGTAACTTCTGGTAGGTAGGGATTGGTGGCTGGATTAGGACCAGGGGTTCTAAAAGCAGGTGGGTCCTTCCCGTTAGTACCAGAAATTGGGCCGCAGGTAAGGGGACATGATGTCATTCAGTTATGTGTTTCCGTGCACACACGTGTCATTTTGTCATTCTTTTTGGCTTTCCAGTGTCTGAACCTTCTTAGGGAATTTGCACCTTCTGGAGCGGAGCCTGTTTCTTACCGTATAGTTAAAAATGCCAGAGACTTGCTTGCTAGCTTCCCTTGCAAACAGGGTGCAGGGACAGACCCTCTGGACTCCAGTCTGGCAAGGGTGGCAGCTGTGACGGTGGGCAGTGGTCCTCACTGGTGCCTCACAGCGGGTGTTGGGGGCAGCTCCAGCTGAGGTGTCTGCCCCTGGTGCCATGGCACCGCGGTGGCTCCTTGGGACCAGTTGCGGTGCAGCTGTGGAGTTCTGTTCCTGGTCGCGTACCTCCAGGCCTGGGTCTCTGGCCCTCCTGGTGACTCTGGGAGCTATTCAGCGTCCTTCATTACAGAAATGCTAACCGTAAACAAAAGTAGAGAGAAGAAACTTTTATAAGGAACCCTGAACCTTGCATACTCCCCAGGAGGATCCCATAATTATGAAAAGTTTGTTCCACTTTCTGTTTTCCCTCCCTCCCTCCCTGTTACCTTCTGATTCTCTTTCTATCTAAAATACGTTAAGAATGTTTTATTCATACTTCAGTGTGAATCTCTAAAACAATAAGGACACTTTCTTATATAACCTTACCATTTTCATCATACCTAGGATCAGTCATTCCTGAATATTGCCTTATATTCAGTCTGAATTTCCATGATTGTCTCAAAAACGCCTCTTTAGAAGAGATTTTCCTTATTCTAATAGATTTCGGGGGTGCGAGTTGAATTCCGTTGCATGTACGTATAGTGTAGTGGTGGAGTCCGGGCTTCCGGTGTTCCCGTCGTCCGAGCAGTCTGCGTGGTGCCCCACGGGCCGCTGCCCATCCCTCACCTGCTCTTGCCCTCCCCCTGGGAGTCTCCAGTGTCCGTTCACCACTCGGGGGCCTCGCGCAGCCAGTTCAGCTCCTACTCAGAAGTGGGAACACGTGGCATTCATTTTTCTGTTCCTGAGATGCCTCACTTAGGATAACGGCCTCCAGCTCTGTCCAAGATGGACAGATATTCTTCCTTATCCCTAAGTAGTATTCGGTAGTGCGTGCATACACACTCACCAGGCTTTCTTTATCCACTCATCAGTGGATGGGCTCTTAAGTTGATTCCATATGTTTGCGATTGTGAGTGGTGCTATGATAAACATACAAATGCAGGTATCTTTTTGATAAAATGATTTCTTTTCCTCTGGGCAGAGACCCAGTAGTGGGATTGCAGGATTGAACGGTAGATCTACTTTTAGTTCTTTGAGAAATATCCACAATGATCTCTCATAGAGATTGTACTAATTTACATTCCCACCAACAGTGTATACTTGTTTTTTTTTTTTTTAATTTTAATTTAATTTTTTTTTTTTTTGAGACAGAGTCTCACTCTGTTGCCCGGGCTAGAGTGAGTGCCGTGGCGTCAGCCTCGCTCACAGCAACCTCAAACTCCTGGGCTCAATCGATCCTTCTGCCTCAGCCTCTGGAGTAGCTGGGACTACAGGCATGTGCCACTATGCCTGGATAATTTTTTCTATGTATTTTTAGTTGGCCAATTAATTTCTTTCTATTTTTTAGTAGAGACGGGGTCTCGCTCTTGCTCAGGCTGCTTTCGAACTCCTGATCCCGAGCAATCCACCCGCCTCAGCCTCCCAGAGTGCTAGGATTACAGGCGTGAGTCACCGCGCCCGGCCTTTGTTGCAGCTTTTGAGCGTGGTCTCCTTTCTCATCTTGCTGGCGCTGCTCAGCTGGCCCTCGATCTGCTTATCCCCGATGTCCGTGTGTCCTGGAGAGGGTCTGTCTCTAGCTCAGGCTTGGTAAGAACCAGACGGGAACGAGATTACAGCCTTTCGTGGAAGGCATGATGGCAGCATGAATCCCTTAAGAAATTACTAATCAGAAGGAAGTTATTTTCTCTAGAGATAGGGACTTCTTTTAATCAGCGTTTTCACAATCTAATAATTTCTCTTTCCCAACCTCCTTGTGGACTTTCCAAAGTTTGACGACAGTCCATAATGCAATTTGTACTAAACATTTAAAGAGATGCGTTGACACACGTTTTCAGGAAAAAAATCAATGGCATCTCTTATAACTTTCTTGGAAATCTTAAGCATCCCCGATTATTGCCCTTGTCTGAAAACAGCACCCTATTTGTCAGAACACACTATTTATTTATAACGTGCATTGCATTGTTCTCTAACAGTTTAATACGTCTTTTTCTTTCCTCCCACAAGTCTAGAAGTCCCCAGGGAGAGGGGGTGAGAGATCGTATGTCTTGGTCCCTCCTCGGTCCCGAGCGCGGGGCTGGCCGCGAGCCTGTCTTGCTGGGCGGGCAGATGCTCTCCTGCTGGCTGGGGGGGGGGGTGAATAAACGCCAGCTCTCACAAGAGCTGCAGCTGCCCTGGGCTCGGCTTTGGGGGGGTGTCGCAGAGCTGGGAGCTCCGTCACGACACTCTCCCCAAAGCCTCCGTCACCCGGAGGCCGACATGCCGTGCAACGTATGAATCACGGGCCCGCAACTGAAAGCCCGTTTACATGCTCCCCACGGACAAAAGCGTTCATCCAGTGGGGTCGGGTGCGAGGTGAGGGGGAGCCTGGCAGCCTCTCGGTTCAATGGTGCGTCTGGCCCGAAGCGAAGAAGACCGATCTCGTACCCAGGAGGAGTGCTCCCGGCAGCCGATGGCGCGTACGACAGCGTACGCGGTGACAAGTCCCATAAACTTCACACACGGGGGAATTTGCCTTGAAGTTCCTTCTGGGATCTAATCGAAAGGCACGTCTCGGAGAAACCGAGGTCACGAAGGAAGCGGAGACAAGCGGAGAGAAATGCGGGGTGACAGCCGGTCTCCCCCTGCCGCCCGGCCCGGCGGGCTGCGCTGCTCCGTGGGGAGGAGCGTCTGGGGAAGGGGCGTCGGTGGGGGGGACCCTGCAGCCCCCTCCCCCACGCCAGGCGCCACAGGGCGGGAGCCGTGCTGCTCCGAGAAGAGGATCTGGAGCACGGAGCCCCAGGTTGAGTCTCGCGGTCCACGTGGTCGCGTGACCTTGAGCAGCCCCCGCGCCTGTGGGTCCCGCGCGGCCGTGAGAGCGGACTGGAGCGGACGCCCGGCCGGCTGCTGCCAGGACTCTGCGTCGTCACGTCTCCAGGGCAGGGAGGGAAGGTGGCCTCACGCTGTCCTTCGGTTAATAGGGAGGTGCTGGCCGGGGCGGTTTATATTGTGTCCCCAGTGAGAGGCTTTTATTTTCTAAAAAAACAGACTTTTCACTTGTGAAATCAGAGTTGGAAATTTGAAGCTGGAAACAGGAGGCCTCGACCGGAGCGACGTGTGGGCAGCCCGGTTTCGTCTCCACCTGTGGATGTCTGTGCGTCTCTCCTGTCGCCTGAGCCCGCCCGCGATGCCGGCAGTGCCACGAGTTCAGCAGGTGGCAGGCCGTGACGCCAGTAGTGCCACGAGTTCAGCAGGTGGCAGGCCGTGACGCCAGTAGTGCCACGAGTTCAGCAGGTGGCAGGCACACACAGAGAGACACTTAGATGCCAGCCTGCGGCTCAAGGAGGCCCTCAGGCCGAGTGTCATTCCGCAGAGGGGGGAAGAGCCTGGTGTGTGCTCTAGAAGGTCTGAGAGGTCCCGTGCCCGCGGCAGTGATGCCTCCGTGCTCCAGATTGGAGGGGAGAAGCCGGGATCTCCCAGCGCCGTCGGGACCTGTGGTCTAGGACCTGCCGGGAGGGCAGGCTCCCTCCCACGCACGGGCCCGCGCCCAAGAGCCGTCCCCGTCCCTGCCCCGTTGTGTGGACACAGAGCGTGTGGCTGTTTGCTTTCAGAGCGAAGTTGCGTTGACCCTCTTGTTCTCGCTGGTGCTTGTTTCAGCTGACCCCTCTGCTGTCTCTCTCCGGGCGACAGTGGGTTTCGACTGAGGCTGGGAAGGCGTTCGGGACGCGGTGCGTGGGGTGGGCGTGGAGGGCCCGGCACAGATCCGCTCGGTCCTGGAAATCCTGTTGATCCCCTGACACTGCGTGCTACGTGCGTTCTGTCCTCAAACACATCTTTCCCTGGGGCGTGTTGGGGGAGGGTGGGGCGGGGGGACTTCAAGCCGAGTCCTTTTCTGAGATGGGCCAGGTTCTCCTGTGCTCACAGCGCGGGCGATTCCTCCTAGGAAAGGACTCTGCGGAGAGACGGGGCCGGGCGCGGGGAGCGGGCAGGGGCCGGGCGCGGGGAGCGGGCAGGGGCCGGGCGCGGGGAGCGGGCAGGGGCCGGGCGCACGGGGCTGTCCTCGGGGCAGACTCCACTCGAGCCCGCGGGAGCGTGCGCGGCCCTCCGTGGTTTGGGAGGCGACACGGCTATCCCGGCGCGCTCCGTGAGCAGGCCGCGGAGCCGGCTTTGATTGTGCGTCTGCCGGGAGGTTCCGGCGGTGCGTTTCCGTGGCGAGATGAGGCCGGTATTTACGGCGCGGCGCTGCAGAGGGGCAGCACAGGCAATGGAGGTTTCAGAGGAGTTAGCCTCGTTACGGCCCCAGTGCCGCGGCCGCTCCCGGCTCGCGGCCGGCTCCCTGCGCGGAGCTGGCGGAGTTCGGGTGTTGATGAAATGTGACCCCCAGCAGCGAGCCTCGCTGGGACTGGGCTCCGTGACGGGGCTGCCTCCCGGGCCCAGAGCCCCTGCGTGGCCGGGCCCTGAGCTGCCAGCCCCGGCGGCTCCGGGCACATGTCGGATCTTTTTGCACAACGCAGGTTTTCCTGCCTTCAGATGAAAGCAAAAAGGCTGCGCCGATTTTCCTTATTCTCTCCCCCCCCATTTCTCCGCCGATTTTCCTTATTCTCTCCCCCCCATTTCTCCGCCGATTTTCCTTATTCTCTCCCCCCCCATTTCTCTGCCGATTTTCCTTATTCTCTCCCCCCCCCCCATTTCTCCAGCGCCGTGAATTCCGTGAACGTCGGGCGCCGGCCCTCCCCCGCCGGCAACCAGAGGTGGCCATGCCCCCCGCGGGGCTCTGCTTTTATGGGGCTCCTGTACTTCCTGGCTCCTGGCCCACTGAGAGACTGTCGCAGTGCAGTAGCTGGCTTACTGGGAACCTGCTTCTGATAGTGGAATCAACGAATCCTGTAAACCAGCTGCGCAGGGCGAGGGCAGCACGTTCCAGAGCGACAGGATGTTTATCTGGAAATCGTAGCGTGTGCGGCGACCGTACACCTTCCCGTTAGCAGTCGCCGTCCCCGGCTCCTGCGACAAGCTCATCGTCCCGGACTCAATGCCGTGCCCCAGGGGCTGCGAAACCAGGAGCGTCACCCACAAGGACGAGGACAGCCGGAGGAAGTGAGAATGCAAAACTGGACACTCGCGCTGCGCCCTCCGGGTGGACCCAGCGTGGAGAGGGTGAGGAATTCAGCCGAATTGAATCCAGCGGGTGTTTCCCGAGGGCCAGCTGGGTCTCAGCACAAGGCCGGGGCTGGGGAGGGGGAGGCGGGAGGGAGGGGCGGACGGCAGGAGCAGCCTCCAGCCGGGGACTGTCGGGAAGCCTCGTTTCGTTTTAAGAAGCAAAAGTCTTCCGGCGCCTGGCGTGACGGACACGCTCCTGTTTTGGAGGCCGGACTGGGCGGGAGTCCCTGGGGGGGCGACGGGCGTGGATGGATAATCCTCACCCCCTGCCGGCGCCCCCGGCACACCAGTCGGAGGACGGTGACACCGTCTGGCCCCAGGGGACATGTCGGATTGGAAACAGGACGATGAAAACCACAGGGGACGGGCACAGACTTCCTCCTCCCTATCCTTTCTTTTGATGCTCTGGAGAGAAGAATGTTCGCACAATTTAGAGGAACGGTAGGTTACGCTTCCCCTCCCCTGCAATAATAATAATAATAATAGTAATAATAATGATGATGATACAGGTCAGAGAAGGCCCAGACAGGGGAAAGCGGAGTTAAAGCAGTAAATAACGCAGCTACGCAGACAGCAGACGTTGGCTGGTCATCAGTGTTATTCTGGAACAAATCGCTACCACGAGAAAGCGAGTTTAAAATTGTCTGGAAAACAGAACCAGGAACCCCAAGGCTGAGGAATAACTAGAGTTTCGTGACACTATGCCCAAGTGTTTATGGGTTCTTAAGTTTTGCTCTGATTTGTCTCCTCTTGTGCCGCACACACGTATGTGAGCCACACGGCTTATTCCAGATGCTTCTCAAATCCAGCCGTGCGTCGGGGCCTGGCCGAGGCCCTGGCCTCGCGTGGAGGTTTCGTGGGGCTGTGCAAGGGAAGTAGGACGGGACAGGCTGGGCCCTCGCACAGAGGAGGGAGTCTCCCCTTCCGCTGGCCGGGCAGCCCCTGCCGGGCATGGGCCGCCGCCGCGAGCCCCGCACTTGCAGCCTCGGGGAGTCTTCAGCCTGGGCTGGGCTCCTCCCCCGCTCCCCCGTGCCGTGAGCTGGCCTGAGCCGGCCGTGTGGCAGTCTGGGGCTTCTCTCTACGCGGTGTTCTTGTTTCTGGCGCTGCTCTGACTTAGGGGCAGACGTTATTTCTCTGAGCATTTGAAACCCCAGCTCTTGTTTGCTGAGACCAGTTCTACCGAAAGTGGGGTGCAGGCCCGGGAAGGGCTGCCGGAACACACCGGTCTGAGGGCCGGGGGGGGTGCATCGAGACTCACTCTGCAGTCCCCTGTCCCTCCCCGCCGTCACCAGTGCCCACGGTGCCCGTCCAGGTATCTCACCTGCTACCAGGAAATGGTTCTTCTCGCCTGTGGCCCTCGTACTGCGGCCCACACGACCTGCTCCAAAAAACCACCCTCGACGTGAGCAGATCGAGCTACTAGTTACTGTGCATCCTACCAACCAGTCCTGGTGGGGTCACCGCATTCCTTTTCCTGTGCTCTCTTCCCGGTTCCGTCGGGTTTTGTCCGTGTGTGTGGGGGGGAGGGGAGCGAGTGGAGGGCACGTGGGTTGTCACATGGGCTCTGTGTTCTTCAGCTTGTCCCTGGGCGTCCTCTTTCCCTGACTCTGGGGCCGGCGTGAGGGAGAAAGCTCCGGAAGGCTCGGTCCTACCGCCGGGCTTTCAAAGTCATCCTGAAGGATGCGAGCCAAGCTGGCGCGCTTAACTTTTCTCTTTAATTTTTTGATTTTATGTTTAATGCTGCGAAGTTCACACTGCAGTCCCCGAACATCTGGACTTCCAGCTGCAGGTGTTCTCCCGGTTCCCAGCCCTCAAGCTCGGGTGGGTTTGAGGACAAGATGACGAGGACAGTCATGTCTGGTCGCAGTTAATTGGCTTGGACCGTCCGGACCGGAGACTGAGCTTCACCAGCTGTGCCCCAGATTGAGTGACATGACTTTGTTCCTTCCAGCCTGCTCTGTCCTGGGGCCGTCCCCCCGTCCCCGCTCTGTCCGTTCTCCCCGAGGCCGGCCCCCTGCGTGGGATCCACGGCTCTCAGCGCCGCGGCTGCTCGGGAAACCCGCATGTTACGTTCTGTTGGAATGTGCTGCGTTCTAAACTCCAAATGCAGTGACAACGTTTACAGAAGCTTCACACCTGGGGGAAAATCAAATATTTGACTATGTTAAAAGATAAAGCTTCAGTTGAGGGTTTCATATTTTATGCCTTAGAAACTTGAAGCTCATTGTGCAACCCTCCAAGGGTGTATTTGAGGCTGTGCAGCCAAACCCTCCTTTTTTCCAGGGAGCTCCTGGTGCCTGGCGGGGGGAGAGACAGAGATGAGATGGGAAACATCCGGGGTGGCAGGAGGCCACGTCTGAGTGCCTGGGGGGCTGAGTGTGGGACGTCCGGGCGTGGGGAGGATTCAGAGCGGAGATCAAGAAGGTTCTCCCGGAAGGCGCGGTCCCAGGCACGGCGAGGAGACGCCCCCTCCACCATCCAGGGCTGGGATGGGCTCGGCAGCGGTGAGCAGGCGCTGTCTCCGCGTGCCGCGTGGTCTCTCTCAGCTCCGTTCGGATTCTGCAGCGAGAGGACGCACCCTCGTCCACTGCAGCTGCGAGAGGCGGCCCCGGGGCTCTCCGTCCCCTGCCCTGTTTACCGATGGCCTCTGGCGTCCGCAGCCCACGTGCCTGTCTGCAGCTCTCGCTGGTCACAGAGCGTCCTCCCTGCTGTCCGCCAGAGCCCAAGTCAGCCGGCCGGGAGAGAGACGGGAGCAGAGTCCCGGGGGGAGAGAGCAGTGGCACGGCCCCCCGGGTCCTTGCACTCCCGCCTCCCCCGAGCGGGTAAACACCTGCTTGCGGAGCATCCTCTGTGACCGCGCCCTGTGTCCTCCGGTCCAAGTGGGAGGCGCCACCTCTGCTCTGCGCCAGCCAGTCTCGAAAGAGTGTTTTAAGAGCAAACTCCCTGAAGCAGGATTCTGTTTGCAGAAATGAGATCGGAGCATAGTCTCCCCGCACAGAGCCGGCAGGCGGGGCGCACGGGAGGGTCGCGCTGGCGTTTGAAGCAGCTTCCCCGAGTGTGTTAGTTACAGAAAGTGAACATTAGTCCCCACCGGCTGTCGGGGGTGGGGAGCGGGGGTGGGGATGTGTGTTGTCTTCCAGCCTCCTGTCCGTGTGCTGCGAGGAGGCTGTTTCACAGGAGCACGGCCACCGCGGGGAGGTGGGCAGGGTCCTCGTGGACGGCCACGGCACTCAGGCAGTTTCGTGGAGGGTGGGTGTGGCGACGCCCACACCTGAGACGTCCCCCAGAGCACCCTAGAAGGCCTCTCCGCCAGCCTGGTATGGGTGTCAGCCTGGGCCCGCCCCAGCCCGGGGGGCTCTGCGAGGCCACAGAGGGTCCCCCAGGGGACATCTGCCTGGAGGGTCATCTGGGGTGCTTTGACAGGGAAATCCCCCACCCCAGGGCCCCATGGCTGAACTCACTGCTGATATGCAAAGCTTATTGCTGATTGGATGTAAAGCTTGTTGCTGATTGGATGCTTTTTGAATCCCACTGCTGATTGGATAACTCCTCATGCTCACGGTTGATTGGTTGTGTGTAACCCCAAGAGGCGTATAAAACTGAAGGAGAACAAGGAAGCGGGGCTCAGAATTTGGTGGCCGCCGGCGGAATAAAGGCTGATTCTCCGACCCTCTGTGTGCCGCTCGGTTCTTTCCCCAGTCAGTCGCTGTTAACGCTTGCTGTGCACTTGCTAGAACACTTGGCTTCCCAGGTGTGCACAGCAGGGCTGCCCAGCCAGGTTGCTGCAAGGCCTGCTGGGAAACAAGCACTGCCCCGCTTTGACTCCCCAGTTAGGGGGCAGCATCGCCGGTACGGGAAGCGAATCCTCCCGGTGTAGCCACCCAGCCACACCCAGGGGTGGCTTAGGGGCAGGGCCCCATTCTTCATCTGGCCTAACTCTGGGCCAAGGCCCCCGAACACGGAGCTCAGGAAAGGTGGACTCCTGTTTGCTCCTGCTCATCCGAGACCAGTCTGGCTGCATCAATCAGAATAAAGTTGGAGAGAAGGGGCCAAACCTGCGAGTGAGCGGCAGAGCTCTCTGCGGGCCCCAAGAACCAATAATCAGGACAGAATACGCTGTGATAAGGAGGCCTGCCCTTTTGTTTACTGACACGCATCTCTGCTTCAAGCTATTCCAGAAATGACGATTTCATTTGCAGGGTGATAAAAGGATGAATGGAAATTTACCTATGAGCGCCTCCGTAATTGAGTGCCTCTCTGCAGGATGAATAGTGGCAGCGAATTACCGCGGTGGGCCAACTCCCTGCCTCCCCGGGATGTGCCTCCTGCTCTCCCTGCTCAATAGAGGACGTTGTCCACCCGCCGCCGAATTAGCGCCACACAGACCATGTTGTCAAAGAGCAGCTCCATTAGCTTCACAGATGCCTGACACCGGTATAAAAGCCTCTCTACCCTCTCAGCATTTCAGCTTCAATTTTCCCCTACATGACTCAAAAAATAAATTTGTTTTGTGGGCCAGAGATGATGAGTTTGACAGGTTTTCAGAACAGAAGATAAAAGAGAAGTTAGCAGTATCGGCTGGGGTGGTTCCGGCAAATTCCATCAGGCTGTAGACCACACACGGGGACGTAAGCAAATCGGTGAGCTGGAAGGGCCCTTCCACCTGCGGGCGGGTTGGGGGTCTGGGCCCCGACCCCGACAGTGACGCTACCTCAGTTCGCACCTTCTGCCACGCGGAGATGGGGACAGTGAGACCCGGGGCCGCGACCTTGAGCTGGGAAGTCTGGGGGGGAACTGCAGGGGGGACTGCAGGGGGCTATACCCACAGTCTCCACGTGGTCCAAACTCGGGACGGTGCTCAAATGACAGCACCATGGAAGCCTCGGTGTGTCGGGACAACTGAGCGGAGAGAGGGCAGGGGCCGTCCTGGAGGTGGGACGTGGGACGGCCGTCCAGGAGAGGAGAGAATGGCCCAGTGCTTCTGCAGCGCTGCACGAGCTGATGTCAGCGCTGACGTCAACCCCCGGGAAGACCTGAGGGATCTAGTGAGCCATTTGTTTATTTTCTTTTGATCGAAAAGATCGTATAACAACAGGGAATCTTAAGAAACGACCCCATCACCCCACCAGTGTTGTGTCAGAGGCGGTGCTTATCTCCATGCGCACGTGCGGTAGGGTGAGTTTCCCCTTCCTCCTTCCCCACCGCTCGCTCGGCTGGAGCGTGGCACACGCCTTCCTGGTGGGGCGCACGTCAAGCTGGGACAGCTTGGGGGACTCCTGGATGGTGCAGCTCAAGGGGAGGATGGAGGCAGAGGCTCTTTCCGAGAAACAGCAAATAGCACACAGGCTTGTGCCCAGGTGGGCTTCCTGGCAGAGGAGGAGCCCGGTTGTCTGGTGGGGAGACCGAGCTCTCCTTCCTCCCCTGCCCAGGGTCTGGCTCTCAGGCCGGACGGGGCAACGGGCCCGGAAGTGCGGGGGTGGGGTGGGGTGGTGGGTGAAGTGGACAAAGGAGAGCTGAGTCTGCAGACAGGGGTGGGGGGCAAGAGTGGGATTCTGGGAGGGGTGAGCAGAAGGAAGGAAGAAACCAACGAGGCAGTGGGGCTGGGGCTAAGAGAGAGGCGGTATCGGGAGAGAGACTTTCGGAGGGGCTGGGGAGAGGGTCCTGCCATGAGCAGCTCTGAGAGCCAGGAAGAGAGTTGAGAAGCCCCAGCCCGGGAGGGCTCTGCCCAGGTGACGGTGGGTGACCATGTCTGGCACAAAGGAGTCCCCTGTGTCCCTTTCTGCATATCAGCTGGACGATCAGTTAATAAGCAGTTGGACTGCTTCAGGGGCTGTTCTATTTTGCCCTTTCAATGTTTAAGGGTCAGAGATACGGTGTTGCTGTGTGTGTGTTTCAGCCACAATTACACCCACTGGTCTGAGCTCACTTGTCTTTGTGTGGCGTGACCCAGGGTTGGCCATGCTGTCAATGCCAGCTGAGTCACCATGGTGTGGGCCCTGAGGACATGACCGGGCAAGGCTTTTCCCCAAAGTGCCAGGATAGACCCTACTTTTCATCTGGGTAGCCGATGGAGAGGCCTTGGTCCTGCTGTCTTTATTCAGGATAAGGCAAGGTGCTTTAGAGGAAGGAAAACAGGAACCATTCTAGGCATTTTGAGCAGAAAGGGATTGCACACAGGGATTGAAAGGCTTACCCAATTGCTGGAGATGCAGTGGGGAAGCAAAAGTCAGAAAGGCCACATTCAGGAAATGTGGAAAGATAGGAATTTCATGGGAAGCTGCAGCTAATGAGCTCCACTGCCTTTCTCAGAGGAAACCTGGAAGCTATTGGCAAAACCTCAGCTCTGTCTGTTCACAGCTTCCACCTCAAAATCAGGGTTTCCCCTTCTCTTCTGCCTTCTAGATCTTACACAAGTGCCTCCCATTGCCGGTTTCTAACGGGAGCCCCACTGATAGGGACTCTGGGATTCTCCTGTGATGCAAGAGTGTAAAGGGAGGCCCAGTGAGACCAGGTAGACCAAGGACAGTTTGGCACGAGGGTCTTCGTGGCCTTGACTCCTAGCACAGAGCCGACACAAGGTAGGGAGTGAACACACGGTACTGGAGGAATGAAGAAGGGAGGGAGCACTGCTCGGAGGGGCAGCCCCACTCCGCCCAGAGAGACCACGTCTCTGTCCCTGTGATGGCTGAGTGGTGGCTTTCCAGAGACTTTATTCCCATTTAGGAGGAAAGAGGGGCTGGGGAATGGAAATGGTGGCTCTTGCATTCAAAGCTCCCCAGGTCCACAGTGGGGAAACAGGAGACTGGAAGGGGAGGGGTACCCCGGGCGCTGGGCGGGAGACAGAGGTGGGGCTCAGCTGGGATTTCTCCCCTTCTTCCTACCGTGGCTTGGCCAGGGCTTGCTCTCAGGCTATAGGCTTAGACACTTGGCCTGGGGTCGGAGGGGCACGTCTGTTCCCGGACACATGGGTCATCTGGGAGCTTCTGAGGACAAAAGCTCTGTTCATCTGGACGCTTGATTGCAAGCAACAAACTCACCCAAGCCGAGATGGATATTTATGGACTCACACAGCTGAGAGATTGGGTGGAGCCCGCCTTCAGGCAAGGCGGGATCCAGCACACAAATGATGCTCTTGCCTCTCACGTTCTCTTCCTCTTGGCTCTTCTCTCTCCGTTTATTCACACGTGAGTCTAATTCTCCCCACTGCAGGTGGGGCTTCCTTCATGCGGTCAGAGAAGATGCTACCAGTGGCTTCTCTGGCTTCCGCGGGTTTAGCTCAGCAGGTCAGCAGAAAGCGCGTTTCTCCTGCATGTGGGTGTTCGTGCCTGGGAACCACTGATCTTGCTGGGCGTGTCCCTCCCCACTTGCTGAGTCTGGGGAGATGTGGCACTATAGCCGTTTCAGCTTGGTACCCCGCTCGCCTCTGGCAGGGGCTGGGGGGCGGGGACTGTGGTTGAAGCCCCTCACGACCACAGGGAGAGCAGGGGGCGTGGCTCCCCCAAGGAACAAAAGTTGCAGACACAGCACCTGATTTTCATAACTAGGCAGAGCAGGAGGAGGCTTGGACTGGGAGGACAGTGACTCTCTTGGCAGAGAAGAGACGCACGCGGGGCCTCAGCTTGGCCGGCATTGCCTCACGCGTGTGCAGCCGGGAGCAGCCAGGCCCCTCCCCGGCTGACCCGTGCCCAGCAGGCGCCTGGGGCTGGGAGCAGCTGGACTCCTCCCTGGAGCATTACAGAGGTTCTCGCTTCCCTCGGTTATGTTGCATTTGCCACGAACTTTAAGAAAATACCACCTTTGCTCTCTCCTGGGTATTGCCAGAGGCTAGGTAGGTGTAGCGGCGTGGGTTTCACGTTGAGGTGCAGCCCACCCAGGAACGATCCAGGCACCCCCTCTCCTCCTTCCGTGATTCCTTGGCTCCAGCAACCTCCTCCTCAGGAATTGCAGAATTATACGTTTATACATTTTTGAGAAACTACTCTGTGCCCAGCCTTGGGGATTAGCTTCCAGCAAAGGAAACCCAGAGGTCTTCAAGTTCTGCAGGGGCGTAAAGGCCAGCAGGGAAGCCAGGTGTTCAGCACAAAGCCGTCACCCGTGGTCAGCACGTGACTCGGCCACGGGCCGCGTGCTCCGAGGGACAAGCCCAGGGGCCGGACAGCTCAGGACTGGCCTGTCCAGGGGGCAGGAGGCTTCCTGGAGATGTGGGCAGTTAAGCCGAGGGCTGGAGGATGGGCTGGATTGGGGATTTTGGTGAGGCAGAGGGCTGGGAACGGGGTTGGGCTCTGAGCATGGGGCGAGGGGCAGCTGCCTAGAGGGGCGATGTCTGAGGACCTGCACCTGCCACCCTGGCTTGCCGGGGAGGCGAGACGTGGCTGCACCCCACGAGAGCCCTCAGCAGGGAGCACAGGGGGCGGGTGCTGTGTGGGTCCCCCGTGTTGCCTCTCAGTCCCTCCAGCCCCCAGGCCACCAGGTGGGGAGGGCGGGGGTCACCCGACTGCACCTGGGGCCGATCCTCTCGTCACGGCACTGTGATGATGGCAGCTGTGGGGGATATCGTCCCCCGCCACTGTGGGTGCAGATGAGGGGCTGGCTGTCCTACAGGTGAGAGACAAAGGTGCTCCCACCAGGCGGCACCAGCACAGGCGCAGGAAGTGACGGAGGCAGGATGGTTTGGAGGCAAAGCCGGCCGGACTCTGGGACGCAGCCAGCCGGGGCTTGGGGTGGGGACGAGGAGAGGCATCGGGCTGACGGCGAGGCTCGCAGCCCGGACGGGTGGCAGGGCCGCTCGCTGAGCTGCAGAAGGCCGGGAAGACGCCTACTGGGGGGAAATAAACACGGACACGCCCGTTCTGCCTGGACGTTTTGAGTCTGAGGAGACGCTGGGCAGTAGATGGGTCTATGGGTCGGGACAGGAGGCACGGGCATGGAAGTTCGTGGCGCTCAGATGGCCAGTGACGTCATGGCAACGTGTGGGGTCGGGACGGGCCAGGCCCGGGGCCCGAGGAACGGAAACATCTGGGGGGGCTGCCCGGGCTGCAGGCGTGTGCGCTCAGTCCGCCTGGACGCCGGGCCCTGTCGCCGAGGGATGGACGAGGGCCGCTCCCCACCTGCCCGCGTCCGTCCCGTGCCCGTCCCCTGCCACCACCAGGCCGTCTCTGGGGAGTGGAGAAAGAGCTGAGCAGGCTGCCGTGACGGCCCTTTAAAAGTGCCTTCCACAACGTCTCATGAGTGCTGGCGAAAAGGCCCACTGCTCCGAAGGCTCTGTTTGCGGCAGAAGAAGGAAACTCATTAGCGGGAATTTCTGGGGAGGTGAGGTGTTGCGGTGAATCCGCCAGCCGGCATTGGCAGCTCCAGCATATTCCAAAAACCATTAAAACCACCTTAAGAAAGTGCTACCAAGTAGTTGTTTTGAGAAAGGGAAATACAGTTTTTGGTGGGAAGAGGTCAACGCCAGCTTGGGGGGCAGTGGGAGGTTCTTTGGCTGTCCAGGTGAGGGCAGCTGGGCCAGCTTGTCCAGGGGGACGTCCCCGGCAGAGATGAGATCAGTGAGAGTTATCGGGAAGCTCACGGCCGCTCCCTGCCGGGGCTGGGGCAGGAGGGGAGACTTTGTGCCTCCCCAGCCGTGGGCAGGGGTGTCTCCGAGCCCCAGTGGGGTCTCTGCCCGCCCCAGAGCCCCGTGCCCAGCGTGGGTTTGCAGACAGGAGGGCGTCTGGGAGGGCAGAGCGGCTCACCTGCCGGGAGCTCAGGGTTAGCGCCTGCTTGCTCGGCACCACTCGGCGAGCCCCGTCGCTGGCCCGAGTTTGCAGACCGGTTGCTTCCTGGGCCGTCGGTGCATCCACCTTCACGGCCGAACGCAGCCCACCTGGGCGGGGAGCTGGGGGAGGACGGGCTGCGGGCAGAAACGCTCCATCTGTCGGATCCCGATTCCCCTGCAAGTGCTCCGGCCCCCGGGCGGCTCCGGCTGCTTCGTTTTGCATATGGTGATGAAATATTAACGGAAATTCTTCCAGTTTTGAAAACCTTTTTGTCCAGACACCAGGGCCAGCCCCGGGGCTTGGAGGGAGGAGCTGAGGGACCAAGAGGAAGGAAGAAGCACTTCAGAGGGGGTGCCCTTGAGTGGGCCGGGACGGCTGGGCTTGGAGCCCTGCCGGCTGGGAAAGGTCGTCCTGCTGACCGGGAGCCTGGGAGGACACGGTTCTGGCTGATGCTTGGATAGAGCACTGGATTGGGAGTCTTGTGGGGTGTCCTTAGGCAAGTACTTGTCCCTGCTGGGGCTTGGGATTCCCCACGGGTGGGACTAGGTGGGTGGCCGGGTCCTCTCTGGCTCTACACAATAGGATTCCACTTGGAAGCTGGCCTGTCCACACACTTGTCACCTTGGTTCTACAAGGGTGACTAATCACACCCAGCAGCCATCCTGGCAGGGAGAGCTGCACTTGGAGGCTCACCACGGTGTGGCCTGCCGGGCTCTCGGACAGAACCAGGCTTCCTGCCCACAGAGTCCTTGCTGGAGCCGGAGCTGGAGCTACCATACCTGAGGGCCAGCATGGCGCCGGCCAGCCACACTGCTGAGCTGACCAGTGTGGCTGGGGACAGTCCCGTGGCTGGACTCTGGTGGCTGTTCCCATCATGTCCGGGGTCCACCTGGGCAGAGACACAGTGGTGGCCCCTCGGGATTTCAGAGCCCTTGCAAGGCCTCAGCTGACCCTCCGTCCTGGCCTCGTCACTGCCCCGGTCTCTGGATCAGACAGACCTGATGTGACCTGACGCAGAGGTGACCTCCGAGTCTGCCCCCTGTCGGCACGGCCCAGGCCGAAGGCGCGCGCTCACCCGCTCCCGGGGAAAGAGCAAGGCTCCCCTCGCTGGTGGATTAGCATCCTGCGCTTTTGCTAGCGAGGCGTCTCTGAGGTACACAGCATATGGCTGCTCGAGGGATGGCTCTGGGGAACTGGGCCGCCAGACTCAGCGCCGTGTGGACGTCAAGAATTCAAATGAGAGGGGACATTGGAGAGGAAATGTGTTCTCTCTTCCTCGAAGGTAGAGCCTCATACAGAGCCCGAGGGTCAGGACGGGCCTCTGCACTCCTGCGGCCCCTCCCCGGCCGTGGGGAGAGGAGCCTGGGCTGCCGCTGGGAGAGGTGGTGCGAATTCACCCAGAATCATTCTGGTCTCAGCCATACGGCAGCGTGTGGGGTCCCTCCATCCTTCCCCGGGACGTCCCGCCCCTGCCCCTGGGGAGCCCGGGCGGCTGGGAGCGCCCTGGTCCTCACCGCTCTCTGGCGGAGATTCGCCATTACGAGCACGCCTCTTATTTTAAGTTTTTTCTTCCTCCCCAAGAAAAGCATTTACAGAATTCCAAAGAGCTGAAAACCCACGCAGACCCGCCATCTCCCGGAGCTGGCGAGGACGGCCCGCCGTGACTGCAGTCCCTGACTGCAGACTCCCAGCTGCAGTCAGGGAGACGTGGTACCTGGAGCTTCGCGAGCCTTCCCCAGAGCCCTCCTCGCCCTCCCGCTCCGAGCCCGCGTTTTAGTGTTGCTGGAGCTTGTGGCATTTGGCTCTTCCCGCTCCTTTCCCTGAGGCTTGGTCCCATTAATGTTTATGAGCAAATAAAACCTGGATGGCTGCCGTGGGCCGTGGGGTCACTGCGGACCTGGGAGGGCGTCTGGTGGGGCAGGATTCCTCTCCTTCGACTTTGCGCGACTTCCACGCGGCCGGCTCTGGCAGGACCAGCAGAGGAGGGAACGCGTGGGAACAGAGGCCGCGCCTTCCTCCCGGCTCCTCGTGGTGGCCCGGCATTGGCGTCCGGCCAAGGGTGGTGGCAGCTCTGACGTGGATTTTACGTTAGTGTCCCCATGGACGAGCCACCCTTTGGGGACACGTGGACTCTGCAGCGTCACGGGTGGGTGTCACCAGCTTCCCCACAGAACGAGGTCAAGGGGCAGGAGGGGTAGGTGTCCATCATGCTCACGGCTCATCCCTTCTCTAGAGCGAGAAATGGAGACAGAGCTCTTCAAGGATAAAAGCGCGTTGAACTGGCGTGTGCTGCCGTGTAGGCCTCGGGTCCGTAGCATGTTTGTGTCACTGCTCTCTCTCTCGGGGAACTACGGGGTTCTTGTCATGGGCGGGGAGGAGCAGTCTTGGCGGCCCCCCGGGGGGCGGACCCAGGGGGCCGTGGAGCAGCTGCACTTCCCGAGGGGCGGCAGTCGGGAGACGTGGTACCTGGAGGGGGGAGGGGCAGCGTGTCCCTTCTGGGACTGTTGCCGGGGCTGTGAGCCAGGCAGGCGGAAGGTAATTATGTCATTACCTGCCGCTCTTGTCTCGAGGGGCCGAATTAGCTGACTCTCCAAAACTAGCGTTTATTTTTGACTTTTTCATTCACGGGCGGATGCAGACGCATGCGGGTTCTCTCCCAGACCTTTCTGGAACGACGGAGGTGCGCTTGGCTCTGCGGGTGAGGCTGAGAGCAGCGAAGCGTGTTAGCAGGGACAGAGGACGGGCTGCAGAGCCCGCAGGGCGGAAAGGGCCAGAGGCAAGGCCCCGTGTCGGGTGCAAGGCTTCGCGGAGGGGCCGTGGGGGGGAGCTGGCCCTCGGAGGGCGCGCAGGATCCGCAGGTGCAGTGGCGTGGCCGGGCTCCCGAACTTGGGCTTGTGCGCAGGGGGATGAGGCACTATGGTGAAGGCTCTGTGGAGGGGTCTTGGGGAGGTGCTGGGAACGGAGAGCCCTGTGGCTTTGAAGATGCTCAGGGGCATTTGGTTTGAGTGAACGTGCGGGGCTGGCTGAGCTCTCGTTCGTTCAGCAGACACTCACTGAGTGACACTGCGTGCTGGACGTGCAGCTGTGAATAAGCAGATGAATGTCACTCCCGCGAGTGTGCTAACGGGGGAAGGTAGACGATAAACACATAAGTAAGTAACGTATATACCGTGTTTCCCCGAAAATAAGCCCTACCCATATAAAATAAGCCCTGGCAGGATTTCTAAGCATGTGCACAATACAAGCTCCACCTTGAAAATAAGCCCTAGTGCTGGGCGTGGCTACGCAGCGCATCTGCACAGCCTGTGCATGTCGCCGCGGAGCGGGGAAGACGACGAGCAGCCCTTCTCCTCTGCCCCGGGAGAGCTCTAGTGCTCGACAGGAGAGATTGGGGCCGATGGTTCTAAAGGAAATAGGGTTGCAAGAAATTCAGGATGGAATTCGGGGTTTGGAGAGTGATGATGATGTTCCAGAAGAAGGCGACTTAACTACATTTGAATAAATGTAGATCATTGTACCGTACTTAAAAAAAAAATAGCACATCCCCTGAAAATAAGCCCTAGCGTGTCTTCTTGAGGAAAATTATAGATTGTTGTACCGTACTTAAAAAAATAACACATCCCCTGAAAATAAGCCCTAGGGTGTCGTCTTGAGGAAAAATAAATATAAGACCCTGTCTTATTTTCGGGGAAACACGGTAGCGTGTTAGGAAGAGGTAAGTGCAGGGGAGAAGGCATGAGTAGACGGGACGGGGATGGGAGCTGTGTGTGTGCACGTGTGAGCAATATGCTCAGAGCCATGGACTTACCTGTGTGCGTGGGGCTGAGCTGCTGAGGTTCTCGAGTGGAGACTCAGGGCTGTGGCTCGGGAAGGGGCATCTGGAACCCGGGGCTCGTGCAGACGGCGCGGCGGGAGAGGTAGGGACTGGAGGCAGGGAGCGTGGGAAGGACTGGGCCACGCAGCACGGGGAGGAGACGGCCCTGGGGCGGGGTTTCCCTGCGCGTGGAGAGCCCAGCAGGGGCTCACTCCGTGTTAGGGACTGGATATCTGTGTCCCCTGGAGACTCCCGTGCGGACAAAACCGGCCAGGACCCTGACCTTGGACTTCCAGCCTCCAGAACCACAAGGAAACAAACGCCTGGCGTTTAAGCCACCCGGCCCGTGGCGCCGTGTTCCGGCAGCGCGAGCCAAACACGCCAGTCTCTTTGGCGTCCTGGCCGGTCCCAGACCTGCGTCTCCCTGCCACGCTGCGAGTCCCAGCAGCTGCATAATTGGTCCTTTACGGGACTTCTGCCTTCTCCCCCCCTCTAAACAGTTCGACAGATTTGAATGGACCAGAAGAGCCCTCGAGCAATTATCCAGTGATTAGCTTGCTCGAGGAGCCCAGAGAGAACTGGCTGGAAGAAAATTGGCAAGTTCTTTTCATTCTTTCTAAAACCTAACATTATCTCGCTAATGCCTGATATTAAGAGTTCAAAGTCATCTCCAGACCATTGATCTTCAAAGGGAGACATTTCCTAATTTGTTGGACGGGGCTTGAAGAGATGCGGGTGAGGTTCCCTTCGGCGGGGTTACTGAGAACACCGGCGGATTGGCAACGTGGCCGGCCGCCCCCCACCCGCACCTCCTGCTCACAGCGGCGACTCTCACAGTAAAGGTTCAACAGATCCGTGAATAAGACCTGGGAAGCGACAGGGCGCTTGTCAGCATCTGCGGAACCCCGCGCAAGAGCAGCGCGTGGCCGGGCGCCCAGAGATGGGCCGGGGCGCCGTGTTGGCCGCGGGTGGGGGTGGGGGACACCCGTCTTCATCCGGCCTCCGCTCCGAGAGGCCGGACCGGGGAGGCCACGGAGCTGTGACTGCGCTGCGTGGCCGGGCGCGTGTAGGGGCGTCTGTCGCTGTCCGGCAGGGCCGGCGAGGCTGCTGGCGCCAGCGGAACGTGCCAGGGCCTCAGGTAGCCACACGTCTGGGCCCCCTCCCGCCCTGCCCGGTGGGAAGGTGCTGAGGTTGGGGAGCTGGCAGCTGGGGCGGCGTGGCCGCATCCCACCCTCTAGCTCAGGACACGGCAGCGGAGTCGTTCCTGGCTTGTCCCAGCCGTGGTGTGGTCCGTGGTAGGACGCCAGAGAGGCGCAGCGGTCCCAGCCCGGGCTCTCCGCCATGCTGCCCTCCCCCCGTCTCACGTCCACCTCCCCTGACACAGGTGCTGAATCTGGGCCACTCCCGGCCCGGGCAGGCGCTGGGGCATGGGGCACACCAGCGTCCCTCTCTCTCCAGTGCCTTCCCTTCGTCTCCTCCGGCTGCCGTCTGTCCCTCTGCTGGGGCCGCTCATGGACGGCAGGGCGCCAGACAGAGTGACCCCAATTCGTTCATCCGTGCAACGAGCACTTACCGAGCGCCAACTGTGTCCCAGGCTTTGTGCCAGGCGCGCAATGAATAATGAAGCGTGCAAGTGCTCAGTGTAAGGGGCAGGTTCTAAGGGCGGCCCAGCAGGGGTGAGATGGGCAGGTGGGCAGGGGTGGGTGGGGCGGGACCCGTGAGGAGAGGTAGGGCCGAGGGAGGGCAGGTGGTGTCCAGGAGGGAGGGGCAGAGGAAGCCAAGGCCGGGGAGTGAGTGGGGGGAGCTGTGCACCCGGGCCAGCAGACCGGACAGCGGTGGCCACTCTGGGCAGTGTGTCCTGTGGGATGGGCCCGGTCCGAGCTCGGGCCTCTCCTGGGGTTTGTCACTCTGGGCATCGGACGGCAGCTTGGGGTCTGCAGTACAGGACTCTGGAGCTGGGCGTGGCGGGGGGCTGGGGTGTGCTGGGATATGCAGCCCCCCTTTTTCCTGACTTTGCTCTTCTTCCTCCCATCCCGGGTCAGCTTGGGTCCCCCTGCGTCTCCAGGAAGCCGTTGCCGTGTCAGCCTCTGACCCTCAGCGGGCCGACCCAGACCCGGCTATGACCCTGTCCCGTGTCTGTCTCTTGTCCTGGTGTCCATGTCACTGGATTCCCCGAGGGCAGTCTGCTGGAGTCCCCACAAACCCGTGCACAGGTGGGACACATGGTGACTGCCCCAAACTAGGATTTCCAGGTGAAGTAGAGGATGCCTGGTTAAGCTTGAATTTTAAATAAACAAGTTTATTTAAGCTTGAATAATATTTTAGTATAAGCATGTCCCCAGTATTGGCCCTAAAACCCTGTGTCTTTTTTTGTTGTTGTTAAACCGAACCTGGCAACGCTACCCTAAAGGCCCGCCGATTGCTTGTGGAAACTCCAGGGTTTCTAGGTTCACGGGACACGCAGTTTGAGGAGCTGGATTCGCCAGAAGTGCAGAGCCGTGGCAGAGGTTAGGAGCCTGCGCTTTGGTCCGACTGCTCGGGTGCGAAGCTCCTCTCTCCCGTCTCCTAACTGTGGGACCTGGAGCAAGTTGCTCTCTTCTCCAAGCCTCAGTCTCCTGATCTGCGAGGTGGGAGCTGTGACAGTGCTTTCTGAGCGAGGAATCGGCGAGATAATGCCTGCGAGGTGCGAGCCCAGTGCCCGCACTAGTGGTCTCAGCACAGCGGGAGCCGCCGTTGTTGTTGCTGCGTTGTCGTCTTTGGTGGGGGTGTCACTGCCACACGACAGGGCCAGGACCCACACGCGGGCGCTCCGTGGCTGCCCTAACACGTCCCTGCTGCTGCTTCCTCGCCTCCCGCATGCTGGCCTCCCTGGGCGCTCCCTCCGCCCCGCCCCTCCCCTCCCCCAGTGCGTTTTCCAAGCAGAGGCTGGGCTCATTCAGACCCTCCCGGCCCCACCCCTGCCTGGAAACAGCCGCCCCCGCCTCACGCAGCTCTGCTTATGCCACAGATGCAGCCCGTGCAGCAAATGCTTCGGTGGACTTTACAACGGGACGTGGGTCATTACAGACGGGACTCGTGTCTTACACAATATTTTAAGAGGTGGATAAATTGGGCCATGAAAAGTGCATAAGGGGCATCGATTATGCAGGAGCCAGAAGAAGGATTATAAAGTGACGTGGCCTCAGCTTAGGCCCATGAAACATTTAACCGCGCCCGTTAAAGCAGGAAACATCCCGCGCTCCCCACTTCCGAGCAGTGGGGCGGGCTGGGGTGCAGGCCTGGCCCGGGGAGGCTGCAGGGCACGGGGTGGCTGCTTTGCTTGCGGGCGCTTGGCGATGATGGCAAGCTAGGACTGGGCTTGTTTTGGGGAGAAGAATCCTGGAGGCTCTGGCAGCACAGGGGCTGGCGGGGGGCCCGGTGGGGGGTGAGTCTTCCGACCCAGGGTGGAAAGGTGCGTGCCGGGACGTCACAGGTGCACGGTTAGAGACACAGGGATGCCAGGGTCTCCAAAAGGCCCTCCACGGTGTCCTGCTTGTCCCCCTCCCCGCCCCGCCGCAGCACAGCCCTGGCTGTCCGTGGGCTGGGGTCCGCTAGGTCTGCTGGGCCTTCCGCCATCAAGCCTCAGCAGCCGTGGCTGGTCCCAGACACGGCTGTGGTCTCTGACTCTGGAAGAACCCAGACCTCACTCTGGGCCACGCCTCTCGGTCCTGGGCTCTGTTCTTCACACAGGGACCCGCAAGTGTTTCTCGTCCCGCCTCGACAGCGTGCTGTGCTTCTTCCTCCTCTTCCTCCCGCCCCCGTGGGGCACATGGATGCCCCATGTGAACCTGTTAGGAGGGGGTGGGAGAGGGTCAGTTACCTGCTAAAGGTGTCTTGGCAAACGGTCCTAGTCTCGCCTTCCCTCTGGCAGGTCACGTTTGGCCTAGTGGTGTCTTCCTAAATTAGGGTGTGTTTGCACCTGGGGGTGGTCTCTTGGCTGCCGGCCTGCCTGTCCCTGGCACCACAGCTACAAAGGGCATCAGCGGGGACAGGGCAAAGCGGCGGGAGCTGCAGCACCTGCTGTTCTCACCAGGGAGTCCTCCGTGGAGGAGCCGACCGTGGTTTGAGGTGTTGGGAGCCGAGGGCTTTGTGAAGTGACGTGGAGCAGGTGCTGGGTGCACCTGTGTATGTGTGTGTGTGTGTGTTTGGGGGGAAGATCTGTTCCTTCTCAAGCTCAGAGGGGCAGGAATGTGTCCCTCATGGGCTGGGCTGTCATTGTCCCCAAGGCGCTATCTCCCTGGGCTTCTATCCTTCCCCCCAAACTCGCCGTGTCACTGGGTCTTGCTTAATCCTGCCTCACTGCCGGGCAAGATCAAAGCTTTCCCTCACAGTGGGGGAAGCGGTGAGACGACCTACCCATCAACAGCATGGATCGAGATTTTAACAGATCGTATCGCTTCGCCCCTGACAAGTGTGTGAGCTTGGAAGGGTTACTCACCCTCTGTAGCTCTCAGTTTTCTCACCTTCAGACGGGGTGGCAGTGGTCTCATCTCACACTGTGCCTGCAGGGTGAGTTCTCTGGCCAGCACTCTTCAGGAAGTGGTGTGTCCTCCCCAGGGTGGGGCGACGGGTGTGGGGCCTTCAGCCTTGCTTGGCCTTTTAGAGGTTGGAGTTTGAGGGCGGGCACTTGGCCTTCCTGGCCTCGGTTTATGCATCCATAAGACAGACTTAGCATGTGGTCAGGTCAGCCATAAACACCAGCAAGACAGCTTTTCAAATGCTGAATCCGTTTGTCATCGAGGTACACCCTACCCATCTACTCTAAACTTGCATTGTTAGACCTTACTACGGCTATTATCATTATTACTGTTCTTTAAGACAGAGTCTCTCTGTGGTGCCCAGGCTGGAGTGCAGTGGCACAATCGTGGCTCACTGTAACTTCAAACTCCTGGCCTCAAGCCATCTGTACATGTTCTCCCATAAGCTCATCACTCAGAGGTCCCCAACCTTTTTGGCGCCAGGACCCGGTTTCACGGAAGACAGTTTTTCCACGGGCGGCGGTGGGGTGGAGCTCAGGTGGTGCTGGGCAGCCCGGTTCCTAACAGGCCACGGACCGGGACCAGGCCCAGGGGTGTGGGGACTGCAGCAGTAGATGATGCCGCTGAGCCTAGCAATGTTCAGCAACCTGCCCCAGGCCAGAGAAGGTGCAGGAGGCAGGGTCTGAACCCAGGCACTGTGGCTGCAGAGCAGAGAAATGACAGGAGGCCTGCACAGTGGGAACTTTCCCAAGTCCTGCCTGTGAGCCCAGCAATCTAGAGTGGGGCAGGTTGGGGTGGGAGAGGGTGGGTGGGAAGGAATGTCTACTGTCTCCTACAATCCTAGCAAAAGGAGCCCCATGAATGTGATTTCATTTTCTCTTGGATTCCAACATCAGTCAAGTGGCTGTAACTTCCCTTGAACTAAAGTCTGGTCTGGAGACAGAAATATTTCCCCAAACCACTTCAGGATGCTTGGTGCTGAAAGATCTAGCTAGCTCAGCACGCAGATAAGGAAACGGGTGCAGGGCCCGGCTCAGCCTTTGATAAAAGGAGCTTGTATTTTGCTTCTCATTTTGCACACAGTGGGAAGGAAAGTTTAAAAGCCATTGCCTGGGGCTCAGCCTAGGCGAGAGATTCTACCACTTCTGACAGGACCAAGGAAGCAAGAGGACACGGGAGGCGTGTGTCCGTGGGGCTGGAGCTGGGCTTGTCTACGGATTTATAGACGGACGAGTTAGGTTATCACCCACACCGGGATGCCTTTGAGAGTGGAAGAAGGTGCTCTTAAGAGTTCTGCTGGGATGACAGGCGTCAAACTGGGACCGTCCTTGGGCGCAATTGCAGTGGCCTCTCGCGAGCAGATCCTGTTGGTCTGGCGTGAGTTGTGTCCACATCTAGACGTCACGTGAGAGATTTCCTAACGTCACTGAGGTCAGCTGTTAAAAGGCAGAGGTGTCTCTTGGAAGAGGAGAGCCACAGAGCTCTGTGGGGGCCGGAGGGCCGCTGAGCTGTGAGCATTTGAGAGTTTCTGCACTTGGGTTCTACCTCCTAAAGGGGGTTCCTACAGATTTGGAAATCACTTCTCAAAATCTAACTCTGTAGTCTTCCACGTGTGCGTGTACACACATGTGTGTGTGCGTGTACACACGTGTGTGCATGTGTGTGTGCACACGTGTGCGTGTGCGTGTGTGTACACATGTGTGCGTGTGTGTGTGTGTGTGCAGGGTGGTGGTGGCAGCCTGCTGAGAACTGACGCTGCAGAGCCGTCGTTGGGATGCGTCTGGAAGGGCGTTCACCGGCCCGCCTCGCCCAGCTCCTGGCAGACAGCAGAAGGTGCTGGGCCCGGCTCCCCTCCCTCCCGCAGGGCCACGTGGGCTCGAGTCCAGCCTTGCTCTGGGCTCCAGGATGGCCCTCGCGCCTCACGGGATGAGCGTTCCGGCAGATGGCCGTGGTTCCTGAGAGAAATCGGCGGACTTGGGTGTGGCTGGGGTACTGTTAGCTGCTGCGTGTGAAAAAGACAGGGGTCAGCTCCACGTTCTCCTAGGTCTTTGACTGGCTTGGCCAGGTCATGTGCCTATTTCTTACCAATCACGGAGGGCAGTGGGTGGGGCTGGCCCACTTGGGTCAGAGACCCGTCCCCTCCTGGCCATTTGTAGTAGCTGGAGGTGACAGACAGACAGAAATGGCAGCTCCATTTCCTTCTATGTGATTGCAGGAGGCAGGGAAGCGATTCCTTGCAAGAGGGCGGCGTGCTCTGGAAGGAGGAAGAATGTGCAGGGCGGCTGTGGTGGCCCAGGACACGCTTTTGCCAACAGCAGTGGAGTCGCAGTTGTGACGTAAGGTCTTTGCTGATTGAATAGGAGGGACAATGTCGCTCGGTCACTAGTGAGGCCAAGTACCTCACCGCAGACTTGCTGGCCACTTGCACTTCTCCCTTTGTGACTCACCTGTCCACGGCCTTGGCCCCTTTCTCGTGGCTGTTGCTGAGCATTTCAGAGAAGGACGGGGCTGGGTACATCTGAGTTTGCCGTTTCCACGGCCGCTGGGGCGTCATTGTGTCAACTCTGTTTACTGCTGCTGGGAGCAAACCCAGCTGAGCCTGTGGAAATCCAAGAAAGAAATGCTCCGTCCTTAATCAAATTTCTTGTCTTATGAGTGATTATTAAATATATTATGGGAGAATTGTAATTACCGATTAAAGCAAACATCAATAGCCTCAGATCATCAGTGTGCAGCACTAATTAGAAGGTACGAGTAACCCTAGTGAGCATCTGCGGCAACTGCAGAATTGCCATGATTATCGGCGTGCCACGCGGGGAGGTGGGTGCGCTGGCCGGGGCGTGTGCACGCGTGTCCGTGTCAGAGCCGAGTCCATGGGCGGGGTACACGCAGTGTGGCGGGAATCACCTTCCCAATTTGAAGGGTTCCCCTCGGGTGACCTGCCTTGCTTGGTGGGTGACACCACGGGCCGGATTGCTCCCTGCAGTGTGGGGTCTGGGCTACCGAGGGGGTTTCCAGCCTCGAGGACTCATCCGGTTGCACATGAGTCCCTCTGGCTCTTCCTCCCTTTTCCAGAACACGCTGGGCCATCCGGGGCCTTGTAGGCTCTGCTGGATTTTCCAAGAGGTGCTGGAAGCTGCTGGAAGTCTTCAGGCAGGGGAGTGACGCTGTGTGATTTGTTTGATAAGGGAAGCACTCTCTGTCCCCGTCTGGGGAAGGGACTGTTGGGGACGAGAGCAGAGGGGCTGTGGCAGTCACCGGGCAGGGGTGACGGTGGGCTCGCACTGGGAGGGAGGGAAGGGTGGGCTTGGGCGTGCTCTGGGGGTTGGTAGATGACTCATGGCGTGGGTTCAGTTTCCAGCTTGCCCAGAGTCACAGCAAGTGGGGCTGCGGGCTGGTGGGGTCTCCTGGCGGCAACTCCACGGGTCCTCCCCACGCCCCACCATGGACGCAGGACGTGACCTTCCTCTGAGCCAGGAGCCCCTTGCTGGCGCCTTTGCACCTTGTCCCGGCCCCCTGTGCCCTTCCTCCATCCCCGCTGCCCGGCTGCGCTCGGCTGGGCCTGGTCGGAGGGGTCGGGTGGGCAGAGCCCGGCAGGCGGCTGAGCTCCCGGGCAGAGTCCACTGTCTGTAGGCCGGTTCCTTGCTTGGGAACGAAGGGGGCTGGTGCTGGGAGTGCCGAGGGCCTCCTGAGGCCGACCCTGGGCACTTTGGAAGGGAGAGGACCTGCCTGGGCTGTGACAGGCCCGGGCTCCCCCTCCCCCGGGGGCCTCCAAGAGTGGCAGGAGCGGGCAGCGTGCCCAGCCCCCCGCAGGCTCTGCATTCCCTCGGGCCCTTCTGGGGCTCCTGAGCACCTGCCAGCCAGAGCCCAGTTCAGCCCGTGACTGGGTGGAGTCCGTGTCCCTTTTGCCTCTCTGAGTAAAGGCATTTCTTAAGAAAGCAACGACAGTCATGCTAAGTTCTGTCGCTTCCAGAAATTAAGAACCTGGAATATTAAAATGTTTGGCTCTGACTTTCAGGCCCCTGGGGGACAGTTCTTTAGAGAAAACTCCTTTCTGCGTGGGACAGAGAGGTCTGTGGGGAGCTGCAGTGGGCGGTGGGCTTTCTTGGAGCCCACTGTCTGCCCAGGCTGTGCGTTTTGCTCGTGGTCTGAACATTAGACAGGATGCTGCAGGTGGCTGGCGTCAGGCAGGGCCTGTGGCTGGATTGCAGGCCACGTCTGGGGGAAGGTCTACGTCCCTGGGTGCTGGGCAGCCACTTGGTGGACCCTGGTACCCTGCCCAGGCCGGAAAACCCCAGCTCTAGAGCCCTGGGGCCGGCCGACCAGCTGAGACTCCCAGCTTTCCAGTTTTCAGGTGGTGGCATCTGATCTGTGGGAACTTTTAAAATCAAAATATCCAAAATTTTAGCCAGAAATTCCACTTCTTAGTGTCTGTTCTAGAGACATGGTCCCATATGTGTGCAAAGACTGATCTATGTAACTGTTTACTTGCAATTTGCTTCCAACAGTGACAAAACAGAAACAACCGTAATGTCCTGAATATTAAATAAGGGCCGGAATAGCCAGAATTAGAACCTATTATTAAAGGTTAAAAGTCCTCAAGCTAAATATGTATACGGTGTTGTGGGAAGATCCCCAGGCTTTATGGTTAAGTGAAAGAAAGTGAAGTTGCAGAATACTTTGTATTGCATACCATTTATGTTTAAAACCTTTCACAAATATTAGCTTTATTTCCCTATGTACATGAGGAGCCAGGCGCAGCAGACTGAAAACTGTGGCCGTCTCAGGCGGGGACCGGGATTAGGAGTGGCGTTCTCAAGGGGGCTTTCGTTTCATACCTGTGGTTTGAATACTTATAAACATTTTTTCAAGACTACTTCTATAATTAAGAAGGTAATAAAAAGACAGAAGGGAACTGATGCCTGTCATACAAAAGTTGTTAAACACAGAGGAATGCCGCTACGTCCCGCGGCTGGCATCTTGGTGCATTTCCTTGCAGCCCGTCCCTCCCTTACGGGCTGTACGTGGGGTGAAGCATCCCGGTAAGACGTGTGCAGGTTTGTCTCCTGCTTTTCCCTCTCAGCATCGTGTCATAAACAATTTCTGGGCTATTTCAAACTCTATAAATATCTCTAATAGCTAGCTGTATACTTTTCCATTGTGGGTATTTAACTATTTTCCCATTTAAAAAGTGATGTCTATTTGCCTAGGAAATCTTCCTCCTGTCTTGTGAGGCCACTTGAGTCATTAATATTTCCATGCCTGGTGCAGCGTCTGGTTTGTGCAGAGGAGTCAGTGTGTGTGTGTGAGTGTGACCGTGACTGTGTGTGTGAGCATGTGTGTGAATGTGCGAGTATGTGTGTGTGAGTGTGTGAGAGTGTGTGTATGAGTGTGTGAGAGTGTGTGAGTATGAGTGTGAGTGTGAGTGTGTGTGAGTGTGTGTGTGAAAGTGTGTATGAGTGTGTGAGTGTGCGAGTATGTGTGTGTATGAGTGAGTGTGTGAGAGTGTGTGAGTATGAGTGTGAGTGTGTGAGAGTGTGAGTATAAGTGTGAGTGTGAGTATGAGTGTGTGTGAGTGTGAGTGTGTGTGTGAGTGTGAAAGTGAGTGTGTATGAGTGTGTGAATGTGTGTGAGTGTGAAAGTGAATGTGAGTGTGTATGAGTGAGTGTGTGTGAGTATGAGTGTGAGTGAGTGTGTGTATGAGAGTGTGTGAGTGTGTGAGTGTGTAAGAGTGTGTGTATGTGTGTGTGAAAGTGTGTATGAGTGTGTGAGTGTGCGAGTATGTGTGTGTGTATGAGTGAGTGTGTGTGAGTGTGAGTATAAGTGTGAGTGTGAGTATGAGTGTGTGTGAGTGTGTGTGAAAGTGTGTATGTGTGTGAGTGTGAAAGTGTGAGTGTGTATGAGTGAGTGTGTGTATGAGTGTAAGAGTGTGTGTGAGTGTGTATGAGTGTGTGTGAGTGTGAGTGTGTGTGAGTGTGTGTGTGTGAGAGTGTGAGTGTGAGTGTGAGTGTGAGTGTGTGAGTGTGTGAGTGTGAGTGTGTGAGTGTGAGTGTGTGTGAGTGTGTGAGTGTGTGAGTGTGTGTGTGTGAGTGTGAGAGTGTGAGTGTGAGCGTGAGAGTGTGTGAGTGTGTGTGTGAGTGTGAGAGTGTGTGAGAGTGTGAGTGTGAGTGTGTGAGTGTGTGAGTGTGAGTGTGTGAGTGTGTGTGAGAGTGTGAGTGTGAGTGTGTGAGTGTGTGTGAGAGTGTGTCAGTATGAGTGTGAGTGTGTGAGTGTGTGTGAGTGTGAGTCAATGTGAGCATGAGTGTGTGTGAGTGTGCGTGAGAGTGTGTGAATGTGAGTGTGAGTGTGTGAGTGTGTGTGAGTGTGAGTCAATGTGAGCATGAGTGTGCGTGAGTGTGCGTGAGTGAGGACGGGCAGCTGAGGCACTGCAAGGCTGGGCTCCGTGGTGACAGGCAGCACCCAAGGCGTGGCGCCTGGCGCTGTCCTCGAGAGGCCCCCCGTCCCGGGGCGCGGTGCTCCTGGGCGCGAGGGCGGGAAGTCCCCGGCCGCGCAGGAGGCTGCAGCCGCCAGAGACGCGGGGCGCGAGTGGGAAGCAAACCGCCGCCGCCCTCTCGCAGGGCCGAGCCTTCCGGGCTGACCTCTGCCAGCACCTTGCTCCCTCCGGTTCTGCTCCCATCTTGTTTCCGTGGACTCTCTCGAAGGTTCTGGCACTTTCCCCCCGAATCACACCCGATCTATGACTGTTTTTTCTTTTTCCTCTGACACTTTTCCCTCTTTCTGAGACGATCCTGCAGCTGTTGTCTTCGGTCGGCCGTCCACCCTGGTCCTCCTAAACCGCACGCCAGGCTTTTACGCAGGGAAAGAAGGTTTCCTCGCGGGAGGGTGAGAGCCTGCTTCGACCGGCAAAGGACTTTCCAGGAGGTTTGAGGGCTCCAAGCCCTCGCCCACACAGGTGTCGCTGCGCCGTGGGCAGGGTCTGCCGCCTCCTGCGCCAGTGCTCCGCCTCGGCCGCGCGTGTCCGCACCAGCACTGCTGAGACGTGGGGCCGAATGACCGCTGTGTGCTGCGGCTGTTGCCCTTGCAATCTAGGCTGGCGCTGCAGCCTCCGCCACTGGACACCGGCGGTACCCCCCCCCCCCAGCCGGGGCAGCGTCAGCGTCTCCAGACATCGCCAGGTGTCCGGGGCGCAGGTCGCTGCCAGCGGAGCGTCCCCGAGACCCGCCGGGTGCGCCTTCGCCAGCGCCGGGCTCGGTGGTGCTCGTGCTCAGGCGGTGCTCGGCCGTCCTGCAGCCACAGGGGACGCGGACCCCCTTCAGAACCTGCCACGATTCTCCCTCATTTTCTACCCTTGCTTTCGCCCAGGAATTCTTAGTTTTCATTTTGCCCCTTCTCTGTGTGTGTGCTCTCTGGAGCAGTCAGAAGCGGTTAGCCCGTCCCAGGGCTTTTGCGATCATCACCGTCGCTAGTACAGTGACAAGGTACCAGAGCCACCGCAGCTGCCTGCACTTGTCTCCTGCCTGCACCTGTCCCATGCCGTCCCCACTGGAGGTGTGACTGGTGATGCCGCATGTTGTTACCACGCGGCACCCTTCGAAAGAAGCTTATCCACGCTGTCACCAAATAAGTGAGTGACTCAGCCTCCAGTCCCCTTTGTTAGGGCCTATTTCCTGGGGCCACTTCCCATACCGATCACTGCAGAAGTCAGGAGGACAACGGCACGCTCAGAAGAGTAAAGGGAGGCCAACGAAAGGAGTATTATACAGGTGCGAGCTGGGCGAAGGCAGCCAACAAACACACGGCTCGGGGACTAGTAAGAGCAGTGAGCGGTCACCTCGTCTAAACTGGAAGGGGAAAGGGAAGTACCGTGTTTCCCCACAAATAAGGCAGGGTCTTATATTTATTTTTCTTCAAGAAGACACCCTAGGGCTTATTTTCAGGGGATGTGTGATTTTCCCCTCAAAGCCTCAGCTTGCAGCACGCACAGGATGGCCGGGACCTGACAGGGGGAGCCGACCTTGTTGGTGGGGCTGCCGGCACCTTTCCGGTCACCTCTGGGATAGTAGCTGTCACGACGGGGCAGCTGAGAAGGGCTGCTCGTCGTCTTTCCCACTCCACGACGCCATGCGCGGGTTGTGCAGACGCGCTGCGTAGCCACGCCCGGCACTAGGGCTGATTTTCGGGGTGGGGCTTCTGTTGCGCACGTGCTTAGAAATCCTGCCAGGGCTTATTTTATGGGTAGGTCTTGTTTTCGGGGAAACACGGTAGCTGTTCCCGGGACGCAGAGAAAACTGCAGGTGAGGGAGCGAGGTGTCTCGAGGTGCTGTGGCCTCAGGCAGCGAGCTGTGGCTACTGTGAAGTGGCTGCCTGAAAGGAGAGGAGTGGGGGAGTAAATGCTTTCCCTCCCTCCCTTCCTCCCTGCTAGTCTCCGCAGTCTCCTCGAGGCCGAGCTGGATGCCAGAGGAGCAGGGAGCCCGTCTATGCCGTCTGTGCGGTCGCCCCGCAGGCGCAGGGCACGAGCGGGAAGGGTGGAGAGAAATAAGGACAAACCGGGACAGGGCTGGGCAGGGGAGGGCCATCCCCTGTTTCCCAATATTTTTTTTTTTATCATATGAACCTCTTTCGCTGTAATTTAAACTCCCAGCCTCTATAAAAATTTTTAAAAATCACATAATTATTTTTGAGTGGTGTATAATGAGGATAAAATTTTAATTAAAAAAACATTGAGATCAGTATCATTAAAGTTTATATTTACGTATTTTTCCACAAATAGCATTTAATAATATTGATATACTAGAACGAATTAAACATTTTCCCCACTTAACAACGGATAATAATTTAATAATGATAAAAGTAATAGCTAACATTTATTTTGTGCTGTTTACGTGTTAGGTGCCCTAGTAAATGCCTTGCAGGCCTTGGTTAATTGAATTTCTTTTTAACTAGTTACACAAGAAAAAGTGTGCTCTGCCGACACATAATTTACGACGTGTTTGTTGGTGCCGTGGTTCGTATGTGTTCCCCAAAGGTCGTGTGTTAGAAATTAACCCCCAGTGCAACAGGATTGAGAGCTGGGATCTTTGAGAAGTGACTAATGCCATTGTCAGTGCAGTTGGTTTGTGATAAAAGCGGGTTCGGCCCTCTCTGGCTCTCTCTTGCGAGTGTGCTCTTTGCCTCTCCTGCCTTCTGCCGTGGGTTGGCACAGCGGGAGCCCCTCACCTGTGCGGCTCCTTGGTCTGGGACTTGCCAGCCTTCACAGCCATGAGCAGATGCATCTGTGTTCATTATAAATGACCCAGTCTGTGGTTTTCTATTTTAGCAGCACAAATACCATTAAGACAGTTGGGGACCGAATACGTATTAAAATGCAGATTGAAATTTAACTGCGAGGTTCAACATCAAACAGACAAAAGCTGCTCATGACCTGGTATGTCAGGTTCTTGCATTTTGGACTAAGAAGCACAAATGGCTTATTTTTACGTCTGCGCTGTATTTTAAACGACAAGATAAGAGAGATGGCCTCATGCTGTTATTTGTAAACACTTTGCCACAAATAACATATTGCATCCGTGGGTCGTATTTATTTCCAACAAACGTAAAGCCAAATTGGATATAATTGTCGCTATTTTTTCTTTTAATAACACTCCAATTTTGAAGTAACAAAGACATCTAGATGTGTTACATGTGATTTCTGATCAGATGGACCCCATGTATTTATCTGGCGAAAATCATCCTAGGATAATTTTGAAGAATTATCCTTTTTTTACAGCCTTCATTAATTTGTTGTATTTTAACATCAGTGTTTCTTAGCTTTCTGACTTTACCAATGGTCCTTTATGTGAATATAAATTAAATAACGTATAACTAAGAACGGGAACATCTAAAAAGAATATAACAGTTCAACCCACGATGGCCGTTAGCACTTGTTCAGCTAAGTTGCAAACAGATCTCAGCACTGATTTGTTAGCAGGTCCATCTGGTCTCCAAAGACTGTCATTCTCGTTCTCATGGTGTACATCAAGCACACCTTTCATCTTTAAAGGATTATTTTGTGTAATTATTTTGCAAGAATGGAGGTGGAAGTCCTCGACTGTGGCTCTGAACGCTTGGTACCACCTGTAACAGGACGGAAGGTTCGTGGTTGGCCGTTCTCGCTGGGCGGGCAGGGGCTCCTTGCCTTCGCCGCGGCTGGCGCAGCTGGGCCTCGCAGCTGTGCCGGAGCTGGGCACGGGCCACCAGCCTCCAGGGAGCGGGGCTTTCGGGGAAGTCGAGTCTCCAGCACGCCAGAGCTGGCAGAGACCTGGGGTCACGTGGTCCACATCTCCTTAGATATTCTGTCCCGACGAGGAGACAGAATCCCAGAATCTCCGACCAGCGTCGGAGCCAGGATGAAGGCAAGTGCTGTCACTTGTCTCTGTATAGCCGGTCCCAGATCATGTTTGCTGTTGAGCAGTTTCCCCGCCTGCCCCGGGGCCACCGATCTCCTCTTCCTGTGGCCAGCACGACGCTTTCTGGGTCAGCTGGGCCCCGTGGCCTGCCGCCGCTGGGTGAGCAGTAAGGATGCGGATTGATCCCTGGAGCCCGGAGATGATTTCGGGTCCTGTCCTCTGACGTGGGCCCCTGGAGTCGGTTTAGCTGCCTGCGATTCTCTTCCGGATTTAGACGGCATCCCCCGAAGAGCCTTCTTGGAAGCGGAACGGCTGGGCAGGCCGGCAGTTGGGCGTTCAGATGCAACGATGCCTTTGCAAAAGGCCACGTGTCCCATTTGGAGAAGCGACGTGCTTTCCACGCACACCACTGCCTTCGTGATTCACAGGACGGGCCCGGAGCCCGGAGCGTCGGACGTGAGACGCAGGAAGCATCGGCTGTCTTTCCCGACTGTCAAGGTGCCCCGGCAGCAGCGCGGCCACCTGCCTCCGTGGAAGCACTTTTCAAAGCCTTTTCAGATCGGGGCTTTCCTTTTTCTTCCTTTTTTCCATAACAGAAGGCTCTCTGTTCTCCCAGAGAAGATTGGAGGTCATCTTGTCGCTGCCTAGCAGACAAGCCGGGGCGGTCTCGGGGCAGGCAGGAGAGCGGACGCTATACAAAGATGGGTCTCTCTTGGCAGATGGGCCTGCAGCAATGGCAGGGCAAGCTTTTTTGGTTCTGACAGCTTTCTGCAAAGTGCAGTGAACACTCCATCCCTGCTCATTCAGAGAGGCGTCTGGGCGCCCGCTGGCTGTCCCACTCAGGCTGAGACCGGGCGCGAGTTCAGAGCGGCCGCCCCGGTGGTTCTTTGGAGCTGTGGTTCTTCTTTGTGGGTTCACAGAGCTCCCCGAGAGGCAGCGAAAGAGACGGCTCATCCCCTCCACACACGCCCACTGCGCACACACTGAGTTTTGGAGGCAAGTTGAGTCTCCTCCCCTGAACTGTCCTCCTAACTGGAGGCCGAGAAGGGCTCTCAAGATCCACCATGCAGCTGCCACCTTCGGACAGCGAACCACGGTCAGGCACAGTGCCCAGGGGACAGAAAAATGCAAGGCGAGCCTTAAATTCAAGGCGTTAATCCGTTAGTTCGAGGGTGGGAGCTCTTTCTCTATAAAGGTCGGATAGTAAATATTCTGGGCTTTGTGGGACACATGGTCTCTGTCACAGGTTCTCCTCCCCCTGCCCCTCCTCTTCTTTCTTCCTCTTCCTCCTCCTCTTTTTGCAGCCCTTTGCAAATGTAAACACCAGTTTTAGTTCTCAGGCCCTACAGGACAGACCGGGGCTGAACCGGCCCTGAAGTTGTTCCTTCTGACGGCCCCCCGCTCAGGCCGGGCGCGTGTCTGGCAGGTGCTTGAACGTTCATGAGAAGCTGGAGTGGGCGGGCATGGTGCAGACCCCGTCCCGGGCTGGGGGCCCTCTCTGCCGGGTCCTCGCTCCCTGCCTCGGGGCTATTCTCCCCCAGCGCGGCTCTCGACCGGGTTGCAATTTCAGTTTCCGCTGGAGGTCCAGTTTCCGCTGGCTGTCCCTTCCTTCCTACATGGCAGCTCATGCTTACTGAATTTTTTTGTGCAATGGCATCATCTTATCTGTGCTTTTACGCTGGAAACTGACCCCATATTCACCTCCCGACGGGCTCCACCCTTTCCCTCTCCCCGCCACGTTTGCGAGATGCCTCCCCTCGTTATCGCCGCCTCCCTCTTCTGCTGGGCCTTCCTCCCTTCCTGCCCAGCCAGGGCCTTCCCGCGCGTCCCTGGCGGCCTGACTCGCACTGTTGTCCGATCCCTCCGTCACTGGTCCCTCGGGCTCTGCAGGGGCACAGGCGCCGATGTGGGCCTCAGGTCACGGCAGTCGGTGGCTGGTGAGGTGTCGACTTGCTGCTGTAACCCACGGCTGTCTGCGCTCGGCGTTTCCCGAGAGTCAGCCCCTGGCCTGTCCCGTCCGCCAGGGTGGGTGCCTCCAGCCTTCCCGGTGGATCCGATCCCTGCACATTCTCGTCCCCTTTATGTCAAGGGACTGCCTTATATGCTGGTTCATCTGGTCTTTGCAATAGATGATACAAAATAGCATTTCCTACGAAGAACTCTTCTTTAATGCATAGATACACGGTGAATACAAACTTTATGCCTTAAATCCCTCCCACCTCGCTCCCTCACCAGCACTCTCTGTCTCCAGCTTCCCATTCTACAGAAATCCACTCCCTCAAAGAGGAGGAATGATTTGCACACTCCAGAGTTTCCCTCACTTTGCAGAGGAATTCATCGCCAGCTTTTACAAAGCAGCCAGCTCCCTTAGTGCATGTTAAGTGGTTTTATTTGCAAGGTTTTGATTCAGGTATAACTTTCCCGGAGCACAGGGACCACATGAAGCGCAGCATATTCATGCTCACCTGGAGAAAACGGCTACCCCACTGTACACGAGGAGAAGATAATTTGCAAGTCTGATGCGGATGTTCTACCCCCCAAATCCCACAGGGCAGTTAGTTCACATTCCAGAATGCGTCTCTCTCCTGCTCTTTTATCTTAAGAAGCTCACCTGCAAAAAAAACTCTGTCTTTGGAATGCAGGAAAGTCAAGATCTGAGGGTCTGGGTCAAATGTGGCTGTGATCCATTCGAGGAATTCCACAGATCACGGTGGTATTTGAACGGACCCCTCAGAGAGCCCTCCCCACTGAAGCGGACCTCGTCTCGGCTTTCTCTGCGCTCAGAGGTTCCTAACCTGCTGTTCTCAGAGCCCGGGGAGTCCACCAACCCTCTGGAAAAGGCACGTGGCTTTGTGCACCTGTGCTTACGTGTGTGCTCTTGGGGAGAGAGTCTAGGGCTTTTCTTTGGATGTGCGAAGGACTTGGGAGAGATCTCTTTGGCTCACCTGTGGCGTGGGCTCGGGAGGTGAGATGCTTCGTGACGGTGGGCATTTGGCTTGTTCTCTGCTGGGTCCGCAGCACCCGGAGCAGGGCCTGGTCTGTCACAGGTGCTCAGTGTCTATTTGTGGGGCGAATGATTCGATAGGTGAAGGAATAAAATGGCTGCACCAGAATGTGACCCCGGGCTTCTGCAGTCCCAGAGCACCCTGCCCAGAGTCCTCCGGAAGGCGAGAAGCCACTTTGGTTTTCCAGGCAGGCTGGGCTGGGAGCTGGGCACGGAGGAGGAAGGAAACGTCCGTAGTCACCAAAGACCCAAACTGTGAATCAAAGACTCACATCACTGCAAAGGAAATCTCAAAGCAATAAGCAAAGCAAAGACTGCAAGAGCAAAGACAAATTGGATTTTCCGAGGCTCACTCTCTGAGCAGTTGCCTCCGAGCCCGGGGAGGCTGCGGGCTCCGGCCGGCCCGGATGCTGCGGGCAGGGGCTGCAGCTCAAAGCACTTTTGAAGCGACTCCGTGGTGGGAAGCAGCTGCCGGGGGCTGGCTCCGGCTCGGGAGGGCAGAGCGCGGGCCAGTCTGCCGCCACGGTCCTCTGTTCTAGAAGTACTGCCGGGGGCTACCTTGGCCCCTGAACGAGGCAGGCTGCAGAGGTGGAGCAGGGTCAGCGGGCCTGGGGTCTGGGTCTGCCTCTGGCCCTCGGTGTACCTGGGCCCACCTGCCTCCCCACTCTGGCTGTCAGGCCCTCTCTCTGGCTGCAGAAAGCTCCACAGTGTCTGTTTTTCCTCTTGCCAGCGCCGGCTGGGGGAGGCAGGCAGGCGCTGTGCCCAGGCTTTATGAACTGTAAAATGAGGAGGCATCTGGGGAAGCAGGGACCCGGCTGGACGTGCTGGATGGGACCCTCCCGCGTGGGCTACGGGTCTGCGTGGCCCTGCCCTGCGGTCAGCCGGCCCCGCAGACGTTCCCTGTGAGCCGGGGCTGCCTGGGACGTGCACAGGCCGTCAGAGGTGGCAGGAGCCTGGGATGGGCGGAGGAGGAAAGGGGCTGTGACACTCATCTGTGACGTAGAGGAACGTGTGGTGAGAGTTGTCCGTCAAGAAAGTTGGGGGAGGAGGAGCGAGGGCTCCACCTGTGCCGGCGATCTGCCCTTCACGGAGGATGAGAGTCTGCCGTTAGAGCCACGTGATGAATTCCAAGATGCGGAAGGGCCGAGCGGAGCGTGCTCGCGGTGGGGTCAGTGACCAGCTGTTCTCACAGATAAACACGGTTGGCGGCCCGTCCCAGAGTGACGGACACCCGCAAGGGTGTTCTAGCTGGCAGAGGGACTGGCGTCCGGAGTGGCTGGTGATTGTGTGACTTGCAGTCCCGGCTGGGAGAGGAGTGATCCTCCGCGTTTCTAGGCCTCCGGAGGTTGGGCCCAGACTGGATGCCACTGCAAACAGTGCTCCGGGACCCACGGCCGTCCCACGGAGGAGGGCAGGACTGTCGGGAATGGGACAGGGGAGGGGCTTAGGGCTGTGTTGCTCGGAAGCAGGAGGAGATGGACACTGCGCTGACTTGCCAGCGCCCAGCCCACATTGCCCCGGGTCAAGGAGCCCCATGCTGGAGTGGACGTGCTTGGTCCAAGTCAGGGAATCCTGCCCCACCCCTTGCTGGAGGGACAGACAGAGAGATGGACGGTAGGAACAAAGCCTAGGGCTTTAGTTCGTTGGTCTCAGAAACGGCACTCTCTTTCCCTTTGGATGTGAAAAGTGAGGGATGGGGTCCCCGTTGCTATTGGCAGCTGTTTTGTGACCACGAGGGAAGCTGATCTAAGACAGAATTAACATGCAGAGGGCAGCAGAGCAGGGAGGATCACAGGGACATGGAGCTGGGCTTTCTGCATTCATGAGTCCATGAATCCCCTTTGTCATTCCAGTCCACTTGAGTTGGAGTTTTTGATTCTTGCTCTGTGTCTCGAGTACTTTCTGTCGCACGGGGCCCGGGCATGCTGGAGTCTAAGGACCCTCTCAGCCCTCAATGTCAGTGATTCATCTTCACAGTCCAAAGCAGGCGAAAAACACAAGTTTGGGACCCTGGCTCCAGGGCTAATGTTCTGCTTGGAGAGTCAGGCTTTGTGTCCGGAGGCCAGAGTGCTCTGAGCTGACGGGCGCTGGCACCTGCTGGGTCTGGCCGTCCCGGGGGCCTCTCAAAGCGTGGAAAGACCCTCTTCGCATTGTTGGGGCACTTACTTCTGGAGGCTGGTCTAGCCCGGGGTTTGTTCGGGGTCAGGGGTGGTCTAGGTCTAGATTTACAGGGGTCCTCAAACTTTTTAAACAGGGGGCCAGTTCACCATCCCTCAGGCCGTTGGAGAGTGCGCACTGTGGGCCCGGGATGAGACGGCTGCTAAGCGGGACTGGCATCGGCGGCAAAAACACCCGGCGGGCCGGATGAATGTCCTGGGCGGGCGGCAGGTGGCCCGCGGGCCGTAGTTCGAGGACGCCTGGTCTAGAAGAAAGAACTCAACCTGAAGATTCAGGTTTATTCTTCAAATGGTCCAGGGATCGAAGCCGCTAGTGAACGAGAGGACGTTCTCTTTCTAAGTGACGCGCTTGCCTGCCGGCGCCGGTTACGTGTCCGTGGGAAGGAGAGCTCACGCTGGCACTGGGCGAGGCTCGGGTCCTGAGCCCGCGTGTCAGGGGAGCCACACAGACAGGCTTGCGTTGTACAGATCCCCAGACGCCTCCACAAAGCCGCCTCTAACTGTGTCTGACAGTAAGAAAATTAATAGATGCAGCTGACAACGTGAGAAAGGACCGTGCGTGTTGCGGTCTCGGAGGATGACATGATGTCTTCACTAGCGGCGGCGGGTGTGGTGGGGACCATCAGCGTGGGAGACGGGTGGCTGGAAGCCCCGCCACGGGTTAAACGCCGTCGTGGCAGGCTCTTGCCTTCCGTAAGCGGCTGTCGGGCACCTGCAGCCAGTCTAGCCCTGGGCCGGCACCCGGAATCCAGGCATGTGGGAGGATGTTGAGGAAGGGGCACACAGAGTGTCCCCTGACCCTGAGGAGCTGCTCTGTCGAGCTGAGAAGAGAAGGTGCACGCAGGTAAAGCCAGGCACAATCGTTCTACGAAGTCTGGAAGAAAACCATTGTTGGGATCTGGGTTTTCTCAGGGGAAATGGGGCTTTGAATTACACTTCAAAGGAATTGAGCAAATCATTCTTTGGACTCGAATTATATGCTATTGAATGAACAAGGAAGCAGCCGTTCATTGGCCAGGGCTTGGAGATTTTATTTACCGGGGGATGTTGGAGTAGAATTTATTATAACAAGAACTGGCCTGCCCTGTGTTTGTCCCATATTTAAAACACGTAATTTTTCACGGTTACGGCAGAGAACATGAAATTTAAATGCGGGCTTCTTTATGGAGTCTTGGAAATGACTTTTCTCCCTGGAATGGAATTGGACTATTGACTGTGTCAGGTTTGGAGGTGATTGAGCAAATAGTGTTTTCTATTTGATCTTATTATATTTTAATCACATTGCAAGAAATGTCAGAATAGCACAAGACGAGAAACTTCACAAGCTCGTGTTTCATCACGAAGTCAGTTTGTACAGACCTTTGGAAGGGACCGCGTGCGCGGGGGTGTGTGTGGGATCGATGGCGGCGGGGCCGGACGGGAAGACTCGTGCGCAGAGCTTCCGCCGCGCTGGCCCGGAAGGTCACTCCCCGGTGCTCCTCTGTCCCGTGCTGGCCCTGCTGTTTTATGGCGTGGCTCGACTCTGCAGGCGGATGAAATACCGCTAGCCGCTCCTCTGGTTTGAGAACATATCAAGCCATCACGGCTACACAAATACTGCCTGTGGGCTGCATCGTATTCTCAGATATTCATTTTTCTTGCTTTTCTCTCCCCCTTCTCTACTTTTTTCCCCACTTTCGTGGGCAGCAGGCTGGGGGCTTTGCTGCCTCAGTGGAAATGCATGGCCAGGATGCCTGGCTTCTTGTTGGCTTTTATTTTATTTTTTTGAGACAGAGTCTCACTCCATTGCCCTGGGCCAGAGTGCCATGGTGTCAGCCTCGCTCACAGCGACCTCAAACTCCTGGGCTCAAGCGATCCTCCTGCCTCAGCCTCCCGAATAGCTGGGACTACAGGCATGCGCCACCATGCCCGGCTAATTTTTTTCCTATATATTTTCAGTTGGTCAATTAATTTCTTTCTAGTTTTAGTAGAGACGGGGTCTCGCTCTTGCTCAGGCTGGTCTTGAACTCCTGATCTTGAGCGATTCACCCGCCTCGGCCTCCCAGAGTGCTAGGATTCCAGGTGTGAGCCACCACACCCGGCTTTGGCTTTTATTTTTTTAAAAGCCCAAGTCCACAGCGCCAAACAGGAGTTTGGGAAAAAGGGTACATGAGGCAAGCAAGAGGCAGCGAGCTCCCCCTCAGCCCGTCTGGGCACCCAAGGGCAGGTGACCGTCCCAGGTGTCGGCTGCAGCCTCAGCGTCCTGGTGCCTGCGTGACGGTGTGGGGGCCGCGGGGAGCCGCCTGCTGCCCCAGGCAGGGGAGGCTGCGAGGAAGTTGGTGCCGGCCCGGGGTTCCTGCAGAGTAGGGGCTCTGTCCCCTTCTCAGGAATCACATCGTTCTGACGAGTCTGGGAGGACAGGAGCCCCAGAATGACCCCGCGGCCCCCATGACATCTGGTGCCCTCGCGGCTTCCATTCACTGCTCCAGAGACTTGTGTTCAAGGCTGGCCGTCTGGTGTCCCTGGTCCCGCCTCTCTGGGGGCCTGGTGCCTCCTTGGGGTGCAGCCACGGCAGGGCCGACACTCTCTGGACCAGCCATTCCCTGCAAGCCCCTCTCTCGCTGTCCTCACGGACTGGACCGTCTGCACGTCTGGGGGGCGGGGGTGGGGCGGAGGGGGGCCGGGGAACAAGCACCCAGCCTACCTGGTTTTTCCACAGCAGCCAAATACTAAAGACATCTTGGCATCTAATATTACTTATTTTTTGCCATGTTTGTTAGAGAAGCATAATGGGAAACACAGAAATCACATCTACAAAAGAATGTCGACTCCTTTAGTGCTGCAACTGTGCGCTAACTCGGGCTAGCGGTTCACATGGCACCCAGCGATATGCAGTAACGCTGCGCCTCCCTCAAACATCTAAAACATGCTACGGCACCCTATGAGTTTGCTACGGCACCCAGGGGTGCCTTGGTGCACAGGTAGAGAATTATGGAAATAGGATTCTATTGTACATATGTTTTATATATTGCTTGAAATTTTTTGTAGAATTGCATGATGCTATATTTATATGCATCACATATTACTGGACCCTGTTGTTGGACTTTAAGGCCACTAGTAAGTTTTCTCTATTATTATAAACCTTGCTATAAGACATGGGTTTGTAGGTAAATCTTTGAGCACATTTTTTTGACAGGATGAATTCCCAGAGTGGAATGAGGAGGTCAAGGGTAGCCACGTGTTAAGGACAGTTAATAGGAGTCACCAGATTGCTCTGAAAAGGTTGTGCCGGTTTATGCTCTCCCTGTGCACGTCCACACCATTTCCCAGCCACCATCAACGCTCAGTTTCGTCATTCTTTTTAACCCTGCCGATCTTATGGCCTCTCCCTGCTTAATCTGCATCTCTTAGGTTATTAACAAGCTTGAAATTGTTCATATGTTTATTAGTCTTTGCATCTCTTAGGTTATTAACAAGCTTGAAATTGTTCATATGTTTATTAGTCTTTTCCGAATTTCCCGCTTATATCTTTTGTTCATTTTTCTATTGAGGTATTGATGGTTTTAAAATGTGCTCACCCATTTTTCGGTACTCTTCCTTTCAAAAGGTGGAGTCTAAGTTCCCTCCCCTCGAAGGAGGGCTGGGCTTTGTAATCACTTCCAAAGAATGGCATGTGGCAGAAGTAGTGATACGGGACTTCCAGCTCTAGGTCGTAAAGGACAGGCCCGTTTGCATTCTCTGGGCGGGTCTGCTCTGGGGGCAGGCGGCTGCCGTGTTGCCCGGACGCTCAAGCATCCCGTGGAGAAGAACCGAGAACCACACAGAGAAGAGCTGAGGTCCCCTGTCGGCGAGCAGGGACAGCTTGCCAGCCACGGTCCCCGCCCTCGCCCGCACTCATGGGAGACCCACTGAGCCAGAACCGCACAACTAAGCTCCTCCCAAACCTTTGACTCCTACAGCTCTGGGGTAATGCATGTTTATTGTTTCTGAGCTGCTAAATTTGGGGGGTCATTTGTTATGCGGCAGATAGATAACAACTACAGAGTGTTTGTCTTTTCCTCATTGACTTAGGAGGGCTTTTTATTTACTAAGAACATCAATTACTCATAGGCATATGCTGCTAATATCCCTTGGGATCTTCACTGAATCTGCATTGAATTGATAATTATTTTGGGGAAAAGTAACATCTTAACTTTTACTTGAGAAGAGTATTGCTGCTGCTTGTCTCGGAACATAGATTTAAATCTTCTCTTGTGCCCTGTAGTAAATTTGGTCCTTTTATTTGTTTGGGTCCTGCTCCCTCCCCCATTTTTCCCCCTTATGTTTATTCTTGGAATATCTTACATTTTTTGTTAATATTGTGAATGAGATCCATTTTTACTTTGTATTTTCTTTATTAATCATTGATAATGACTACTTTAATAGGAACTAAAAATTGATGAATTGAGTGAGAGCTACGTTGCTTCTCAGCCGACCTAAGCTAAATTCTCCCAGTCTCAGTGGCCGTGTCTGTAGAGTGGGAGTAGCAGTAGCACGGCCCTCAGCGGGTGGTTGAGGAGGATGAGATCAGATAACCTACGTGAAGGACGGAGCATGGTGCTGGCGCATGGTAAGCATGTCATGAATATGTGCTGCAATTGTTGCTATTCATAATCGAAGGAAATGAAGCCAAACGTTACTTACGCTGACTCCCTTGACTCGAAGTGAGCAAACTGCGTGTCAGGAGCGTGCGTGCCACAGACATAAGGAGGTGGTGTGCTAGCGCTGGGCTCCAGCCGCCCTCATCCGCAGCGCTGAGATCCGACTGCCTTTCGAGCGTGTCAAGCCCTTGGGTTTAAAGTCCTTGTAGGCTGCACAAATTAGTCAGTCTTATTTTATACCGTGCATGTGTGGAGTTGCCACCTCTTGACTTCCACATTCAAATTTATGTGAACGTCATGCAAATGATGTTTCCCCGATTCAGCAGAGCCTCGGGTGTCTTGGTCTGAGGTCTCTGCCGCCCTGCACTCCACGCTCTGAGCACCCCGTTCCTTTCCCTTATCGCTCCGGGAGACGGCGTGGGGCAGCCTGCCGTGCTCCCCGCCGTTCTGAGTGCTCCCCGAGGGTGGGACCGCCGGGCTCAGCTAGCCGAGCAAACATGTACAACACGGTGTCAGACACGTCTCTTCCTGTTGCCTCTGAATGTAGCTAAGGCCCCGAAAGTGCAGAACGAAATTTCAGCTGCCAGGTGCCCCACATTCTAAAGCAAGGGGCAGGCCCTTGCTGTCCAGCTCCTCGGCCACCAGCTGCCACAAGGCTACTGAGCTCTGCAATGTGGCCGGGCCAACAGGAGGCCGGGGCGTTAACTGGCCAGGAGGTCATGATGACTTTAATTAGGGTGGTGGCCGTCAGGAAATCGTTTGCGTAGAATGGTCAGGGCCCAGGGAGGGAGGTCCTGGACCTGCTGGGTTCGAGGTGAGTGGCCGGCGCTGCCCACACCCCTTCTTCAGGACTGAGGACGCCTCCTGCAGCACCTGGGCATGGGCGGGTGACGGCTTCCGGCTGCCTCCCTTTCTGGGACCTGCCCGTGTCCCAGAGAAGCTTCCGGGCCCCAGGGGTCATGGAGCAATTTGGCAAGAAACTGTTACCAGCAGGAGGGCGAGATGGGCAGAGGAGGCGAACAGAACGCGTCTGGATTTGGCTACGTAGGACCACCGGAGACGGCGGCAGGAGGAGCTTGTTAGGAAGGCCGGGCGAGGGGGGACTGCGGAGGGTGGAGCCCAGGTGGGAGGCGGCACGCGGGAGGAGCCGGACCTGGGTGTTGGAGGAAGGTGGGACGCGGCATGGAAAGACCTGCCAGGCAGGGGGGACGATGGGCGTGAAGGAGCCCCAGCTGGAGAAGTCGTCCAGCTTGACCGGAGGGTGGGATATGGTGGGAGAGACGGCTGGAAAGGTGGATGGTGCCCAGGCACGGCGGCCTCAAACGGCGGCTTTGGAGTCAGCGCAGAATCCACCGTGCACGTGCCCGAACACCCCTGGGTCCAGGACACCCCCCTCGGGTGGACACTGGGCACTTTGTCCCCGGAGTGTGGCCCTGATCATGCACATGGTCTCCTGGACTTGGCGTTTGTGAACGCAAAGGCGATGAGTTCTCTCGAGTTTAACTCCTGAGCAGTTTCCCATTCTGTGCAGCGAGCTGATTTCTAGTAGGCATTTCGCCATAATTACTTCCAAGAATTTAATTCTGCTTTGTGTAAATTGCACTGGGAGGACTTAATACATCTATCAATTGTATCCGTTATAACTTCTGCCGCTGTGAATTTTATTTTGAGACTATTGTTTCTATCAAATCCAATTTTCCTGGACAAATGTTTGCAGATCCTAAATTTTACTAAGACAATTTGATCTTCATATATATGTATATAAATATAAGCTCTAACAAATTGTGCAATGTGAAATTTTAACCATCATCAGTTCTATTTTGAAGAGATTATTTCTTCTAGTACAGTTCATTATGAGGGTAAAAGATTGATAGTTTATATTTATTTATTCGCTAATTTGTTAAGAAATTACGAGCAGGCTCTCTGCATTGGTGCCAGTTTGTTGTCTTATCCAGGGCTGGGAGATTGAATGGTGAGTGTCATTCTCCCGTTGTTTCTGAAACAACTCTGTGTGCTGTGTGTAAATCGGCGCCTCTGTCGGCAGGACGTGGCGGGGCGGGGACACCCCCGGGCCATGGACTGAGCAGGGGACTTTCTGCCCGGGCTCTGCACCGTTGGCCCCTCTGCCGACCCTCACGGTCTCTTACTGCAGCCTTCGTTCTCATCCCGTGTTAGAGAGCTTGCAGCTGCAGCTCAGAGAGGATAAGGGTTTGAACCCAGGTTGTTCTGCATCTCAAGTCCACAGTTTAAGCCACTGGGTCACACTGCGGCTCACTGTGTTTGTGCACCCGGCTGACGGTCACCCACTGCCCGGTGCTGGGCATGAGTGGGGAGGGCTGGTCATGGTCACAGAACGTCTGGTCTGCACTCCCTGTGGCTACACACGCACACTCTCACACGCACGCACACACAAACACACCAAATGTGGACACCAAATTCCAGGGGAGAGAAGGGTCAAGGGTCAGACACTTACTGGGTGGCGCAGCTGGCGGACCCAGGGCTCCGGCCCCTCCTGGTGGTGGTCACGGCCCGGCTCAGTTCACCTGCACATACGAGTGTCTGAGAATCTTTTCCAGATCATCCCGTAGACAACTCGATGGGGGGGGGGGCCGGCAGTGACAGTCACCTGAGACTGGGGACGCTGAGGTCCCCGCCTCCTTTGTTTCAGAGAAGTTGGGAGAAGACGCCCCAGGGGTGAGCTCTGGTCAACCACCGGCCAGAAGTGCCCACGCCCGCCGGCGGCCACGTGCCCCTGCCGGGTTCTCGTGACGCCCGGCAGGTCTGAGTGCCCTGCCAGAAGAGCCCGGAGGGACCCCCCAGAACCCCACCCTGTCTGAGGGTGAGCCGAGCGGGTGCAGGGCGAGGGCGGCCCCTTCAGTCTGCGCACCTGCGCTCCGGCCCCTGCTGCCGGTTTGGCCTTGGTGGTGGATCACGCGTGTGGGCACCTCTGGATCTGAACGGACCTCAGGGAAGGCCTGTTCTTTGTGTTATCGTAACACTTTCACTCTTCCGTCTTGCACCAGGGCAGCCAGTTCGTCCGTGGGGCCGTTTCCCTTTAAAAGCGTCATTTCACAACAACCATCGTTGTTAGAGTCGTAAGGGTGTGAGATTCGCAAAGAGGTCTTGCTTTGGCTTTTCTTTCTTAGAGACCCACATTCACAGGAAGAAAGGAGGCGGAGAGAACAACCGCGCCCTTGGCCTCATCAGCAGGGGACGGAGCTGGCGGGGGGGGGGGGGTGGACAGGCTGCCTCGGTGGCTTTTCTCGATGTGGCGTCTGTGCTGGCGGCGCTGACCCTCAACCCCCTTGTCCCCATGACCCTCGCACGGTGACACATGGTCACTGTCACAAGCCTAACGGGAGAGGACTGTGCAAAGTCCACATCGCAGGTGTTTCCCACCGGCGCTAGGGAAGGCACTCTGTTGTGAGAGGCGATTGTGGCCGGAAGGTTCTTGGGAAAACCTGCGGGGTCGGCCGGATGCCGCGGCTAGAGCCGGAACCACCGCCCTGGCTCCCACGCTCGGGCCGGAGGCCCACGGATGTGCCGGCTTCACTACAGCTGGTGACTTTGAAGCCGGAGACTCCCCTTCGGTTTCTGTTACTTTGCCCCAAATGAGGCCGAGTCCGGCCTCCGGTCCTGACCAGCGGCTTTGAGCAGGTGGGCAAAGGCAAAGCTCGGTGTCGTTGCCAGTCTGTGTTCCTTGCTGTCCTCTGCGGACCCTTCCTTGGCTCAGCGTCTCAGGCGGACGGTGTGCCTGGCAGCAGGCAGGGACAACCGGGACGACCCCCAGCATCCCAGCAGCCTTGGCCGCCCGGAGACTCCAGCCTCCAGTAGCAGCCGGATCGTGAACAAAGCGGGACACGGCGGCCGGCCGGCGCGGCTCCCTTTGTCCGACGCAGCAGCCGCCTACCTGTCCGACTTTGCGCGATGAAGACTGCAAAGGCCGCGGCGACTCCAGACAGCTTTCGGCGGGCAGAGTTGGTCCGTGTTCCCTGCACAGAGAGCTTTGGGCGGAGAGAAGCAGCAATCGCCCTTGCATCTCCCGAAAGCGCTTTGTAGCAAGACCGTTTGTTCCGGGTGCAGTCTGTGTTGCCGGCACCTCTGCGGCCATCAGTAATTCCAGTTTGTTTACGATTATCCCTCTCCCTCCCCCTCCATCTGCTCCCCGAGTTCGTGCCTCCGCAGACGGCTGTGTGCGGATGGGGGAGCATCTGTCTCCCTAACACCGGCCATGGCAGCCGCGCCTGTTCAATGTGGCCAGACGAGGGGAACGTCTCTTTCCTGCCGTGCGGGGCGCCCCAGAGCCAGACCTGACAACCGCTCCATCTGGTATTTCACGATTTCCTTAGGTAACAGAAAGAAACAGTTTGCACCCCCAGAGGAATACATTTACAAGACGGGAAGTTGATACCTGGGCCACTAGGGTGACGAGTGGTTCTGAAAATGTGCCATGTGTCAACTTTGATGAACTCACATTGCCTTCTATGAGATGGAATCTTCCGGAGCATCTTGGTCTTAGCCGGGAGGGCCTGCGAAAGTCTTGGAGAGAAGCGAGGGCCCGTGTCCTGTTTCCGGGTTCTTCTTGGAGTCAAGGGAGGGAGAGCTTTGCTGGAGGGCGTGTGGGGCAGGCATGAGTGGCAGGCGGGGCTCAGAGGGAGGGAGACGCCTGGGGCTGGGGGAGGGGAGTGGGGTCAGGAGCAGCTCCGTGCAGAGGTGGGGCGGGTGGGTACCCGTGGCGTGGTGAAGGGCGGGGAGGACCTCGGTAAGTGGGGAGCAGGGAGGACAAAGGACTTCGTGCAGTGGGCGGGGGAGGGTGCTCCGGGCAGCGAGAAGGACGCCGTCTTAGGGCTGTCATCGTCAGCCCTGGTGGGCGGACAGCGGTGGCCGTGCGTGGCAGGCAGAGGGGAGCTGTGTCCTGTGTCTCTGCCCTGGCCCAGTGGGGGGACCTCTCTGTGGAAGAATCACCAAGGTTGACTGAGTGATAGGAGCCAGGGACAGGGAGGTGGCCGGGCTCCTCAGGGCGCTCTGGATGGGGGGGGATTCTTGCTCCCACTCTGGGGACCTGTTTTCCCTCCTGCCCCCCCCCAGACTCTCCCCAGGGGACCTGACTGAGCCTGAGATCCAGAGAGGCACGGCCGCCCTCGCTCAGGGCGGTGCCCCTGCCTGTGCCCGGTGGCTCGTCCCTTTTGGGGCCGTGCTCGGGAGGCCTAGGCTTCGAGGGGAGGGCAGGAAGGTGGGGGGTCAATGCATTGCACCCCGTGAAATGGTGAATGTCCTCGGAGACCCGCTCGCAGAGGACATGGGCACAGAGAGAGTGCAGTGATTCTCTACGAACTCTCCGCTTTGGTTCCCCGCTGCTCGGGGCTTTTCTGAATAATTAATTCGTGGCACAAGCTCCTGCCCTGGATTTCGTAGATAATTAGTAGGTCAGGCGCCTACCAGAAGAGATGATTTCTTGGGGTCCCTCTGGGTCCTGTACCTTCCAGCATTGTTCTCTCCTGGCCCCGCTTTGCGGAAAACTCGCCTCACTCCGACTTGCTTCTTGGCTCAGAATATGCTTTTATCCGCCCCCCCACTCCCCCCACCCCCAGCCGCGTCCCTACCTCGCCCCGTCCTGTTCTCTAGCTCAAGCATGGCGGGGCGAGGCCTGCAGGTCCAGATTGGGAGCTCCCCGGGGAGCGGGGTTTCGTGGCCTGCGCCCCTCTGCAGAACACGTTTAACTCAAGAGGGAAGTGGATTAAGAGAATTTCATTACGAGATTTTCACAGTGTCTCTCGAGCTGTTATAATACTTAAGGCTTAAGCGTTTCGGCCCTAAGCCCTGCTCCAGTCATTGCTGAGGCTCAGGCTTAGTGACGATGAGATGCTTTCATTTCTGACAGCTCCACCTTGCAAAGGGGCAGGGAAGGGTGGCAGGGACGGCGGGCGGGCGGAGCGTGACTGCCAGGCACCCAGCATGGGGCCGGCCCGGGCTCCGGCCTCTCAGGCCTCCCTCGGTGAAGCGGGCCGGCAATCCCCGCTTCCCCCTCCCGCGGGAGCCGAGTGTGCGGGAGGCTCTGCAAAGGGCAACCTGTGAACTCGCTGTTAGGTGTCAGCGGCTTGCGGGTGGGCCCCTCGGTTCCTGCCTTCAGCCCGTGGTTGTTATTTCACGTAAGAGCCAGAGGCTCGCGCAGGTTGTGCACTGCTCAAGGGTGCTCAGCTGCGGGGACAACTGGGGCCGGAGTTCAGTTTTCCCTGCAGTACCAGCCCGGGTGCCCTTGGGGACGTGTCTCCCTGCGGAGTCACGTTTTCCGATTCGTACAAAAGAACAGGCTGGTGGGGACGTGGGCTGGGACACCCCGGGCTGGACCCCGAGTGGGGGCTGGTCGCTCAGAAGCCTGCGTCTCGTGAGCCCCTCCGGGAAAGCGTGTCCGTGCCTCAACTCCGTGCACTCCGGCTTCTCATTTGTTGTTGCGCCGAACTCCACCCCTGTGCCCGGTCCCCGGGCCCCTCCTCTGGTGCTGATTCGTCATTGCATTCCTTAATGCGGAGGTCCCCAACCTTGACACTAGGGACCGGTTTCATGGAAGACAGCCTTCCTGTGGACCCGAGGCGGGGAGTGATGGCGAGTGATGGCAGTGGCTGTAGATACAGATGAAGCTCCGCTCGCTGGCCCGCCACTCGCCTCCCGCGGTGTGGCCTGGTTCCTAACAGGAACTGATCCGCAGCCCGGGGGTTGGGGACTGCAGCCTTGCTGAACCCCTTGGTGGAGCCCCGTTGGTGGCCTCTGCCTTCGAGTGCTGGCAGATCAAGACCAACTCCTCTGACTCGTTAATGACCCTCAACTGACCCGCCCCCAGAGAGCTTCCTCTGCCTCCAACCTTCACTTCCTCCATCGTGGGGCCTGGTCCTGGCTCCCGCGTCCTGTCCTTGAGAGAGCGGGTCTCGTACCATGGTCTCACGCGTCTGCTCTGACCCGTGGCCCTGAGTTTGCCCCTCCAGCACTGACTACAGCAAAGGAGCTGCTCTTGGAGATCTCTCACCTACGGTCTCAACTCTTCCTCGCTCTCTGCCTTCCTTCGCCTTTTCCCCGGGTGCTGGAGCAGGTGGGCCCGGAGCTGCTGCCCCCACCTGTGCCAGGTCTGAGGGGTCGTGATGCTGAGCGTGCCTGTGTTTCGGAAGAAATGCTTCTGGGCTGACTCCGCTGCCGGAGCAAAAGACCTCCCCACCTAGCCGCTCTGCCCCTCCCCGAGCAGCTTGTGGGGAGGGTGCAAATCCCTAGCTAGCGATTCAGAAGCTTCCTCTTGCTTTCTATGCCTAACTTCCTCTCTGTGACTTCACAGGGGCAGGGGGCAGTGGGTTGAAGATGGGTTTTGGGGGTGCAAAACTGAGTGTCTCAGCCATTTGACGGGCTTGGGACTCCCCACCCATCCCCCACCAGGTCAGTCTGTCTGCAGCCATTCTGCAGCCCACTCCCAGCTGCACCCAGAACCTGGGCGAGGTCAGAGGTCAGGGAGAAGGGGGAGGAGACGACCAAGGACACAGAGAAGTTTCCTGGCCGTTCTTTAGGTGCTAATAAAACAAAAAGGAAATTGACCCAGATTCATTCTCTAATCGCTGATCTTATTAGAGCCCGGTTATGTAATCTGGCTTGGTTTATATGCTCTCTTAACCCATTTTTTAAATAGGGAATAATAGGCCTTGAGGGCCTTGTGTTGGGCTCACGCGTCTGGCTGAGCCACTTTACCGTAGGCACGAATGTGGGAGAACTGGAGGTGCCTGCACAGTGAGAGGGCGTTGCTGACGGTTGTTGCATCTTGTTACGGGATTTGCCATCAGGATCGGGCGGCATTTCAATGAAGGGTCACTAAATGACCAGGTGCCACAGCCCTGGTCGAACCACTGGGTTTGGGTTCTCTGGGGCAGTGCTTCAGCTTCCATGGGCCTGCCAGAGCTAGCCGGGGAAAGGGAAAACGTTATTGTTTTATGGAATAATCTGGGTGGCAGATTTAGTGTGTTGGTCTTCCCCTGCACCGGAAGGTTCCAGGCCCTGCCTTCCGTGACCTCGCAGCTGCAGAGAGCTGGAGGCCCCAGGCCTCAGAGGTGACCTGTGTGAGTTCACATCAGAGCAATGTAAACAGCAGGCAGGGGCGGCGACAGGGAGCAGCCTGGGTGCTCTGTGGTCCGTCTGCCCTCACGGTGCCCCTGGCGGCCGGGAGCCGTTACCGCAGCATCTTCTCCGAGCCCCTCTGGAAGCCTGGGCCGTGGCTTCTCTTACCTGCTCAGGATTCTCGGAGCCGGACCAGCCGGTTTGGCAGTTGGCCCTCATCTGCCACTGTCATTTCCAATGGCTAATTCTGCTGTTTTAGGTAAAAACGTTTAGGCGTTTAGGATAGACCTAAATGTCTATTCAGTCTCTCTTTGATTTCTTGGCGAAAACAGAAAAGCTCTCTGTAGACTGGCAATGTCTTTTTGCAGGACCAATTTCCTGTCTGCTCTGGTTCTTGTTCATTTAGCTTGGAATTGGTGTTTCATTCGGTCACTGCTAGCAGTCTGTCTGGCTTTTTGAGCCAGAAATTATTTTTTCTGCCTGCAAAAAAAAAAAAAAAAGTCACTCTATCTGGAAAGCAAGTTTTCCAGATTCAGTGAAATGATTTTTATGATTCAGATATTAGGTACTTTTTTTTTTTTTTGGCTTTGTACGTTTTACATTTTCCTTTAGAAGAAAAATGCAAATATCCCTCTGCTTAAGTCTGTCTGAGAGAAGGACAAAGGCATGTAGTTCCATGAACTTTCACTGATAATCACCAACAGACTAACAAAGAAAAGGAGAACCACACACGTACGTAAGAGTGTTTGCTAACCGATGTATTTTTCAGAATGATGTATGTAGCGACTGCTTTTGAATCCATGATTCGTAGAGCTCCAGTCCTTCCAAACGAGGAGCGAGGAGACAGGCCTGGAGCACGAAGCCTCATTGTGTTTCAAGGATAATGGGGTTGTCTCCGCTGAGTGGAGTCCTTAATGCTCATTGTCTTTGCTTTATATTTTGAGGCGCTAAAAAACTTGTTTTGCCTAATAGATTAGCATTCATTTCAAGGCTTGGAAAACTCATCCCTCTTTGAAAGGAGAGTTTTACATTTGAAATATGAGGCCTTGGAATCATTAACTGTCCCTTCGATATTAATTGCAGGTGTACCTGTCACAGGGAACCCGTTTGTCATTGGCGAGGATGACACAAAAGCCAGAGCCACCCGGACTTGTGCAGGGGGAATGCTGTCACTCGGAACTTTGTTCTGGAATCCATCTGCCCTCAGAAATTGGCTGGACCTAGTGACAAAATGACAGTTCGTAGCTCTAAGAGAGCTGACGGGCGCCCGTTTTAGCAAATGGAATGGGAGTTGGCTTGTGGGTGAATCTGCCAGGCAGCTTTGGCAGCGAGCAACGTTTTTATGAATGAGCCTGACACGCCTGAGGGGTCAAAGGGCAGGGCCACTTGGAATCCACGTTTCATTCCACGCTTCTGCCAAGGACACGGCTTATTTGCAATTCAGCCCACCTGCCACAGGCCTGGCCTGCTTGGGGAAGTTGGTGTTTGTGTGTGTTTGGGTCTGTGGCTTAAGGAACATTCATCCACGGATATACTAGACATGGATTTTTACATTTTTACACAGCCTCCACCCCCGCCCCCACCCCCAGCAAGAGCTTCTGCGGCTTGTTTCTCTCGGGCTTATCGACTTACGGACCATCGATTCCCTGCTGGGGCTGGTGGCTTTTCCCTTTTTGCTCTTATTCAGCTCTTTTGCCTGTTAAGTTCTAATCTGGGTCTAAAACATTTTCCAATAAAGGCAGAGCTTGAGGGTCCTCGGTTGGAAGGGAAGCTGGACCCGCAGCGGCCCCCGGGGTATTGCCATCGAAATGGCTTTGCCCGCACTCGGGATCAGCCCCACACCCTGGGAACCTTTCTGCTCGTGGCAGGCGGGGCCAGCAGCGAGTGTCTGCTTTTAAAACTGGGTTTTCCTTTCTTACATAAGCACCCCTGGTTTCTTACGAAATGTCACATTCCTGGCACAGGCGGGAGAAGGTCAGAGCTGAGTCCTCGTTCCTAAAAAACAGCCTCAACTCCATAGCTGCTGGTAGGATTCCCTCCAGCTCTCCCCCAACCCCCCGTCCCTCTGAAGGGCCAGGTCGTTTGCAGGGGTGGTGCAGTCTCGTGAGGGGGGGGGTCTCCACTTCACTCTACCTTTCGATACATCCAATCCAGCAGACACCCATTGAGCGCAAGCTCTGTGAAATTACCATGGAAACCCAAGTGGCATCTTTCAAATACTCTGAGGAAATCGTTCCGAGTTCCCACGTCCCGTGGGCACTGGGGTGACCGGGAAGGGCGCGTGCCAGTCCAGCCCGTGTTGGCTTGCGTGCTCGCGTGCAGCCCGGGTAGCACGGAAGGGGGAGCAGATGGAGGAGGATCTGCACGCCGATGTCCTGGGCGGGGTGGTGCCGTGCTCCCAGGGAAGAAGGGAGAGGAGCCGGAGCTTTGAGTCCTGCTGCAGCAAAAGGCTGAGCTTGTTTCGGGTGCCGCCGCTGGACGGCGTCACCACCCACGCTCTGCACCGGGGCAGGACCCACCCAGGGATGTCTTGGTGCCTAGCGACAGCCTCGTCCTCGGCACCTTGCGGCAGGGTGGGGTGCGCCAGACCGTCAAAGCCTCGGTGGTGTCCGGCGCTCGTCACCAGGGGAGCTGGGCTCGTCCCTGGCACACGTGCTGGAAACCACGGCACCCTGGTCCTGGCCGAGGTTCTAGAACAACCCGAGGAGCCCGCGCTGCTTGTGCTAAAGCAAGAGAGGGGTTCTGCCTGTGCTGAGACACGCTCCGACTTGGACCAGGGGGAGATGTGGCTTTGGCATTGAAGATCAGGGCAGTGGTCATAAATATTTGGGTTGCAAGCGTCTCCCTCACACCGGCCTAAGCCATGAAGGAAACTTGCTGGTTCAGTTAACAGAGAAGTCCAAACGTAAGTTCGGGTGAGGATTACCCCAGGGGCCGAGTGACGTCACCGAGGACACAGTTTCTGTCCTAGATGGGCCCACGCTGCTGCCGGCTGGCTGTCGCTAGGGCTGCCGGCTCCTCCTCCATGTCTGGCAGGAAGTGGAGCCGCCTGTGTCTCAACTTTCCCAGCGGGTCCTGAGATTCACCCTGATTGGATGGGCTTGGGTCACATGACCACTCCTGAGCCAATCGCTGGTGGACAAGGAGTTCATAAGCTCCACCCTTGGGGTGCAGGGGAGCTTTTGGGGGAAGCAGAGGGAAGTGAGGAGAGATGGAGGGGGTTGGATCGAGGAGGGTAGACACGAACATTCATCACAATTTCACCAAGGACATGGCTGAGTTTACCCATAGCTTTGCCTGCTAGTATCTGTTTACAGATAATTATTATAATAACTCAGATGCATAAATGTCAGCAGCTACTATTTATTTAGGAATTTACTGTTCAGTCTCAAAGAAGACAGTATGTTAATTGCTTCATGAGAATTGCATTATTTAGTCCTTACACAACCCCCTGGGATCATTATCTTCCATCATCATCAACCTGTTTGTAGAGAAACCAAGGTACAGAGAAATGAGGGGCTTACCCAGAGCCACCAAGGCCGCGAGTCGTGGAGCCGTTGTGTGACCCCCCATCTGCTATTCCAGAGCGCCTGCATCTGAAGGTACCACGGAACCACTGTGTTGTACAAATTGCAGGGTAAGGATTTTCCACCAAGAAAGGGTTTGAATTTTTTTAGCAACCCTCTGGTTTTTTTTGTTTTTTTTTTTTCTTTTTCTAGAGATGTGCTCTCTAGATTCCTGGGTTCCAGGCCTATTTCTGTCATTTATCTGCCCTAAGACCTTGCATCTTTGCCTTCCCCGACCCTCCGCCACCTCACTTGTAAAACAAGAGCTTGGGCTGTGTGGTCTGTCCGGTATTTTCCACCTCAGACAGCCTGGGACTCCCCGAGTCTGAGCTGTACCTGGACGTATTTATTTATTTTTTGCTCCTGAGAGGTAGGAGGGATATCTTTCCCCCCTTGGTACATACTTCTTCTTGGGAGAGATGATTCCTTTGATACACTCTTGTTTTTACTCGAAGCGAAAGAAATATTCAAATATTTTCTTGGCTAATCTGAGAGAACATAAAAGCAGCAAACTGATCATGCCCGAGGATGGCTTTCTGGTGGGATGATGGTAAATCTGCCCGAGGTGTGTCACCTTTCAGCTGGGGACTTGGCTTTCCACCGAGCACGCTGCTGTCACTTGGGCAGACACTTTGCACGAACTCACCCACCCCACTGTGCACATGGCATGTTTGGACGCCCTGCAGAGCCCTCAGGGCCTTGCAATTCACAGCATCACGTGGACCTGCCACCCCCTGCCCTCTTTTTTTTTTTCCCCCGAGACAGAGTCTCACTCTGTTGCCCCGGCTAGAGTGACGTGGCGTCAGCCTCGCTCACAGCAACCCCAGACTCCTGGGCTCAAGCGATCCTCCTGCCTCAGCCTCCCAAGTAGCTGGGACTGCAGGCATGCGCCACCATGCCCGGCTAATTTTTTCTATATGTATTTTTAGTTGGCCAATTAATTTATTTCTATTTTTTAGTAGAGATGGGGTCTCACTCTTGCTCAGGCTGGTTTCGAACTCCTGACCTTGAGCGATCCTCCCGCCTCGGCCTCCCAGAGTGCTGGGATTGACAGGCCCCCTGCCCTCTCGATCCCCAGAGGAGGAGAACTTTCAGCAGCTCATGATGCCTTTTGCGTGGTTTTGCCATCGTGGCCTCCTTCCCATCTCCCCGTGTCCTTAGCGCCACCCCTCTGAGGCCGGGGGCTGTCCTCCTCCAGGCATGACAGGTACCCGAGGATCTTAGTATATTGCTCTGGAAGTGCCAACTCTGTATTACTGCTAAAAATATGCCCAGTGACAGTGACTTGTGAGATTTCACTTCCTCCAGTTGTGTAGGTGTCTCTTTCACCAACCTTGAAAATAGCTTTTGTTTCCCTATATATCATCTCCCCTTCACTCTGGGGGACACCGAGTTTTCTTGCCCCTGTGTGCCCCCAGCCGTGGGGCTGGGAAGGGCTGTGCTCAGCCAGGGCCTTGGGAGGTTGAGGGTTGGGGTATGAGATGATGCTGTGGATGGTGGCTGGGGGTGGCCCTGCCCCGATGTCTGTCTGCTCAGCACACGCCACTGGGCAGCCCGGCTTGTTCCTTGGCGTCATGTGGGCCAGCCCGCAGGACAGTTGGCTGCATCTGTGTTCAGATTAATGAGCTGCTTTGTCGCCATGTGGACCTGCCAAAGGTAAGAGGACCGGCCCGAGGCAGGTGGTCACAGCCCCAGTGCAGTGACCCTATGCAAGACGGCCACACGGGCAAAATGCCTTCCCTTCCCCAGGGTCCAGAAGCAGAAGTTCATGTGACAGTGGCCGGCCTCGATGGGGGCTGCTTGTCTGGGGGCGGTGACGGCTTTTGTGGGTGGACAGTGACCCGGTCTTCCAAGGACGGCAGAAGCCAACGCTGGGTTATGACAGGTGGCGCTGAATGTCTTCTTAGAGACAGGAGTATCTGCTAAGCCGTGTCTCCAGTGCCCTCTGTCCTGAGGGTCGGCGGCGGCGCGAGGTCATACCCAGTCCTTGGGCCACTCCGAATCAGCTTCTTAGAGCACAGCCCGTGGACGGGGGTGCCCGGCCCACAGCGCAGAGCGGGGAGGGGGCACACCTGGGTTCTCCTGTGACGCCGCCGGTCCTCGGCCTCCCACCCGGGAGGGCAGGGCGGGGCACGGCGGTCCCTCAGGGCTTTCTGGCTCGTGCTGTGATGTGACGCAGGGTTGCTCGTGCCGTCCCGCCCTGGCCCCTGCCCCGCCGGTGCTCCCGTCAGCTCCCTCCGCTCTCTAGGAGCTGCCCTCTGCCAAGCGGGAGCTGCCTTGCCTAGAAAGTTCTGCCGCCGCCTCCACCCCTGGGTGGGGGATGGTCTGTAGCCAATGCCTGATCAGTGAGGGCCAACACAAGGCTAGGCCACTTGCCTCGGGTGGGACCGACTCTGTGGGCCAGTTTGCTGCGGCCACATCCTTGCTCTACCTGCCCTGATCCTTCAGTCCCTTCCTCCTGAGCATATTTGCTCAGTAGATCCCATAATGCTCCTAGGGCATCTGGCCTAAGCTACGTGGTCACCAGGGACTAGGATCCTGTCTTCGGCACAGGAGTGTCTGGACACCTGTTAACTGGGGTGGTGGAGGGGCTGTCTCCCCTTCATCCTGGTGCTGCCAGCCCATTCTCCCTCCTTTCCCGCCCACCTTTCTCTCTCCTTCCCTCCTCTGCTGTTTTATGAGCCTGCAGCTCACCCACCTCCTCATCCGTCCCCCATCCATCCACCTGCCACCCACCTGTCCCCCTCCACTCCTCCAGACAGTACTCAGCTGACCTCCAAATCCTCCCGTGTGATAGAAAAATCAGGAATCCTTCGGGTTCTGCCCAGAGGGAGACTGCCTGGGGCCTGCCAGCTCTTCGGGGCTGGGTGACGGGAGGTGTCCTTGCTTCCGGCCGAGCAGAACACGCGTCCAGGCGGGGGCGGCCTTGAGGGCCCAGCACGATGCACTTCCCGTCCCTTCTCTCCATCGCGGGACCCTGTTTCCTAGACGCTCTCCGGTGGCCCCGGGCTCGGGCAGCAGTGGGGAAGGGAGCGCTTTTCACCTGTAAATGGTGGAGGGGAAAACGGAGGCGAGTTATCTGGCTGCTGCTCGAGCGCTTCATCGATCGCAGAGCGCCAATCAAATTAGCTGTCAGAAGAGAATGCAGATGGCACCGCGTGGAGCGGATTTTCCATGTCCCCTGATTGCGTTATTTCAATCAGCAGGTGAACGCCGCGGTGGGGCGGGGGCGTGGGCGGGGGCGCGGGCACTCGCTGTGAGAGCCAGGCCGAGGACGCGGGTTTGACATCGTCGGTATTTTAGTGTCAAGATCAAGCCTTTAGCAAAACGGGCCTGGGGTGCTTTCTGGAGCAGACACAGGGCGGGGCGAGCTTGGGGCGTGGGCCTACCCAAGCAGAGGAAGCTCCCGCTCCTTATGCTCTGGACATGTGGCAGGCCCAGGCACAAGGAGATGGGAACAGCTCTCTTCCACCTGTCGAAGGTGGACGCACTTACGTGCCCCTCCGAGTCTCAGCTCTGCTCCTTGCTAGCTGGACACCTTAGGGCTGGTCACTTACCCTCTCTGAGCCTTGGATTCCCACCTGTAAAGTGGGGCTAATAAAGGTACCTGCCTCACAGAAGGACGGTGTCCCTGTGAGGATGAAAGGAGGCAGGTGCTGAGCCCAGGGCCTGCCACGTGGTCAGGGCTTGGTAAATGTGAGCTCTTCCTTCCGAGGGCCTGGCCTTTCCTTGGGGCGCCTGGAAGTTTAGAAGGGCTCCGGGGCCAGGTTGCGGGGTGGCCAGTTCAACGGCGAGGAAAGACCCTAATGTGTGATTTCTGCTCTTCTCGGAAATTCTCCTGTGGGTGTGGGTGAATTCGGATTTGACCCTTGCTCTGATCAGCAGAGACACATGCAGGGATCGTCCCAAAGCCCCGGCGGGGTGGTGCCTGGTCCCCTGCCGGTGGCGGGCCTGGTTTGCAGCCGCTCCTCCCCTGCTCTGCACCACCGGCGTGCACGGCACGAGTGGGCTCACGTGCATGACAGCACACAGCCTGCTCAACTGCAAAACACTGCACGCAAAAAAAAAAAAAAAAAAAAAAAAAAACAACTCAAAGCCCTCATTGGCTTCCCAGGCCCCACGTGGCAGGTTTTGGCTTCTCTGCAGTTAGTGGTTATTTGTGTCTCTCCCTCTGGGCGGGGGTGTTCCGTGCAGTCGAGAGCAGAGTCTGACAGGAGTTCGGATCTGGTGCTCAGCAAAAAGTTGCAGGTGCGTTGTAGGCGGGTGTTCGGCCGTCCTGTCGGCCGGCAGCTGTGGACTGTGGGGGGCACAGCTGCCTCCACGTGGGGGTGCCGCTGGCTGAAGGCAACTGATCAGTGAGCTCCAGCCGCTGAGGCCCGTGGCGGCAACTTGCGTCTGCACCGGAGCTGTTGCTTTCCCCAGATGGGGACCCCCACAAAGTTGTGGGCAGACAGAGCTGGGTGGGGGGCGGAGGAAGGCACCCAGCCTCGGCTTTGCCGCCTGGGTGAAATAACAGCTCCTTTATCAGCAGCCTGGGCCTGGGGTGGCCCCCACGACCCCCTACGCCGTGCTCCCAGCTCTGGGGTCTTCTGGGCTGTCGGTGCCGTGGCCACTTGCTCCTGTCATAGAAAGTCCTTCATCTCCCAGCCGCGCCTGAAAACTGCATCCTTCCTGGGACAAGCGCGACCTGCCCTAGAGGGAGGGAGGTGGCAGTGGGGCCCGGCTTGCCACTTAGAGAAGCGGTGTGAGCTCTTGGGGTCAGAAGGACGGCTGTCCCTGTCCTTCTGCCGGGCGGAGTGGGGAGGTGCGGGCGGGGGAGGGGACGGGGGCTGCTCAGGCCCACAGGCTCACTCCTGTGATGCGTCCTCAGGTACCGGGGTCACAGGGGTGGCCTTGGTCACCGGAGGAGGGAGGAGAGGCTCGGCCACGTCAGAGGTCCGGGATGTGACAGGCTCTCGTGACAATGCACACACATAACAAGCGAGCCCTGGCGAGTTCACAGTTCGGAGTCCTGAGCTCCTCAGAGAGAGCGCTCCGAGGAAATCGAATTAGGAAGCCAGTAATCGGATCAGCGTCTGTGCTCCGGGACTGCGCGTGGTGAAGGGCAGAGGGGGCGGCGGGGGTGGGAGCCCAGCGGCTCTGGGCCTGGCGCAGCGAGGCCGTCTCAGACGGGATGCTCTGCTCAGTGAGCCTGGGGCAAGGTGAGCACCTCCCGAGAGAGAGAGTATCTGATTGTCCCGAGCCTGGACAAGCGGGGACTGCGGAGGGGGCCCCGGGGTGCCCCCAGCCCCTCCTCCCGCGCACACTCTGGGGTTGGCGTGCCGACGGCCCCCACAATCAGCCTCTCACTTTGCTGGGTCCGAGATGAACACTGGGGAGGCCGGGACCCATCTACAAACCCGTCCCCTGCTCTTCCCCGGGAGCCAAGCGGCAGGTGGGACGCCGGCAAGGTGCGGAGGGGTACGGGGTGGCGGGCACAGCCGGGGGCCCGGTGCTGCGGCTCTGCTTCCTCAGCTGGCCTCGTGTCTGTCCCCTCCCCGTGCACCAGCACGGCCCCCTTCCCAGACCCCTGGCATCTCTCGTCTGGACGCGGTGCTGTGGAAAGGGTCACAGGTTAGGGGCAGGGTTAGCACCAGTGATTCAGAGTAGTTTACTTTTCCCCAGATTAGCAGATGCAAGCTTGTTGCTTTCAGTCTCACTGTCCTCCTGCGGTTGTGTTGACGGAAGAGGAGCGGTGCCATTTCAGGAGCAGTTTGGGGACTTGCACGTAACCCGTGCGTGGCTTCTCTTGCCTCCCTGAGAGCCCGTGGTCCAGAAATGCCCACAGGGGCGGGTCGTGCACGCGAACGCTGCCGGAATTAAAGCCAAAGCTAATATCCTGTGCTATAAAACGACCTCCAAAGAGGCGTTCTTGCCGTCAGTCTCGCCTCCTCCAGTCCCTTCTCCATCCTCTGGACAGAAAGATTGTTCTAGAACACAACTGAGCGTGTCCCCTACGGTTTCCTTTTCCCAAAGGACAAAGTCCAGGGTCCTTGGGAGGCTCCCCGGTGTGGCCTACAAGGCCCTGCGCGGCCGGTCCTGGTGCTCTCGAGTCCAGGCACTGTGCGGTCACCTCCTGGCCACCTGGCGACGGCAGGGCCAGGACGGCAGAGTGCAGGTGACCGTTCCACCTGCCGCCTGCTCCTCTCTGCATTTCCAGCGCCAGACACAGACTTGTCTTGCAGAGTGGAGAAGGGAGTGCTGGCTTTTGTGGCCGTCCCTACGCTGATTTGGCTTTGTTTTTTCTCTCCCCCTTTCAGGAGAGCTGAAGCCCCAGGACAGGCGTGCAGGAAAATGCTTTTCTGATACTCAGGACCCTGCAGATCGAGGGGTCGGAACAGTGAACTCCGCACAGTTTGCGGGGAAACAGACCTGCGCTGGCAGGTTGGTGAACGCGGTTTTCTTTTCTTTCTTTTGAGACAGAGTCTCTCTCTGTTGCCCGGGCTGGAGTGCCGTGGCATCAGCCTCGCTCACAGCAACCTCAGACTCTTGGGCTCAAGCGATCCTCCTGCCTCAGCCTCCCGAGTAGCTGGGTCTACAGGCATGCGCCACCATGCCCGGCTAAAAAAAAAAAAAAAAATATATATATATATATATATATATATATTTTAGTTGGCCAATTAATTTATTTCTATTTTTAATAGAGAGAGGGTCTCGCTCTTGCTCAGGCTGGTCTCGAACTCCTGATCTCAAGCAATCCTCCCGCCTCGGCCTCCCAGAGTGCCAGGATTACAGGTGTGAGCCACCGCGCCCGGCCTTGACCTTGGTTTTCTGTTGCTGTCGTTGCAAAGAGATTCTCAGACCTCTCTTGACAGGCTGACTCAGGAGCAGGAGGGGGGCAGCCGCCAGTGATTAAAATTGGCAGAAGCTGGTGAAGGATGGCCTGTGTTTCAGTGAAGGAAACGACACACACACACACACACACACACACAGACACACACAGACACACACACACACACACACCCCACCCCACCCCACCCCCGGCCCACCCCACCCCACCCCACCCCCCGGCCCGCCAGCCCGGGTCGGGCTGTGGCCTTTTCCTTCCAAACCACGTCGATTGTGGGATCAGGTGTGAGGCACTTCCAGGGTCTGGCCAGGGGGCTTCTGCGGGGTGACTGTAAAGAGGGGCTCCCCTTCGATGCCGTGAGCCTTTTGGGGACAGGGGCAGCGTGCCAGGCGCTTCCTGATGAGGAGCCTCCCCCAACAGCCCGCGGGCCGCGTTGCACGGCCCCTGGTCACTGTCCCGTCCACCCACGGTGGCGGCGAACACACACATGGGTGCTTCCTCCAAACTCGAAGGCGTCCTGCCGGGAAAGATGACAGGCGAGGGGGCAGCGTGGAGATCTGGCACGTGGACAGCCCCGGCTCTCGGAGAGGAGAGCAGAGCAGATGAAAGAGAAGAAACCCTGGTATTATCACGGGAAACACTGGGCTGAAAAATGACGCGTGTGTGCACATTGAGGGGCTCTCTGTGCGCCAGGCACGGTAAGCGGAATGAGATCTGTATCTAGCTACAGTCTGGTGACGTTGGAAAAAATATTTATTGTGAAAAACTTCAGAGCTCTGCAGCCACAGAGAGTTAGCGCGGTGGCCCCCGCCCCGGGTGCCTGCCACCCAGATGCTCGCAGTCGTCAAAAATTAGGCCACGTTCACTTCATCTATTCCCTTTTCTTTTGTTCTTTCTTTTTCTTATTTCCCTTCATTTCCTCTCTCTCAACTTTTGCGGGGGGGTGTTAAAGCAGACCTCGGATATCATGCCCTTCCCCCCGCGTGCCTAGTATATTGCACCTGTAAAGCCGTGGGCATCTGCTCACTCCGCCACGGCGCTGTTGTCGTACATACGAAATCGCCGAGCGTCTTTGGTATCTCCAATAACCGCCCATAACGCGGTTTCCCTGAACGTTCACCAAACGCCTTTGCAGCTGGTTCGTCTCAGTCATGACCCGAAGAAAGTTTCGTACGTTGCGTTTGTTGGCGGTGGTGGTTTCAACCTCCGTCCTCAAAGTTTTCGGCGCTCTTCCCTTCGGAAGACGGAGCCTAACTCCCCTCCCCTGGAACGCGGGCTGGACTTGGTGACTTATTTGTAGCAAAGAATAAGGCAGGAGTCACGGCGTGGGACTCCCGGGGCTGGGCCGTAGGAGATGTCGGGTCTTCGCCCGTGTGCTCTTGGAGCGCTATCCGTGGGGGACCCAGCTGTCACGGCAGGCAGAGGGTGGGAATGTGCGCAGCGGGGACGCCGAGGCCTCCCGCTGACAGCCAGCCTCAACTCACCAGCCACGGGGCCCCCTGGAAGAGCGTCCCGCGTCCCAGCCGGACCTCCAGGTGGACCCGCAGCCCCCACACACCTTGGCTGCAACCTCGCCCGGGGCCCAAGCCACCGTGACCCGGCCCATCCCCGGCCAAATTCTTGATCCACAGAACTGTGAGGTACTCAGTGTTTATTGTTGTTTTCAGCCACTGAACTTTTGGGTAGTTTATTATGCAGTGATAGATAACTGATGGAGTTGTTATTCTTTTTAAGTCTATTTTAATCCAGAGCACACCTCCTCTTTGTTTTTATTTATTTATTTATTTTTCATGCTGTAGAAACAGAGCCGGTTGTTTTACAGACTGTCCCACCATTTGGATTTGTCTAACTGCCCCGTAGTGTCATTTGACTGGCTCGTCTGTCCTCTGTGTTTCCTGCAATTGAAAATTAGCTCTATAATCTTAACTTGGGTTTAATATCTTTGGCCAGAATACTTCACAGGTGGTGTTTTGTACGTTCAGTTATGCACGCCAGGAGGTACCCCGTGTCTGGGTGTAACACGTATAGCGGTGGCAGCATCGATCAACGGGTTCGGGTAGTCTGGCAACATTTTTGAATTCTAAGGACAGAGGAGATAATTAGAAAAACCAGATTACCCTCCATGAGACGCGGTGGGAATCTAAGAATGTTACAACCAATGAAGCCGGTTTTCCTATGTGAATGAAGACAACAGAACGACTGATTGTGATTTAGAAAAGATCAGAGATATACACCAGCCACATATACTTCTTGGAGAAAAATGCCTTGAGCGTGTATGTCATTCATTTGTTGATTCCACAAATATCTGAGAACCTCCCATGAGCCCGGGTGCTGTGCCAGGTAGGGGCTAGAGCTTGAACTGTCCGGAAGCAATGACATTAAGGACTGGAGCACAGAGAAGCCATTCGAGGAACAGAAGGCCACACGATGAGGCGTCAGAGCCATGGCCACCATCCACCTGCAGACCCTCGGGCCTGGCTGGTGTCCTAAGCCCACGCAGGTGGCCCCTTCCTGCAAGTGTCTGATGGGAGCTGGGATTGGGGGCCGGGAGCCCCCAGACTGTGGGCGGTGGAGGTCTGGGCTGCATCTGCAGCCTCTGGAGGGCCTCTGGAGGAGAAGGAAAGAGGGAAGTCGAGGCAGGAGGAAAGCGCAGGCCGAGGCACCAGGTGGGGGGTGGGAGGTGCGTGACCCATCGCTTGGAGGCGGGCAGGGCGGGGGCTCATACACTGGGGAGAGGGTGGCGTCTGCTGGGTGGGGGTGGGGACACAGCCTGCTGGTGGGTGGGCTTTCTGGCAGTGTCCCGCCCTGTTCCTGGGGCTGAACTAGGGAAGTGAAGGAATATTCGGGAGTCTGTGGAGCAGGCAGGCCCCAGCGATGACAGGGAGGTGGCACCCAACCGCCTCCACTTCTCCCAGTGTGTCTTCTGCGGGGGCTCTAGGGCCCACTGACCGTCGAGTCACCCCCGGGCAGGGCCGTCTTCCTCAGGGCCCCGGAGCCGGCCCAGCGTGGCCAGTGCAGGGGCCGGCTGGCGACCTCCCCTCCACGCCTTTCCTCCTCCTCACTGTAGCTAACTCTAGTGAACAGGCCCGGGAGGTCTCGGGTGGCCGACAGAGGTTCCTGCTCCTCCCGGCCGGGGTGGGGCCCGCACCGTGGGGGCACCTGGCTCTCGACTGACCCTGGGGTCCCACCCTGGGGCTGACCCATCAGCCCGGGGGCCCAGAGGGGAGCGCACAGGTTGGCCGTGCGTAGGCCACTGGGCACCACCCTCGACTGGGGCTACGGGGTGCTCGTCACATGATGCCCGAGCAGGAGAAGGGGCTGGAGAAGCTTTCGAGTCGCTGGAATCGTAGAACGAGGAAGAAGGAGCACCCATTTTGGAGATGATAGAAGATGCTTATTTCCTCTGAGTAAGTCTCTGGCCAGATCTAGAGCAAAACTGCCCGAACCCTGAACAGACAGTGTCTGTCTGTCTGTCTGCTTCCTCCCTGCGCTTGGGGGCGTGCTCTGCAGCCCTGTGGGCATCCGCTGCCTCCAGCTTCCCTCTGTCCCGCCCCGTCCCTCCTCCCTGTCTGTCGGTTGCTACGTTCAAGAAGCAGCATCACGGTAGCCACGACCCCGTGACTCCCGGGCTCCCACCCTAACCACGCTCTAACGCCCCGGTCTGTTTGTTCCCTGCATGTGCTAAACCCTCAGCCTTGAGCTTTCTGGAATCACCTCCCACTTTCTAGACACTGTGTGAGCCGAGAACTGGGGCGAGCGTCAGTGTGACTGTGTTCCCGGCTGGCGGCGTGGCGTTGGGCTGGCGCCTGGCCCCCTGCTCCCCTCTGAGGCTCTCCTCTTACGCCGCCCCCTCCCTGCGCGGGCCGGGGTGCAGACCGCTTGGCCCTGTCTGGTGTCTTTTCCGGAGTGCCGGTGACTTGCTGTGTCCCTCCCCACCTTCAGGCCAGGGCTCGTCCAGTCCAGTCCTGACCGGAACAGTGTGGGCACGGGCTCCTGTTGCAGGTTCTTACTGAAGACAAGGGCGACTGATCCCCGCCTCCCCGAGAGCTTTCCAGCGCGGCCCCTCCGTCGGGCGGGAGAGATGGGCCACGCTGAGTCACGCCCTTGTTTCTCTGCCACTTGCGTGAAGGGCGGACGGGCCAGCGCCCGCCTGCCCCGCACAGACTGCCCCGGTCCCAGCGCGGGCCAGGCTAGGGTCGGGCAGCCTCTGGCCCTCAAAGGCCCTCGGGAGGGCCCGGCTCTGTCCACCCCCAGCGCCCACCTCCCGTCTCTTTTCTTCTCTCCGACACATGCGAGGCATTAAGCATCCCTTTCCCGCTCAGTTTTCCCACTCTTCTTTTTGTTTGTTTGTTTCGTTTTCTGCCTTTCAAGTTCTCTAATTGCTCCAGAAGCCAGACAGATGGGCTGGTGTCTTTAGCCAAGATGGAATTTAAAATTTGTCTCAAAGTAAATGGATGGCTCGGCTGTGCCAGTGACCTCCTCGTGGCCGCTTCGCCGTCACCAGAACTGTGTGTTTTTAATAAGCCGCCTGGGCCTGGCCCCGCTTCCCAGCAGAAGGCGCCTGGCGGCTCTGCCGGACCTGAGGGAGCACGCTGTTGGCCAGAAGCGGCCAGCGGGTACATGAGCGCTCTCCACCGGGGCGGTAGAATCGGGCGAGATCGGGCTAAGCGGGGCGCGCCAGCCCGCCCTGCCCCACGGCTCCCTGGCGCAACTGTGGGGCCCGCGGCCTTGGAGGGCGGTGAGCTGCCCCGGCTCACACAGCTGGGTATAAAAGCGAGGTCTCCTCACTGCCTGTCATTTGCGTTGTGGAGCACGTGGCAGAGAAAGGGCTCAATAAGACATCGTTAGAAGAGGAACGGATGAGTCTTCTACAAGAAGAACATTGACAGTCTTGAGGAAGGAAGGGGGCACCATTGAGAGACTAGAACTTTTATTCCCTCCACTTGGAACTGTCTCTGGCCCCGCCTAAGAATTGAGACAAGGTGAAGTCGTATCTTCCCACGTGACTTTGATATCTGGTCTTCTATCTCATGCTCTAGGGCCTCCGTTTGTCCATCTAAGGGGAATGAAGTTCAAAAAACACTGTTTAAGCCAGCCCAGTCTCACACCAACGTCATTCAGCCTGGCTCGACCAAAGTCCATGTAGCAGTCAGCTTACCAGTAAGTGCACACGTGGCCTGCAAGAAACCAGGTGGTCACGTTGCGCTTTCCAAGGCCGTGGAGCTATGTGGGTTGTTGGTGGGCTGTCTGGTGAGCCCAGGATGAGAGCGGGGAGTGCTGGCTGTTCTCAGGGGTGTCCCCACCGAGCTCGCCCCTCCGCTCCTGAGACCCGAGGAGGCCCGAGCTGCTCAAGGCCCGAGCCAGGTCTTCTCAGCATCCACCACCCGCCCCTCTGGTTTGGGGAATGGGATGGTACAAAGGATAGAAATCTCTACAGATCACCTTGCTTTCCGAATCATGCAATTTTAAGATTTTCCTTCTTTTTCTTCCCTTCTCCCCTCGTTTGGTAGCATGTGTTGGTGGTGAGTAAATTTACCAGTTAGTCTGTAGGTGGTGGAAGATTGAGGTGGGAGGAAGGAAGGAACGTTACCTAGCGATCTCAGGCTGGAAGTTGGATGCACGAACTAGAAATGACTTCGGGCTTTTTCCTTTTGACAAGAGATGAGATGGCAGCATGATGTGAGATGGGGGAGCTTTAAAGAGTATGTGTGGGAAACCCCCACAATGAATGCCTGCCGGGCACTTGCCGGGTGCCAGGCGCCGTGCTAAAGTCTCGGTGCATGTTTAGTTGATCCTCCCAGCAGCTGAGCAGGGACGTCACCCCTGTGTTACAAGTGAGGGAACAGACATGCGAAGTTTGAGGGGCTCTCCCAAGGTCTTGCACTGGTCACGCCGGGACGCAGGGCTTGACAGTCTGTCTCCAAAGCCCTTAAGTTATACGGCTGCCTGGGCAGGGTGGCGTGTGCGTGTGTATGTTTGTGTGTGTGTGTGTGTGTGTCCGTGTGTGTTTGCATGTTGATAAATCTGCACATGCAGCCATTCCTGTGCCAGGCAGCCAAAGGGGTATATGTGATGGGTCCTTTCATTTCATTTCATACTTGGCACCCAGTACCCTTTTCATGGTAAGGGAACCCTCTTGTCTTTTGGGGACCCCCCCCACTAACTCCAGGAACTGTTCCTCACGGCTGCAGCCCCTGGCTGGGTGGGGCCCACTGGACGCTCTCCCTGGACCTGGAGTCTGGAGGGCAGTTGTCCCGACAGCTGCTCCCTAGGGAGGTGGCCCGTGGGTTCCTGTCATCCAGGGCTGCTCTCACCTTGGCACCTCCTGTGCTCCCCACTCTCCCCTCCTGTGCTCCCCACTCTCCCCTCCTGTGCTCCCCACTCTCCCCTCCTGTGCTCCCTCTCTCCCCTCCTGTGCTCCCCACTCTCCCCTCCTGTGCTCCCCACTCTCCCCTCCTGTGCTCCCCACTCTCCCCTCCTGTGCTCCCTCTCTCCCCTCCTGTGCTCCCCACTCTCCCCTCCTGTGCTCCCTCTCTCCCCTCCTGTGCTCCCCACTCTCCCCTCCTGTGCTCCCCACTCTCCCCTCCTGTGCACAAAGGGCCTGCCATTCACTGGTGCTCTGCCCTTCCCATCCCTTCCCATCCCTTCCCTCCACTCCTGATGGGGCCACGAGGGGTGACGACGGGTCCCCCAGGCCGGTCACAGCCTCGGTGCTTGTGGCCCCCCTAATGCTGGGTCCTGGAACCCTCTTCTGCTCCCGGCCCCCTCGCTGTCTCATGGTGCGTGTTCCAAGGGTTTATTGTAGCTCTCCGACACAGGACACTGTCTGGTTCATGCTCAACTGCCCTTTTTACGCGAGTGTGGAACCGTTCCAGGGTCAAGATTTGGGCAAGAAGTCTATGTCCTGCTTTGCAGTCTCCTCCTTGGGCTTAGGAGTTAAAGCGTTGGCTGTGTCTTCACTTTTCTGGCCCTGAAGAGGCTCTTGCCTTGATCTTGTAGGGCTTCCTTTCTCAGTCCCTGGGCTCTTGAAGAGATTAGCTGTCACATTGTCCCTTTACAGCTAGCCTCAGGCCACAGCCCTTGGTAACAGCTCCGCAGGTCTGCCCAGGGGGAGCCAGGTGCAGTGTTGGCGATTTTCTCCTGCGAGTTTGCAGGATGCATTTTTTGCATAGACACAGCCCCAGCCCGGTGACTGCTTCCATGATGGAAGAGGAGGACATACTGACTTTTTTTTTTTAAAGTTTAAACTAGTGCTCTGGTCTGTCTGCTACAATTCCTTAACTCCCTGGGAAGCAGCCATCTCTATTTCAGCTTCCACTAGGACCAGGCTAAATCTCCTTCTATCATGAAAATGCCCTTTGTTATTGCAAAATTTGCTGCCTGTTGGAGCTTTTCCATTTCGTTTTCTGTCCTGCTACTTCTGAAAGTTGATTGGTCTCTGGGTCCCTGTATCTTCCCTTTGTCTGGGGCGTCGTTAGCTCTGGATGTGGGACGTGGTTTGTGCAACGTGAAGACACGATTGAGAATGAGAATAAAGCGACGGCTGCCCGCCCGCCACCCAGCGCTCAGATGCACAGTTAAGACTCCAACGTGCCGCGGCTCTAATTTGCAGCTCAGGAAAAATTCAAACATTAACATAGGAGGACCCAGACTTTGAAAAAAATGGAACTGCTTTTATATGGGACCCTGCTTCATCTCGCATGTGAAGTGGTGATAGTCCTTTCCTAATTTCATCCAGCGAAGGATGGGACTAAAACAAAGAATTGTTCACACTGGTTTTATTTCCATTATTTGAAGTCTGATTGGTTTCACAAATTAAATTCCTTCATACTTTTTTTTGAAGCCGAAGGTGCATTATTCATATGGGGTCTTCTTTCTGCACGAGGGGCTCTGTTCGAAGCCGGCCGCCCTGCCCCTCTGGAATCTGTCCCTTCGGTACTTTCCTGGCTCACAATACTGAAATATGTTAAACCGCACAATGGAAAGGAATGCCCCTAGAGCCACAGAAAATCCCTTTGTGCCTTCTCTTAGCTCATTCACAGGGATAAAGGAAATTGGGCGATTTCAGCAGCAGCATTTTCTGGAGGGGAGTGAAGACGGCTGTGCCATGGTGACATGAGCTCGCCATGGTAACGTGACATGAGCTCGCCATGAAGGACGTGGACGGAGAAGCCGTCGTTACTTATGGTTGGGGACCCACAGCAGCAGGGCCACCTTTGCGGGAGGAGTGTCTTCGGGGACTGGCAGTTGTGTTGATGCCGTCTCCGGAGACCAAGTACACTCGGCGTCCAGCACAGCTGGCTCTTTGAGGGGTCTCAGGTCTTGGTGCCACTGCGTAGCCTGGCTTCTCCCTTGTGTGTGTCAGGGAGGTGTGCTTCACCTCCGGGGTCGGGTTTGGGGACACTGACTTGCTCACATGGGTGTCAGTTCCACATGGGGAGGTGGTATTAGCTGTGCCTTGGTATTTCGTCAGCTGGCAGTGGGCAGGGTCGCTCAGCATTCTGGAGAAGGTAAGAGCCGTGAGTGGTCTGGGGATAACAGTGTACCTGGCTGGCTCCATCTGGACTCTGGGCTTCAGGACAAAGACCAAGGGAGAGAGAGCTGACGGCAGGTGACTGTCCTTAAAGTCTTAACTCAAGAATGACATAGGTACTAACAAAATTCCTGATCCAGACCTTGCACTCTCGTTTTTCCTAAACTGGGTCTCCCCAGCACCAACAAACGGAAATCCACCTGGTTCCCAGCATCGGGTCATCGTCCCTTTCGCACACCCGACTGCGGTTTTGGAGCCATGGAGACAGCTTCGGTCTCAGGCACCCTCACGGCCTCTCTGCAGGATGAGGAAGGTGCCGTTACTAACAAGCCCTCGCGTTGGTGTACAGCTTCGTCCCTTTTCAACTCCACATTCTTCACCGTGTTTGATTATCACCCTTCCCATGCCTGTGGCAGCCACCTGTGGTCCAGGCCGCTCCCCAGGGCGGGACGCTTCCACCGGCGGCCTCGGGCTGCGAGCCAGAGTGTGGCGAGAGACAGGCGTGAGGCAGAGGCAGGACTTTGAAGGGTGATTGTCTCTGTGATTAACACTTTAAAAGCACGGCATTTGTATCGAAAGATGTTCCTCTCCTACACAAACAAATCACACATCCGAGCGTGGGTGGCTGGTGGAGGACACACCCGTGAGCGGACGGTCGTTTCCTGCCGGGGCGTGGGCTGTCCCCCCACAGGGCGCGCACAGCCCTGCCCAGCCCCGCCTTGCGTCCCTGCTGCCGTCTCTGGATCCAGTTTGAGCTTTTCTTTGACAAAGTCAGTAGTGAAGCTTGCCACATTTCTAAATATCCTTTAACCGCTCCGGTACCAGCGTCGACTGCAGCCGCCAGCCACAGATGAACCGCGCGCCCACTGCAGCCGCCAGCGTGACTTGACTTTTCTAATTTTTCATTTATCAAAATAAAATTGTGAGCATTTAAAACTAACGTCATGAAAACATCTATGTATACGTTACCCGTTCTGACTTACAGGACAAGTAAAGCCGCCTGTAAAGGGAAACAAGCTTTCAGTGCTTTGAGGCTTCCCTCGTCACACAAGAGCAAGACGGCCGCGCCGTCGACGCACGGGGCACGCTGCCGAGGACCGAGTGCCGCCACGGGCGTCGCGGCCGGGGAGCGCCGTGCCGAAGCGGTTAAGGATGGCTTTCTAATTTTTATATGAAAATGGGAAACACTGAGCACAGTTAAAACAACTTGAAAAAAGAGCCACGTCGGGGGGCTTACACTGCCTGATTGTGAGGCTCACGTAAAGCCCGCAGTCCAGACGCCTTGCCACGGGTGTAGACACAGACGCATAATCGACGAGACGCAGCGGAGTCCACAAGCAGCCCCTTACGTGCGTGGTCAGGTGATTTTCAGCAAAGACGCCGAGATGGTGCGACGGAGAAAGGAAAGTCGCTCCAACCAGTGGAGCCGCGGCGCCTGGATGCCCTTTTGTGCACGAGTGGGTACAGAAGACGGGGTGCGTGTGCACGCCGCAGAGTGCTGCTCCGCTGTGAAGGAGCGGAACGGTGTCGTCCGCAGCAGCGTGGGGGACTGGAGACCATGGTCCTAAGCAGAGCGTCTCAGCAACGGGAAACCAGACATCATGCATTCTCACTGACAAGTGGGAGTTAGTAGGTCGGTCCCCGCGGGCACAAAGTGACATAAAGGACAAGAGAAACCAAGGCGGGGCGGGGCGGGGCAGGAGGGCCAGCGTGGGGTGGAAACTGCGTGTAGGGTACAATGAACATGTTCTAGTGATGGGCACACCAGAAACCCTGACTTAAGTGTTATACAAGATATCCACGTGATAAAAACACTTGTATCCCCTTAAAAAAAAAAAAGAATTTTAAAGTCAGCGAGAGTAAACCATCGAGGCACATGTAAGAATGTCTACATTAGACTGTCAGTGGATTTCTCAGCAGAAACCTTGCAGGCCAGGACAAAATGGGACGGTATCTGAAAAAAAGAAAGAAAAAACCAAAAATTGCTAGTCAAGAATACCATAATACCCAACACAGCTGTCCTTCAGAGATGAAGGAGAAATAAAGTCTTTCCCAGGCAAGGAAAAGCAGAAAGAATTTATCACCACCAGAGCTTCCCTGCAAGAAATACTTAAGGGAGTTCTTTGCATGGAAACGAAAAGATAGAAATTACCATCATGAATACATATGAAAGCATAAAACTCACTAGTAGAGGTAAATAAATAGCCAAATCCAGAAAATTCCAATACTGTAATGGTGATATATAAATAATACATATCTCCAGTGTGAAAGTAAAAAGTCAAAAAATCAAGACAGTCAAAAGTAACTAACGCCACAAAAAGTTGTTAAGGAATACACAATCTAAAAAGATGTGAATTGTGACATCAAAAACAAATTGTGGTAGAGGGGAGAGGGTAAAAAAAAAAAAGGGCAAATGATTTGAACAGTTGCTTCACTCACAAGGAAACATGTGAGTGGCCCATAAGCACATGTTCAACAGGATTAGTTCGTAGGAAAATGCAAATTAAAACCACAGGGAGGAGAAGTCCGTCCTGAGTTCTGGCCAGTGCCAGGCAGGGAGTGGGCGCTGGTGGCCGTGTGACCTTTGCCCATCTGAGAAGGCCCAGTGGATGGTGGCATTTGAGCAGATGCCAAGAAAGGAAGGGTACAGCATTCCGGGTGCAGAGCTATCTGCAGCTGTGTCAGACCTAAAAGTATCAACAACTTATATTAATGTGTTATCCAAAGAAACGATGTACAGATGTACCAGCAGGAGCAGTGGAAGAATATACACAAAAGTTCGTCAAAATTGATCAGGCACAGAAAATCCTAGGGAATGAAGAGACAAAAATAAGAGAATATGACCTGTAATAGCATGAAGATGATCTAAGAAATATGGGACCTGTACCTGCTCAAATACATCATGAAGAAATATCTTGCAACGAAGATGATCACTCTCTTTCTCTGAGCTGCCTACGTGGTAAAATAAAAAGACAGTGTTTCCAAGGATGGAGCAGAAAAAGCTAACCTGATTTCTTGTGATACACGTTCACTAATTATAGAACTGCTTCCCTCTTGCTAAAATTGTTCACCACTTGGAATCCTTTAACTCTGCATTCAGATGTGATGAGGAGAGGCCACTCGAGCTTTCTCCATTCAAGTAAATAACTGGATTATTTTTTTTTGTCAGCTCTATTGTTTGCAAATAAAGTATATGTTTGTCAAGCAGAGGCCGCCTCAGATTAATAGAATATTAATTTAGTGATATACGTATTTATAGTTTACATGTATAGGTTGACACAAAAAGGACTTAAATTATAGTTAGTAAATTCCTGAGAACTTTATTATTATTTAATTTTCTCCTTAATAAAACATAAGAATTTTCTTTTTCCTAACGTAAGTGGGTAACAATGTTGTCATATTCTTTCATAGTTACTAAGTTTCTAACAGATGTTTTTAGCTGCTAAGGTCGTAGGGCTGTTTGTATACCCATCTCGAATTCTGGGGCCATTAGAATTAAATTAGAACCTCTGTGAATAACGTTGAGGCCGGCTCTCCCATAATGAAGGCTGGTCGAGGATATTCATGAGTTTACTCCAAAGTTAATAAAGAAGGTGAAGCGGCAACTGTAGCAAGAAAGATAGCTTTGCAGTTGGAAAATTGACTCCAGCCTGGCCCTGTATTTCCAGAGCGTGTGCACACTGCCATCTTCCACTTTAAATGTAATTTACAAAATGGGGGCTTAAAAAAAAATACCTTGAACTTGGTGCATTACTTTCCTTTGTATTTCAGAATATTAAGATACAGTATTAATGTCTCTCTTTATGAATAAGGAATTGGCATATTGCTGGTATGATGAAATAAATTTTTATAATGTGTTATTACTGACTATAGCAGAGTGTAGATGTCACACCCCTTAAAGATTTATTTTTCTATGTATTTAATACTCTGTGTACAGTGTGAACCAGAACTCGTTTAAGGAACTTTAAGGAAACCTTTGTACAATCACTGACAGTTTCTACTTAACTTCAAATGAGTGAGCTAAGCATGTAACTGAGCAGCTTTTCATTAGGCTGAACTCTCGGTGTTATCAGATTGGATTTATAAATAAGAATAGTTGCTACTGTGTGTTGTAAATACAGCTGCAGTGTGAGGAATATTCAAGAGGAGCATATTGCTTTCATTACCTATAAAATAAAAAATTCAGAAGTGAGGTAGTCATCTAGATCCTCCCCCAATTTTTTTTTATATCTTTCATAAAGATTAAATGACTTATTTTCGATTACACTCTTAACTATGTATTTTGAAATAATATGGTTTACTGAGTGTGTGTTGCTTATTCTTTACATTCAACAATTTAAAATAACTAAAAACAGCAAAATAGTTTACTGATAGGTAAGTACATGTTTTTATTTATTTATTTTTTCAGCATATCATGGGGGTACAAATAAGTACATGGTTTTACTGGCAATAATAAATTCACTTGAATTGGAGACAACAATGAAGTCAAAAGGGTAAAAGCTTGCTCATCAGAAAATCTGTGGCCATTAGGGCCGTCACATGGAAATCTAAAGTCACTCAGAGGCCAAATGTGTGAAATCAAAATGTGATTGAAGACAATTAATGAAGGTGATGCTATATCATCATCACAGTCCCTTTTTCTATTCAACCCTTTTCTTTATGCCAGATAATTAAACACTTTCTCCTTACTCATCTATCAAGAATAAAATCTTCTGCATCAAAATAAGACTTCAGAAAATAAACGTGTATGTGTATATGTATTTAAACTCTAAAGTTTGGAACATTCAAACATTATACAAGAATTTTCTTGTGTGTGATGTGTGACTATATACGTGTGAATAAAAACATAAAACCACAAAGACAGCACTATGCGTTCATCAGAATGGCTACGGTTAAGAGAACGCTAAGTATCGGAGAGGATTAGGAGGAAATGGAGTTCCCATACCTTGTTGGTGAGAACGCACAATGGTGAAACCACCTTGTACAACAGTTTAGCAGTTTCTTACAAAGTTGAAAATATGCTTACAATAAGACCCACCAATTCCACTCCTGGGTATTTACGCAAGTGAAATGAAAACGCATTCTCCCTAAAACTTGTACACAAAAGTTCATAGCAGCTTTGTTCATAATAGCTAAAAGCCGGAAACAATCCAGTCGTCCGTCCACGGGTGGGTGGATAAACAGACTGCGGTACGTCCACACAGTGGGGTACCACTCAGCAAGGAAAAGGAAGGGTTGCTGACACTCGTGATGGGGCGGGCCGTGCTCAAAATCACTGTGCTCAATGGAAGAGGCCGGGCACCGAGGAGTAGGTGCCGTATGACCGTATTTATTTTAAACTCCAGAAAAGACAAATCTGATCCACGGCCACAGAGATCAGACCAGTGTCTGCCCAGGGTGGGTGAGACGGATTGGGACGGGGCTTGAGGGAACTCGTTGCTGTGATGGAAACTTTCTGTGTTTTGATTGTGGTTGGTGGTTATGCAAGAGTGCAGATGTTTCAAAACCCATCAAAATGTATGCTTAAAACATGTGCATTTTACTGTATGTAAATTATACCCCAATAAAGCTAACTTCTAAAAATAAAATAGTACAAAGCACATTTTTTTTTTTTTTTGTCTACAACTACAATGCTTAAAAAGCACATTTTTTTAGGAAAAAAAATCAGCATATTTATGTCACCCTGATGAAATAACAGTACCGTCGTCGGAAAAAAGGATTCCGCTCACAGGTCTCTTGCGAACTTCTAAAATCAGGCCCCCTTCAGGAGTGTAAGGGCCCCTTTTGTTATTGCTGAGTAGTGTTCTATTATATGGCTTTGAATAGTTGCCCGTGTTCATGAGCCCCCAGAGTTTCTGTGCAACCCCGTGGGCAGACAGGATCTGCCAGAGGCTTCTGCCTGACAGACTGGAAAGTTCGGCTCAGGACAGACCCTGAGTTTTGGGAGGTAGGTAGGGCACGCGCCAAAAATCCAACCAGCCGTTGGCCGAGGGACAGTGAAATGAACTGCTGGGTCGGGGGATATTATTCCAATTCAGTCATTTAAGCGTGTTCTGTCTGAAGTTTCCCTTTTTAGAAAAATGGAATTTGATTCTGTGACTTACGAAAGTCAATGTATGCGGACGATTTCCATGTGACCGTGAGCCTGGGGAGGGAAGAGGCCTTTTGTATATAAGCAAATGCAGTTGAGCATCCAAGTGCACGTGCAGTCGCTCACGCCTGTGCCCCAGCGCCTGACGCAGCGCCCGGCGCACGGCGGCCTCTTACGTGTCTTTCTGAACGACTGTATGAATCTGCAAAGTCAGGATGCAAGTAATGAATACAGTTTACCCAGCGCATTAATTAGTCCGGGTAAAATGAGTCACCCCCCAGTGACATCCGCCCTCCAGACCTCGGCGGGATGAAGCGGCGCGAGTTTGTCCTTCACGCGGGGCCAGCGCCGGGCCGGCCCCCGCGGGGGCGCTGGGAACGCAGCACTCCGCGCTCCCGGGAAAGGCGGGGTGAAGTGAGCGCTGGCGAGCACGCAGCCTTGTTTCTGCCACATTGAGTCCAGCATAAGCTGAGTTTATAGTCTGCGGCGCGTCCCTGCGACGGTCTGAAGATTCCCGGAAAGGCGAGCCCGCGTGAGCGAGCGGAGCTCTTCCTGATGGTCCACGGACGCTAAGCTCACTGCGCTTTTGTGCTGCTGCTTGTGCGGCTCCTTCCATCTGGAATGCCTCCCTGTTTTTTTTTTGTTTTTTTAACTGGATGAACTGAAATTCTGATCCGTCCTTAGACACTCAGTTAAGTGTTACTTCTTCCAACAACCCATGCATGGTGCACGGCCTGAGCAACTGACGTACACTTGGGTGCGTAACTGCATTCGCTTATGCCATCACATGAGCTCTGGCAGTGCTGCGTGGCTAAGAATTCTTCCCTCAGTGAGTCCACACGCTCTTAAAGAGCTGGCGTGGCGCTTTCTTCTCCTCTGCCCGGCGGAGGACTGAGCACAGCGTGGATGCTCGATACACTCGTGTTTCCCATAAACGTTGCGCGCACAAGCCAGGAAGGGTCCGGGCCGTGGAGCTGGGCCGGGACCGCAAAGCGGTCCAGGGACGGCAGGTGTGGGCTGCACACCAGTCTCCTTCCCATTCTTCCCGCGTGTCTGGGATCTCCGCAAGGCCCTCCACGATGGGATGCGGGGTGGGTATTTATTTACCTGCCACACGACTCCCAGTTCCCACTGAGCAGAAACAGCCAGGTGAGTCCTGAAAAGGAAGAGTGTATGGGCCAGGGCCGCTGGCCCTTTGAGAAGCTTAAGAGCGCTGGCCCCGGCTCCCTTCGTACCAGCCCAGGCGAAGTGACGCGGCCCTTTCCCCCGAGCCTGTGCCGGAGCATAACGAACAAAAGGCTTAATCACCGCGGCATCAAGATATTCCTTTCTGTCGGAGCAAATGTTCTTGGGTTTGTAATGTGAACACGGCGCACTCATTTGGAGCCATTGTTCTCTCTAAATGAGAAAATGCAAATGAAGCACTCAGGGTACCCGCCATAACTCGCTGCATAAAATTCTTGACATCAACACGAAGCTACTTAGCATAATTTTCCTGTTAATAAACTGCCAATTTAGTCATTTAGGTTTCAGCTTCTAAAAAGAACGCAAACAGCGTCGGGCTGGTTTTTTTTTTTTTTTTCCTTCCTGTATATGCCTGAGTTTATTATTTTGATGTTTATGTTAAAACATAGGAAATTGGAGTTCGTGCAATTATTTGGAGATCTTCTACCCTAATTTGTTTGCCTTCATAATTTGAGGAATCTCTGCTCATTTGAAAGGCAAAACAATTTTTCAGAGTGTTTTCTTTGGTTCAGGACAAAATTTTCAATATTTAAAAATGACCGAGGAGCATTTTGAGGATCTGAACCAGGCGGCCACCCTGCCCTGACCCCAGGCACAATCCTGAACAGATGAGGAGTCTTAAGGGCAGGAGTGCCCAGGGCGGCCTGGGCCAGGCAGAGGTCTCATTTCTGGAGCCTTCTGCCTGCTTGGGCATGCTGCAGCCACGCCAGCCTGCTGGCTGGTCCTTAGTCTCTCGTGCCAGGACTGTCCTCTATTGCCTACTGTGAGCCAGCCATGGAGAGGATGCTGGGGCAACACACGCCTGGGGGGGGTGCGGAGAGACAGGCGAGGCTCATACAACCATGCTGAAATGCCAACTGGGGGAGAGCTCGTGGTGCTCTGGGACAGGAAAGCAAGGATCTGACTCGGTTCCCACCTTCGAGAGCCCACAGTCAAGATGCACACAGCTCGGCAGAAGTTTTATGAGGCTTCAATTACCTGCCGAGATCTTGCAGCTCTCCAGGTTGCTGTGAAGTATAGACACAGCCCACCTAGAGAGGCATCGTGTATTTTTTGAGCACCTACTCTGTGCCTGACACTGTTCCAGGTACCAAATCTGCAGAGCTCTCCGCTCCCCAGGGAGATTGCTGGGCTTCGGGGTCAAGAGTGGGGTGAGGCAGGTGCGGGTTAGAATCGGGGCTGCACCCTGACCAGGCACGCACCTCGGCTCTCCCGACTGTGACATGAGCACCGAGGTGGCCCCCGCTGCGGAGTGTCTCACTGCTGTGAGAAAACTCCGGCGGCGACTCTGTGTCTCCGGGGTTCTAGCTGGTACGGGGCGGGGGCCAACGTCCGGGCTCCCTGGGGGGCTGCTTGTTGGAGAACCGAGGCCGGCGGACATGCGTGGTTCACCACGATGGTGCGGGAAGGACCGAGATGGCTTCGCTGTGGCTCCTTCCCTGACTCCAGTGCCGGAAGAACTCACGTGCTATCCCATCGCTCCTGGTCTGGGTGTTTTTCATCTCTGAAGTTTTCAGATCTTGCTCAGGCCGGGGAGATTGTCTGTCCCCATCTCCTCCCGTGCAGGACCCAGTACTTGGTCCATACGGCCAGGCGAAAGCTCCCTGCTTGGGGATGGGACTGGCCCAAGCGGGGGTGTCGGGGAAGATGCAGGCATCTCCCAGCAGCTGTCTGGCACGTAGCTGGGGCTCACGGTTTCTCCCTTCAGCGCGTCTGTCCCACCTCCTTGGGAGCCCTGTGGGCTTTCGTTGTGTCTCCTTCAAGCTCAGGTTCCCTGTGTCACCGTTGTGTGCTTGCTTTCTGCTGTGCAAACAGCACCAGTCCGCTCTGGGTCTGGCAGTGAGGGGTGGCCTTGCGGGCTCGGGCAGCTGACGCAGGCAAAGGAGGCAGGTCCTGAGCTGTCTCCTTCCCATAAGATCACACACTTTGCTTTGTTTTCTTATGGATTCGCCCAAGGCAAGTGTGGGAATGATTATGGCAACTCATAATCTATTCTTTATTCATCGTAATAATTAGCAGAGTTGCAATTAGCAGATGGATCTTAAAAGATACGCTAAAACTAAACATATTTTTATAATTTTTAGTTTCAATCTTCAACAGTCTCAATAAAAGCTTTTCTTTACTCTTTACTATGGGTTTTGTCCCTTTTTTGTGTGGAGTCACTGAGACCTGTTTCCAGTACCTGTTATTCTTGGATAATCAGTGTCTCCTGGTATATTTCTGTGTAAAATATTGGTTGAAATATTGGTTCAGTTCCGACGTCAAGAGTAGAGTGGAGCCCTGGCCTCCCGGCGGGTCTCGGTAAGTGCCGGGCTCTTACACGCTGCTCTGTCCTGCAGCAGGGGAGGGAAGCAGGGGGTCACCTGAGAACCACACCTGGCGTGGCCTGTGTACCTCCCACAGGGGCCGAGCTGGCGGCCTCCACCCTCCCACCTGGCTGTTGGGACCACAGCCCAAGTGCTGCCTTCCCTGTAGCCCGAGGGGAACCTGGCCCTTAGGCCACCTGGCTGCAGTGTTGGAATCTGCCTGCAGGGTCTCTGGGCACAGCGTGTGTTTGCAGCCAAGTGGGGGCTGTTCCCTCCGAAATGGGCTTCACAGGCCTTTTGTGCTTCTCAAAGTAAAGTCTCAACCCAGAGCCAGGTACATTCTCAGGAGTTACCTGCGTTAACCCATTAATGCCCATTTTGCAGATGTTGAGACTGAGCCTCAGGGTGCATGGGTAGCTCAGCAGGTCCCACGGCTGGTGAGAGCCAGGGCAGGATTCGCACCCGGTGACCTGGCTCTGGCATCGTGCTCTTGGCCATCGTGCTAGATGCCCCTCGTGGGGTGGCCCTTCCCGGCAGGGGGAGCATTGCGGACACAGGCTGGGGCAGGTTGGCCGGCTCTGCTCCCCTTTCCAACCTCACAGGCCTATTTGGGAAGCGGCGCAATCAGCATATCAATCCTGGGATGATGCCATTGATTTTAGCGGCATTTAGATCACAAGAGCCCGTCTGGAGCTGCGCCCCGAGACTTTTGCCCCCCACACCCATTAGCGCTAACGAGAAGCGTCCTCGTAAATCGCTCGGCAGGCGCAGGTCCTCCGGGATCGCAGCACAGGGACAGAGACCCCCCAGTCCCTGCCAGGGCCCCTCCCTGAGCTCAGCACTGTTCTGGTCGTCCTGCCACGTGTGCCCCAGGGAGAGCGTGTCAGGGCTTCCACAAGTTTGCAGGGACCTGTCGAAGCCCCTTCGTCTGCAAGCCAATCAAAATAAAATCAAAGGCCTACATCGAGTGACATCTCTCCTCTCAGGTAGCTCCCTGAGGGACGGCCGGGGCCGTGTGTGTTACCGATGAGCTTTACCCGCGTCTGGAACCGATTTATAGCAGGGTCTCTGTCCCTTCGTGTGAGGCAGAGCCACCGTTTCTCCAGGCTTCTGGGCAGAGAGGGAGGAGAAGGATGAAGCGATGGCACGATCCGGACAAGCCACGGTCCCAGGAAGGGGGACACGGGAGCTTTAGTCTACTCCGAAATGCTCCAGAGCAGCCCAAGCCTTTGTTCCGCGAGCCAAGAGCGGCTGGCGGCCTTGCTGTGTTGCATCAGGGAAAACAGACATCTCTGAAAGTGCTGCTCCTGCCGCCAAGGCAGGAAAACAGACCGGGGGAGCCAGCGCTTTTAGAATAAGCGAAGCCAGCCCTCGCAGAGCTCACATCTCCAGTGGAAGCCCAATGTGGAGTTTGCGCATAAGCGGGAGGACGCGGTTTGTCTGACGGAACCACCGGCTGGTGCCTCCCGGCCGGCGCTGACTCCAGTGCCTAGCTGGACTCTCGATTGGAGAACGTTTGGGCCAATCTCTGCAACAACCCTCCATTGCCTCCCGTTTTCCCAATTGCTCAGAAAGTGGTCGGAATGGGTTTGACCCGGGTGGCCTGCAATCTGGAGAGAGCGCCCTCCTGCCTGCGCTCCACTCTGACCCGCCGTGCGTCTGCAGTGCTGTGTGGGGAACGATTTGTAAGCTGGGTCCCCTTTCAGTGCTCTGGGAAGTTTGTTAGGGGTTGATATTATAATCAATAATGATAGGTAATATATACATATTTTTTTTGAGACAGAGTCTCACTCTGTTGCCTGGGCTAGAGTGCCGTGGCGTCAGCCTCGCTCACAGCAACCTCACACTCCTGGCCTCAAGCGATCCTCCAGCCTCAGCCTCCCGAGTAGCTGGGACTACAGGCATGCGCCACCATGCCTGGCTAATTTTTTCTATATTATATTAGTTGACCAATTAATTTCTATTTATAGTAGAGACGGGGTCTTGCTCTTGCTCAGGCTGGTTTTGAACCCCTGACCTCGAGCAATCCACCCGCCTCGGCCTCCCAGAGTGCTAGGATTACAGGCGTGAGCCACCGCGCCCGGCCTAATGATAGGTGATATATATATATATTGAGTGCCAGAGCTGAAAACAGTGGTGAATACAACCGTGAAATTGGTTTCCTACTGCAAGAGAGAACCCTCACCAGCTCTGCTTTCCGCTGGAAATTAAGGCCAGCTCTGGTCCTCTCCCAGCTCCCTCTCGGGGACACCCACGCCACAGCGACATCCCCACATCACAGGCGACCCCCCTGGCCTTGCCCACGTTTGGGCCAAGTGGACTGGGAGCTCTCACATTTTAAAGGGAGAGAATAACCACAGCTGAAGCTGACGTGGGGAGACAGCGGGGGTCGGAAACACCCGGCCACGCCCGCTCCCTGCGGACCTGGGGTCACACGGACCGGCCCTGCAGAAAGGCCTGCCCCCCATCTCGACCCCGCACCCACTGTGGCTCCTCCCCACTTTTTGCAGTTTCCTGATAGGAGGCCACGGACCGCAGAGCCCGAGGCCAGCAGAGGATGCGCGGAGAGGGCTCCCGCGTCCCCCACGCCACCTTCTGACGCCCCAGGGCCGACAACCGCTCTCCCATCACGCCGGGCCGCCATTTTCCCAGCGAGGGACTCGTGAGGTGGCGGGAAGCTCAGTTGTGCCAGCGCAGGCTTCTCCTTTCGTAAACGTTCATGACGCCTCCTACAGCTGTTAACTATGCATATTCGCCACCCTGCTCAGCACAGGTCCCTGGTCCTGGACGTTCCCGCAAAGTGCCTGTTTCGGCCTCGGGCCGAGGCCGCGCTTCCGGCCTGTCAGAAGGGCCACCCCGCGGGCCGCAGCCCTTCATGGGAAAGAGAGCTCTCCTTCCCGAATTTATGCGCTCGCCATTCTTCAGTGGATGCAATTAAACGTGCCTCCTGGGAGAAAAGACGGAACGACCCCGGAATGCAGGCAAGTGTCCCTGACGGGCCCAGGCCTCAAGCCACAGCTGACGGCCAGGATTACCGTGTTTCCCGAAAACAAGACAGGGTCTTATGTTTATTTTTCCTCAAGAAGACACCCTAGAGCTTATTTTCAGGGGATGTGTTATTTTTTTTAAGTACCGTACAACCATCTACATTTATTCAAATAGAGTGAAGTCGTCTTCTTCTGGAACATCATCATCACTCTCCAAACCCCGAATTCCATCCTGAATGTCTTGCGACGCTATTTCCTTTAGAACATTGGCCCCGATCTCTCCTGTCGAGCCGTAGAGCTCTCACGGGGCAGGTGAGAAGGGCTGCTCATCCTCTCTCCCGCTCCGGGACGCAATGCGCGGGTTGTGCAGATGCGCTGCGTAGCCACGCCCAGCACTAGGGCTTATTTTCGGGGTGGGGCTTCTATTGCGCATGTGCTTAGAAATCCCGCCAGGGCTTATTTTATGGGTAGGGCTCATTTTCGGAGAAACTCGGTAGTTAGGGGAGGGCCGTGTAAACAAGGGCTCCCAGGTGGGCGTGAGGTGGGCTGATTTTGCAACACGCAGGAGTGCGTCAGCCTGGGGAGCTGCTCTAGCCTGGCTGCCCCGCGGCAGGTGCAGGGTCACCTGCGGAGGCTTACGAACCTCGCAAGCTTCCTGCGCTTCCTCCTGCGGAGAAACGTCTGTGCGGTCCTCAGCCTGGTCTCCCAAAGCCACCTCGAGTCACCCTTGTGGCCCAGGGAGAGGAAGGGGCTTTCTCAGAGGTAGGATTCAAATCCAGAGCTCCGGGCTCCGGGGCCCTCTGCCTGAACCGAGTCTCGGGGCCGTTTTCCAAGCCGACTGTAGCCACCCGCCTGCCCGCACATCACTCATTTCCCCCAACTGTTTGGCGCTATTTGGTTTTATTGTTGCATTTAGGTCCTGGGAGATGATCACGTTCCGTGAAATGGAGTGATTGATTGACCTTTCGAAATGTCAGCAGCTGCTCTTTGGCTCCAGGGGATTCTGAGGGCCTCGCCAGCCGGCCGCAGCCTCCTGGACACGTGAGCAAACCTCTTCTCTAATCAGCCAGACAGCAGGGAGGGGCGTGCGTTTGGCGGGCATGGGGCCGGGCAGCTGTGTCGGCAGGGCCCTGCAGGAATGGGGGCGCAAAACCGTCCCCATCATTGAAACAAACCCTGCGGCAGCAGCACGGGGGCAGGGAGCAGGAGGGCAGTAGCAGGGGAGAGGCGGGCCGGGAGGCCGCCCAGATCTGTTACCGGGCCCGGTGCTGATCTGGTCCTCTGACACACGCCTCCTTGCCGATGGGCTCGGATGCTTAGCTCCTGCCGAGAGGAACAGCCTGTGTTTATGGCCTCGTGGTGACACAGTGTGTGAGGGTGCCTGTCCCTGGCCCGCCCGGCCACCCCCAGGCCCGTGCTGTGCCTTCTGCGCAGGTGCGCGCCGCGGCTCCCCAGCGCCCGTTGAGACACAGGTGCGGCCAGGGGGTCTCGCAGGTTGCGGTTGGCCGGGGGCCTCTCTGCAGGGCCACAGCTCCTCGTCCGTCTGTGCCGTCCTCTCCCCGAGCGGCATGTCCTGGTTTCCAAATCCGAAGGCCCTGGCACACCAAGAGGGGGAGGTGGGATGGAGCCGTCCTGTTTCTGTTGTGTTGGTTGGAGGAGGAAGAGCCCCGTGGAAGGGGCTGGCCGGACATACATGCGCGTGAGTGTTCATGTATGTGCACGTCTGGAATTCACACGGTGAAGGGGGAATGAAACCCCCTCCTAGCAGCGGGAAGGCTCCGTTAAGTGGCATTTATGAATTTTCCCGGCACAATACATGGTCAGGAACCTTCATGATGACGGAAAGCCTTTGGGGAGAGTCCTAAATGTCTTTAGATTAGTGGGTTATTAAGTTGTGGTGTATTTTATTTCATTACTTAGGAAATTGGTAATTCTGGTTTGGGCAACTCTAGTACATTTCTTTTAACTGAAGATGATTAATTAACTGGAACGTCCTTTTGCCAACCATGCTTGGTGAAGAGGTATTATCAGCCAGTTTCCCAGAACTGACTATAACGGCAATACATAGGTGATTATATGCATAATGATAGGGAATGTATTTTGAGTGCTAACTGTATACTACACCCTGTGTGCTAAGTACTTGGTATGAATTTTGTTTAGTATTAATAATTCCAATGACCCTGTTAAGTAGGTGTTTTTAGTTAACAGATGGGGTTTGGAGGGATTAGATAATGCACCCAGGGCCACCCAGACTGAGGGGTGGGGCGTACCTGCTTCCACTTCTGTGCTACCTGCCTTCCCGTCACTGTGTCTTTGGACACCTGCTCTGGCAGCAGATGTCAGGAGGGCAAGGGGCGGGGGTCAGTCTGGCTGAGGAGATGGCCAAGCACAGAGGAGAAAGGAAATACAAACGAGGTGCTCGAGGTTCCTTGCCGTCCGAATGATCCAAATAGCTGAGAAGGGCTAGAACCGCCGAGTGCGTGTGGGGCAGGGAGGCTTTCTGGAGGAGGAGCAACCTGATTTGGACCCTGAGTCATGCAGAGGAGAAGACGAGGGGATGGGCAAGGGCTCGGGCTGGGGCCCAGAGGGCCAACTGCAGGGATGGGAGGAGGGTGCAGGTGCTCCTCAGACAGGCGTTGGGTTTCTGTTGTCTCCAACCCCACACCCCAAGCTTGCTGGGTTGCCCCGCATGGATCCCCCAGGAAGGTCCCTGCAAGATCACAGGAACACACAACAGGGAACCTGGATCTCGTGGTGGTTGTCAGGGATCCTGGGAGAAGGATTTGTGCTCCCCCAGCCCGGGCAGCCCCAGAGCAGGCAGTGAGCAGGGACTGGCCAGGGCAGGGGAGAGCCGGGTCCCGCGGTTCCAGGAGGGGACTCGTGGAGCCTGCAGATAGCTGCTTTGTCACTGCCCTAACCGTGGCCGGACTTAGTCTGTAAACATACATGCCACCAATCTTCACATGCCACATGGGCATCGGGCCCTTAGCCAGCGTGCAAACGCCCCCCAGTGCAGCCCCCTAGAAGGAATGTATCATCTGAGGTTGCAACTCCTGGGAAGTAGGCAAATGCATTTTCTGTGTCTCCGTATCTCGGATGAACCCAGGTTCTCTTGGCCTCCATTCAGGACTGCAGTGGGGGTCCCATGAGGGTCCAGTAGGTGACCCGGCTGACACCGTGCCTGGGGCGTAGCAGAGGCTACCCCTGGCAGAACTAGCCCCTTCCCCAGGCTGTGCCCTGACGTTGTGACAACAGGCCCTGGACACACCCCAGGGCGTGGGGTGAAGCCCGCACAGGTGGCCTGACCATGCCCAGCCTGGGGAAGCTTCCTGGAGGAAGCGACCCTCGAGCTGTTGTGCATTAGGGTCACGAGATGCTTCTGGCGGTACCCAGATGTAACCCGAGTGCCTCTTCCCTTTTAAGAACATGGGTGACCTTGGACCTTTGGGCCCCTCTGGAGGGGACCTAGGATTTGTGGCTGGCATTCCGTGTCCTGGTTCAATCTGAGCTGCTGCTTGTGGGCCCACCTGCTGCCCGGGGACCCGAGCCCTCTGTCACTGTGACCCTAGTCTCGGTCTGCAGGGAGATGCAAGAATCGAGAGGTTGGTCCCACGGATCGCTCATTGCTCTAGATGCTCCGTGAGGGCCGTGCCCACGGGACCGCAGAATTGCCCGTCAGCTCCACAAAGCTGTCAGTTAAACCACTGTCTTAACACAATTAAGCAAAATAGTCGGATGCTACAACAGAAACCAGTTAGCTGCGGGATGGAGTTTCCCGGTTTCCTTCTTCATCGTGGAGACAGAGCTGTTCCCAGAACTCCGGAGAGGCCCTTCCCACTGCCCGTCCAGCGCCCGCCGGTGACAGTGTGGAACGGCCTCTCCTGGTTCCCCAGCCCCATCCTGAGGTCCTCCATCCTCTGACAGCCCAGCCTGGAGCCCAGGTGGACAGTGGCAGCAGCCACAAGTGTGTTTTGAAAACAGCAATTTTCCCTTGGAGACTTTTGTCCTACGTAGTCTTTTGATGGAGAAGCACGGCGCCTGGACCGAATAGAGGTCACGTCTTGTCACCTGCAGTGGCCGCGTGTCCTGGAGTAGCTGGGTGGGGTCCCTTGTGTGGCCCTGCGGCCCCTTCCTCTCTGGGGGTCCCCCCACCCGCCTTGCAGTTCGGGTGCCACCTGTGTGCCCTCAGAGAGTCCCGGCTTCTCCTCCGGCCTGGGCTGGAGCAGAGCGCCCGCCTCGTCGTCTGTTTCTGGGTCGGGCTGAGTCTGGGTGTCCCGAGGAATCTCCTTCCACAGGCTGCTCCGCCTCCTGCCCGGAAGTTTCCCCATGTGCAGAGTCCTCCTCCGTCCTGGCTGGCCCTCTCTTCGGCCAGGGCAGCCTGTGCTCATGGTCTGGTGACACCCGGGCAGCTGGGCCTGCCGCAGGGACCTTCGATGGCCCAGAGGGGCATGCGTTTGGTGGCCACAGCCCTGGGGTCCGATCTGGGCTCTTGTCTGAGTGACAAGTCTGCGGGCAGAGGGACGGAGCCCCGGGAGCCTGCGGCCGAGCCCAGCCCTGGCTTCATAAGTGCCCCTCCCGGCCCCTCGAAGCTGGTGTCTGTGCGGGAGCCCCTTCAGCGTGATCTAATTGGAATGGGAGCGGATGGAGCCTTTTGCCGCAGCTAGCAGCGAGGTTGGAACTGGAGGAGATGCAGAGACAAATTACCTCTGAATTTTCTTGCAGCCGTAAAAGCTTTTTACTGTACAGTAATTTTCCATTTCTGCTGCGGGCCTATTTGCATATTGCTTAACAATTTATCTCCCGTCATTTGTCAGATATTATCCATCTCCTGTTAATAAGCTAAGACAGGTCGCATGAAGACTTTGCCGGCCTCCCGCGCTCCCCGCGGCAGCCCGGCTCTCCTGCCCACGGGGCCTCCGTGGCGCGGGGGCAGACAGAGCACAGCGGGCCGGCAGCTCGGGGGCGGCAGGGCCTGGTCCATGGCGCCCACCCCTCTTGTCCCGTGCAGAGGGTGGATGAAGCCGTGGCATGGGGAGCCCCGTTCGTGGCTGTGTGCTGGCGCCTGCGGAGGAAGCCCTGGTGTCCCCAACTGCCCTCGAGTGACAGCTGGGCTCTGCAGGCGAACGTGATCAGCCCTGCCCAGGTTCTAGCCCTGCCTCTGCCTCCCGGTCCCTCTAGGTTTTGCCCAGCTCCTTTCCCTCGCTGGAACTCAGTTTCTCCACTTCAGGAGCAAGGATTCTAGAACAGGGTTAATGAGCTACTTCTTTTATGTGAACATCTATAAAAGCACTGTCTTGCAAACTGAGACTCCCCTGCACCCCCAGTCTGTGGAGCAGTCGAGGGAGGAGTGCGGGGTGGGGGGGCTGCGTTCCTGCCTGTCACCACGGACCCTCCTGCTCCCCCCACAGAGGTCCCTGAAGCCCCTCCTGGACTCCTGGGGCCCCAAGGAAGGCAGCGTGGACGTGCTTGGCGGGACATTCTCCATCCTGCCTCCTGCCCTGGCCCCGAGGTTCCGGGGTTACTGTGCGTTTGTTCAGCACCTGCTGCCGGCCCCGCCCCGGGGCAGAGAGCGTTTTCCAGCCCTCAGCTTGAGATGCGAGGACTCCGCTCACTCGGGGCCCAGCTTGGTAGTGGGTTTGGTTGGCCATTGCTGGACAGATTTTGAGAGGAAAGAAAAATGGTTTGATGCTGAATGTGTGATTAGATTTGCATAATTGAATTGAAATAGAATTAAAGGGTCGTGTGTTTACACAGCGATGCCTAAAATCAGATTGCAGTGATGTGTGCTCAGTACTAAAGTGGGTTCCTCAGGGACACGTGGAGACCTGGTTCCCAGAATCCGTGCGAGGGCTGGGGAGCTCTGGGGCGGGGGCTGGTTTTGGGGAGCAGAGCAGTGCTCATGGCAGGGGTGGAGCTTGCCGGGCACTTCCTGGGTGCCCGGCCAGGAGCTGTGTGACTCACTCCAGTTTCTTCGTGGAATCCTCACGGCGTTGCTCGAACTCAGGCAGGGATCAGAGGACCTGCTCCGCTCGCCGCTGTCCGCGGAATCGAGTGGGGTGGGCGCAGGCGTTTGCGTGTGGCAGGCACGCGTGCATCGAACTGGGAGACACACGCAACGCTGCTCTGCCGTGTGCGCTCTTGAAGAACCCCGTGCTCTTTGTGTTTCTGCTGCTGTTTCCGAGTCCGATCCCTGCTGCTACTTTGATCTGAAATAAAGTGTCAAGATGTCCCAATCACAGGACGTGTGCCGGGCAGCCGAGAGCCGGTGATGGGCAGCAGCAGATGCGCGTGCCACCGGGAGCTGCGTCCCCTGACCGTGGGCAGCGCGTCCCCCGCCAGGCCTGCGTGCGCGCAGCTGCCCGGGGACCTGAGGCTGCCCGAGGCGGGCGTGTGTGTGTATGACCGGGCTGTCACCCCCCTTTCTATTCCATATGGAATGTCCCCCCTGGTGAAGCCTGCACAGTTGTCGCAATTATGACAGAGGAAGCGTGCCTGAGGATCCGCCTGCGCCTGGCGGGCAGCGCCAGGCCCCCCCTGCTCGAGTCTGCAGCTTCGCCTTGGCGCCACGCTGGCGTCGCCCGTACCCAGGAGAGAGTCGGAGCCCCGTGCAACCTCCCAGTGAAGCCCGGGGCTGGCTTCTTCATACCTGCAGAGCTGGGTCCTTTCCAGGAGTCTTCCTCACGCTTCATTTAACCCTTAGAAAGCCCAGTGAGGCGGGGCATGTTCTACCCAGTGTGTGGATGGGAAAACTGAGGCCCGGAGAGGTCGCACAGAAGCCGCAATAGCAGAGTAGCGGGAACGGGCCGCCCGGGTTCCCCTCTGTCTGCTCCTCCACTCGGGAGCTGTTGGTGGCAGGTCGGGGGGTCATGCCTGGGGCCTCACTCCGTCCTGGAGCACGACACACCACGTGGGAGGCGCCTGCCCACAGCTGCCGTGCTCGCCCTGGCCCGGAAGGCCAGCAGACGCCACGCGAGCAGAAGCTTCCGGCGCGCTGTGGGGTGTGGCCGGCTCGCCTGTCTGCCAGCTGTGTCCTTTGGGAAGCTCGGCCCGGGTGGCCGATCCCGTGGGCAGAGGGGACGCACTGAGCAGCCTGGGTGCCAGACTGGGGCAGCTGGGCCCAGGCCGATCGGCCAAACTGCTGACCTGGTGTCAGGCGAGACAGACACCGCTGGTTAAAGTGAGGAGCGCAGCGTGCTCGGGGAGAGCCCAGATCAGGCACGTGGGGCTCAGAGGAGACTGAGATCGGCTTGCGCTGGTTTTGCAAAACGCTTTACAGGGGCCAAGGGAGGGCAGGGGGATTCTAGGGACAGGGTCAGCGTGAGGGACAGGGCACCAGGCGTGGGCCTGGGACGGGCCCTGCGGGCCGGTGAGGAGGCCAGTGGTGGGCAATGGCCAGGGGACAGGCGTAGGGCCTTGGAGCGAGCGTCCTGAGCCAAACCTCAGAGCCCCAGACGAAGGCAGGACAGGACATACTCGCATGCCTCCAAAACCGGAAGTGAGCAAAGAATGGGCAGGGAGAAGGGGGGTGTGGAAGTGGAGGGCTCAGCCTCAGGGGCCAGACAGATCCGAGCTGGGCCGCAGCCCCACGCCGGCGGGCAGGAGAGCAGCTGCCCCGCGACCTCTCTGAGCAGTATGTCCCCACAGTGGGGTGATAAGAGCGACCTCATAGGGTTTGTGTGCATGAAGATTAACTTAGGTGATGTAGACAAAGTGCCGAGCACAGTGCTAAGTGCAGATGGAGCACTGGGGGGAGGGGGTGCCCTGGGACCAGGGGGTGCGTTTGTGGGGAGGACAGACCCCGCCAGGGCTGGCCTCTGCGGAGGCGGCTCACGTCCTCACTCCCATGCTGTCTCCCCTTCCTGCGTCCTTCCCTCATTCCCAGTTTGCAGCAAGGAGGTTGTCCTCGGGCCCCGGCTGTGCCTGGGGCCTCTGGACGCAGGAGCTGGGCCGCCTCTGAGCCCGGCCCCAGCACCCTGCTGACCGCAGGTCGGAAGGTTTGGCTGTGGCAGGAGCTGGACTTGGATGCTGGCTCTTCGGTGGCAGCCGGGCACCCTCCCTACTGTGGCTGCCATCCCTGTGAGTCTCGGTGTTGGTGGCCTGGTGTCTCCAGCCCCTGGGCTCTTTGGTCGCAGGGGAGGTGACTGCTTGGCTGGGAGCTGTGCTTATGTAAAGGTGAAAGAAGATGATGATGTGGGGGAATTGCCAGTTCTGCCTGCTGTGACATTGGGAAGCCCACGTTCCCCGTGGACGCTTGACAGCACATGCGGCCGTGCCTCCCTGTCCCTCCACTTGCAGTGTGGGGTGAGGGTGCTGCTGGGTGCTGGGACCGCAGGCCGTGGATGTGAGCCAGGACCTGATATGCATAGTGACGGCGACAGTTTGCAGCCCAGAGGGAAAGACGGGCTACGCCAGCAAAGCTCTGCCGCTGGTGGGTGCTCAGCAGCAGGTAGCTCTGGCAGCATCCATGATGAGCAGGAGGAGGAGGAAGGGGCTGGATGAAGAGGGCTGCCATCAACTGCAGTATCACGGCAGGCCGGGCAGGCTGGTGTTTTCCTTCCCGTTGCTGCAGGACAGCCTGTGTCTCTGGGCCCGAGGGGACCCGGGGGTCCAACCCACATCTGATGCCACAGCACAGCGGCTCACAGCAAGGTGCTCTGGACGGAACGGTCCCCTCCCCCCAGATTCATACATTGGCACCCTGCCCCCCAGGGTGATGGTCTACTATGAGGAGGTGGGGCCCTGGGGAGGGGATCAGGCCACGAGGGTGGAGCCCTCACGGTGGGACGGGAGACAGGAGAGAGCTCACCGCCGCCTCTCTCTGCTGCCCGCCACATGCGGACGCGGAAGGAAGACGGCGTCAGCACGCCAGGAAGGGGCCCTCCCTGGAGGCCAGACATGCTGCAGCCTGGACTTTTGGCCTCCAGAACTGAGGACTAAGTGTCTGTTGTTTAAGCCACCCAGTCTGCAATGTTTTTGCTATAGCCCAAACAAACCCAGACGCTAGACTGAGGGCCACAGGTGCCAGAAGAGAAGTGGGGATGGAGCAGCAGGAGGGCAGAGCCCCTGTCCACGCAGGAGAACGCTGGCCAGCATGCGTCTTCCCCGCTGGGCTGTGAGGCCCAGAGAACGGGAGCGTGTTGAGCTTGACTCCCCACCGTGGCCCCAGCGCCTAGCAACATGCGTGGCCACAGCACACGCTCAGTTACCACGTGGTGAGTGGGGAGGAGACCGGGGGTTCCTGCAGGGCAGGCGCTGGGAGAGCTGCGCGTCATCCGGCGAAGCCAGCCCGGGATCTCGGGTGTGTCTGGCCTCGGCAGCTCTCACGGGGGCCACTCTGGGCTGGGGACAGTGGGGTGCAGAGGTGACACCCTTGCAGGGCAGGTCCTTGGTCTCCTCCCCCAGGTGCTGCCCCGTCCTAGGCATGTTGTGTCAGTCGATGGTTTCATGGCTTTGCCGGGGACGGGAGGGGTTTTGAGTTTGGGATCAGGGGTCTTTGGGTTGCCACATAGAATGCTGGTGGGGCTCGCGTGGTGGCTAATTTTAGGTGTCAGCTTGACTGGATTAAGGAATACCTAGAGAGCTGGTAAGGCATTACTTCTGGGAGCATCTGCAAGGTGTTTTATTCCAGGGGAGCTGCAGTGTGGTCTGCCCTGCGGGTAAAGATCCACCCTCAGTGGACAGGCAGCGTCCAGCTGGCCGTGCCCACATAGGATAAAAAAACAGGAAAGAGAAGGAATCCTCTCTTTCCTCTTCTCTCTTCTTCTTCTTCTTCTTCCTCTTCTCCTCCCCCTCCCCCTCCCTCCCTTGCTCCCTCCCTCCTGGGGCACTGTCCTTGCACATCAGAACTGCAGGCTTTCTGACCTTTGGGCTGCAGGACTTACGTGGTCCCTTGACCTGGGACTCCCCAGCCTCCCGAAGCATGAGCCAAATACACTTCCATTGTTTGTGGGTTGCCCAGTCTCAGGCGTTCTGTTACAGCAGCAGCACAAAGCGCGCTGAGGCCGTCACAGCGCCCGGCCCGGGAGGCGTTTCCCACGTCGGGGTGGCAGTCAGAGCCCTGGAGAGGGCAGAGCTGGGGCAACCAAGTCAAGTCCTTCAGTTTACCAGTAAAGTGTGGTCGCTGGCACTAACCCTGCACAGTCCCTCCAAATGTCAAATCAGAAGCTCCTCTTCCCTCTGGGTGAAAACAGAGATGCAGTTTTCCTCGGGAGATGCGGGCTGTTGTAATTTGGGAGGGCGCAACAAATTTTTTTATAATTGTATAATTTGTATATAATTCCTTGTAATAAAGTGTGATGATTATAGTTCTGTTCCCATAAAAGTCTCCCTAATCTTCTAATTATGGGAGGATGTTTTCTGAGCTCCGGAATGGTCTATCTTTAAAAGTTTTTTATTTTTATTTTTTAACTCTTTATGATGAGCGAGTCAGTGCAGACCGTGGATTCTGAGAGCTGTAGCTTTTCCAGCAGGTCCAGGTCTTCGCGGCAAAGCAGAGGGAATGGTCCTGCCCGGCCCCCGGAGAGGGTGGGCCCCACCCGCCAGAAACGTTATTGCCCAAAGCAAAGCATCTGGCTGTGTTTGGTGTGCACTTGTTCAGCGGGCATTTATTGAGCACCTACTGTGTGCCAGGGACTGTTGGAGACCTGCCATCAGGGAGCTCCCCGCATCGGGGCGAGAGAGACAAGCAACCAGTAGCCACGCTAAGAGGCGTGACCACGCAGCTGTGACATGAGCTGTGAGTGTGAAGTGCGCAGCACCCTGGAAGCGGGTGGTGGTGGGCCTGACCTAATCAGAGGGGTAAGAGAGGCCCCCGAGCAAGTGGTGTTCGAGTCGGGCTGTGAAGGACGAGTAGGAAGTAACTGGATAAAACGGGGGCCGGCCCCAAGCCAAGGACGCAACCCGGAGTGGGAGGGAGGCTGCCCCGTTCTCTGCTCGCTCTCGGGAGGCACAGGCTCTCCCCCTCGCCCCTCCTGCGGCCCGAGAGGTCCGGTTTCTGTGCTCTGCACGCCGGGGCTTGAGGGACTGGACCCAGCTCCTGCGTGGGAAGCGCAGGCCCCTCCCTCTCTTGCCGCAGCTCGCCTGGATTGAGCGAGGGCCTCTGCACCCTCCTTCGCGGCCGGAGGGATCGTCATGCGGGGCCGGTCTGAGCACACGTGCCCCTGCTCACGCCGCCAGTGGTTTCCCAGCACCAAGCGATGAAAACCACGCCTAGCCCCGCCGGCCTCAGCGCTGAGCCCCGGAGCCTCCGCTCTGCAGGCTCCAGGCGGCCTGCTTGTCGCGGGGTCGAGGATGAGCCCAGCTGTGCTCTCCCCGGGGCTTTGCACGTGCCACTCACTCTCCCCGGAACGCTCTTCCCGCCCCAGCAGGACTCGGCTCCTTTCCCTTACCCATCTAGCAAGCTCTCGCCCGTCCTTCAGTGCTCAGCTTAAAGTCCCCTCTCCTGGGAGGCCTCCCACGACTCCCGTCGTGCCTGCCTTCCTGCCCCTGGCTCTATTTCTCCATTAGGTTTTGCTAAAGTCGCTTGCTCAGTATTGGCTTTCCCCTTCCCAACGGGAAATTCTATGAGACCAAGCATGTATCTGTCTTGTCTATAGTGTAGGGTGCCATTAGCGTCTACACCATACCTGGCGCACAGCACGTGTTCGTTAAATGAGTGAGTTAGTGAGTTACAGCTCACGCGGGTGTGTCCTGCCCCCTCTCATCGCTGGGATGGTCTCAACTACTTACGAGTGGTTTCTTGGGCAGGGTGGATGGTTCTCTGCGCCCTTACCCTTGCACAGGTGTGGCTTCCCATTGATGCCAGTCGCAGAGCGTCTCCTGTGGGCGGTTCTCTGCTTATCGAGTGAGTCAGCCTGGGGGACAGATACCCTTCCCTCAGTTTACCCCCCAGCCCCGAGAGCTCAGCCCTGCAGGGATGGATGTGAGCAGGTTTCAGCCGGAGACTCAGGCCAGAGTGGAGTTCAGTCTTCTTGGGACAGAGATGGGGACTCAGAAACAAGTAGGGAAATGACGTGAGGGGTTCATGCCCCCAGGCTCCCAGCTCTGGGACCGAGACGGGGGTCGGAGCCACCTCTGCAGTCACAGCCGACTCACCGGCAGCACGATGCCGGCCGGGCGGGCCATCCGCCTGGCGGGAGTCTGGGCTGAGTGTTGCCAGCAACGCGGAGCCCCGGGAGAAGACGTTGGAGACACGCTGTTTCCGGAGGCTGCTCCGGAGCGCGTGGCTGGCGGTCACGAGATTCTGATCCATTACAGAATGCTCTGGCAGAGGAAATACAGATTAGGGACGAAATTGCAATATAATCAAATTGCATTTTTATAGAAAGCACTACATTTTTCTCTAAATAAAATTCAGTAACAAAATTTCGTTTGCTTTCCCCTAAAAATGGCTTTCCAAATTGATTTTTCAGAGAAATTGTGAAAACCAACGTGGTTATGGGGAAAGAAAGGCCCGACTCAGTGGCCTCGGAGCCGAAGCACGGCGCACTTGAGGTCGGGCTCGGGGCTGCTCTCGTTCCCAGCGCCCCCAGCGAGGCAGCTCAGCTCTCCTGGAGCTGAGACGGAGTAAACCCTGGGACGTCCCTGCCAGGGCGGAGGACAGGTGGCATCCAAGGAGGGCTTGTCACTTCGGAGTCAGCGCTCGCTAGCAGAGCAGCAGGCAGGTATGCAGAGGAGAATTGTGACCAGAAGCAGGTGTGAGGTTTCGAGTTTGGAAGGGGCTGGACAGGAAGACGTGCACGTCACGGCCTCTGTGGGCAAAGCTTTACAACAAGGATTTTAAGCTGCGCATCCAAAGCCCCAAAACAGTCATAATGGAAAGTCAAAACTTCAGTCCATCCCCCTAGTGTTTGCCTTGCGTTTATTTTTGTGTTTGGAAACATCTGGAACATCATTGGAACTTATCATCCTCCCGGGGGCTTGGCTCTTCCTCGATGGGCCAGCGACACTCACACAGGCAGGAATCAACGATGACTTCTTCTTTCTCTGCTATCGTAATCAACCGCCAGGTTCAGCGACTATAATCAACCGTTAGGTGTTTATTGATCTCTTACGCCAGGCATAGGCAAGGTGCAGGGGATATAGGTCATGGCCCGTTACTTAAGGAAAGTGGCATTTTGCTTGAGACACCAAATCGGCAACTGTGGCCTAATTCCACCCTGGTTCTCTTTCTTCTCCTAACTGTGAGGCCCTTCCTGGGGCATAAGACAGGGCCCAGGCAGGGCTGGGCGGTAGGAAAGCCCCCTTGGAGGAGATGGACTAGATCCGTATCTGGTTTTATAAATGAGATTTAAGACAAGGAGTGGGGGCAGGGGTCCCTTTATGTGAGCGAGGGGGGGGGCACATTGGCAGCGGGGCACGGGGACGGAGGGGTGTGAGCCGGGAAGGTGGGGGAGCTTTCGTCAGGACAGTGGAGCGCTGAGCCCAGCAGCCGACTGAGGCTGTGGGTTGAATCTGGGGGAACGAGGCACGGTGAGCTTGAATATGTAGGGCAGGGCCAGAAGAACAGGACCTGGACCCCCAAAAGAAAGAGTTTTCCCCCTTTGGGGGGCTGTGGCTCCCCGAGTGGCGCAGAGTCTGGGCAGGGGATCCCCCACCCCCATGCCCAGCACAGCCCGTGTTACCGCCGTGGATGAATAACTGATGGTTGTTACACCTGGGCTCACAGCCACACCTGAATGTACTGCGCCTAGTGTAAAAAGTCTGCAGATTGATTTAGAAGATTTACTGAAGTTGGAGTGGCTGCTTGGCACTGTGGCTTGTCTCAGGCAATGTTTCCTAAACGTGTGTAATTACTCTGGAGTTCAGGAGTCGGTTGGCAGTGGCAGAGGCGCTCCTGCCTCAGAGCCGGGACGGGGCTGTCCCAGGAGGAGGCGCTTGGACCAGGAAGGGGGTGGGCCAAGACGGGCCCTGCAGAGATTGTTCTGGAGCTGAGTCAGGAGCAGACTGGAGAGGTGGAGAGAGACCCTGGCTGGCCGACGGGCTGCTATGGAGAGGATGGGGTGAAGGGCTGGAAAAGGGGGGCGTGGGGCAGGGAAAACACCAAGGACCATGGGGAGGGCAGATGGCAAGGGGGCTGGCTGCATTGCCCTGCTCAGGGAGCCGACCAAGGACTTCATACTCCTAGTGACGCTCCGCCTCCAGCCAGGTCTCCTGTCACCCCGGGTGGGTGGCGCCACCAGCACCCAGGAGCTAAAGCACCAAGCGGTGTGAGGGGGCTACAGGGTTCTGTTTCTCCAGGCTGTGAAATTCAGCTCCCTGGTTTTATAGGGCTGCAGCTGATGGCATCACAGACCTTTAGGGGGACAACACAGCAGTCACGGAAAGCCGACAGCGGTTTCTATCCCCACAGATCCTCAGCGCGGTGGGCCCTGCGATATTCCCACAAAGTCACGGGTTTCCGGAGAAAGTCAGAATAATCGAATTTAGAGAAAACAAGTACCAAGGCAGACCAATTCATCCCCTCGCGTCCGGTCGTCTGGCTTTTGTGTGGGCTCTGTCTACAGCCTCGCTCTGCCCTCAGAATGACTGGGATGAGGAAAGTGAACGGCGACTGTTTTGAAGCTAGGTCATAAAGCGTTTTCAAATCAATAACAAAGCACAAAAGCCTTTTATGCTAGAGAGAGCTAGTTGTCTCCTAACATCCTTTCCCCTTTTCTTCTCTGGAACCATCAGTTTTTAGCTGGGCACATGCCTGCATTTCCCAGCCTCCTTGACACCCAGGTTTGGCCATTTACTGGGTTCCGGCCGATGGAAGCCAAGTGCAGTGACGTGAGCCACAGCCAGGACGTCCCCTGAAAGGGTGTGTCTTCTGTTTCCCTCTCTCCCCATTCTGTCTGGAAGCGGACATGGTGGCCGAGCCGTCTGGGACCTGAGGAAGAGGCAGCCCCCCGGGGACGGGTGGAGTGACCAGACAGAAAGGGTCTGGGCCCCCGACACCATGGGGCCACCACCCCAGCCCGCACTGCTTGTGCCTCAGTTGTTGTACAAGAGAGAAAAACGTGTCTCTCTTATTTAAGCCACTATTACAGATCTCTAGGCGTAGTAGCTACATCTTGATCATAATTTATAATTCTTTAATTTAAAAGTTGGTTGTGTGCAGCTGGAGAGTAAGGAAGGTGTGCAAACAAAACACCTCAAGGTTCTGACAGCTGAAAAGTGTTTGCATTTGCTGTCTTGGGGCGTCCCTAAGTGAGTGCCAGGGATGAAAGGCTTTCTAAAGACCTGCCGGTTTGCAGTGAGTTTTTGAAAAATCACCAGCCTGGGAAGGCCGCCTTGACTATTCATTCCTCAGATATTTCTCTCCTCTTCTCTGTGTCTGACTGTCGCCACCCTGGTGGAGGAGCTCATCCTGCACTCTTGCTGGATAGAAGGGTGAGCTCCGAGCGGGCGCGGGCTCTGTTTTGCTCACCACTCATCCTCACAGCGCAAAGAGCGCCTGGCAGGTAATAGCTGCCCAGGAAGTGCTCGTGGAATTAACGGGCATAGAACCGCCACCTAGTCTCCCAGCCTCTGGCCTCACTGCCCTCTTTCTAGTCCATGCAATCGCTTCTCCTGATCTTTCTATCATGCGGCTCCTGTTGTGCGAGCCATGCCCCTCTGTGCAGCCTCTCAGTGGCTCCGAGGAGACTTCAGGACAGAGTCCACACGCCTTGAGCTGTGAGCACAAGCCCTCAGTCCCAGCGCCCCTCACTGCTCCAGCGCCCGAGGCTCTGTCCATGGTACCAATCGTGGCTCCCGGGCTGCGGCGCCGTTTCCTGCTCCCGTGCCCATGCGCGTTTGTGTTGTGCACACCTGCAGCGCCGTGCCCAGCTCCTTCACCTGGCCAACTGCTCATCCCCAGGACTCAGCCTTTGCTTCTTCCAGCCCACCCCTGCCCGGGCTGAGCTAGCCTTCCCTGCCTTGCTCTGCCCTGCAGAGCAATCCTACCTCCATTGCAAGATTTGTTTCCATGGAAGCCAGTTGTCTGGAGTCGGCCTGTCTGTCTCCGAGCCAGAGCCTGGGTTGCCTACGCCTTAATTCCCGATCCGTGGATCAGAACCGTGGATCAGATCAGATCTGCCTACGCCTTAATTCCCGATCCGTGGATCAGTGGGCGTCAATGAAAGTAACAAATGGGTCAAGTGACCCTGGTCTTAGTCTGTCCCTGTAACTTCCAATAAGTCATTTCCCTTATCCCTGGGACTTAGCTCCTTGTGTATAAAATGGGGACAAAAATACTCCTGTTGCCATTTCACCTGGCCTTCAGGTATCGAGAGAATGAGCATGGACAGGTGTCACCTTCTGCATGGATACGGACAAACACATCCGTATCCAAGCCATGTTCTTGGGAGGGCTTCTGAGCCACGTCCAGTAAACACGGTTGACGCTGAACTAAACGAACTACCCAAAGAATGGGCCTAGTTTATCTGCACAAATACTTATAAAGCACTTACCGTGTGCCAGACACTATTTAAGCGTTTTTTAAAATAATATTACCTCCTTTAATCTTATCAGCTACTCTCTGAAATACTTCTCTTATCCCCATTTTACAGCTGGGGAAACTGAGGAGAGGCTGAATCACTCATGGGGCAGAGCTAGTGTGTGGAGGAACGAACGCAGGCCGTCTGGCTCTGGGCTGTTACCTTCCACCCATGCTGTCTTCCCAAGGCCCGCGAGGGCCAGGAGGCCGGTAGCTTTGTCGTGGAAAATGCGCAGGATGCTCACAATGGTGATTGTCATTGGACATCGGGGGTGAAAACGGAAATCCCAGAGCAGAGCCTGCGTGCCGTCCGGTGGGCTCTTCTCACACGCGGTGCCGGGCGACCCCATGGTAACGGACACAGACCTCTTAGTCAGGTGCTCCGACAGCTGTGCTGTTTGCCAGGGAAATTACGCCCCTCTCGAAGCGACTGTGGGGAGCATGAGAGAAATAAGTGAGTCGGGAGCATGTCAGAGCCGACAAGCCTCAGGGGTGCGGCTGGCACGCGGCGAGGACGGGTGATTTGAAGGCGGCCGCTGCAGAGCCATCGCGACTGACCCCGTAGCCATCCGTCCCTGGGGAACTGGGAGCCACCTGCGCTGCCAGCCTGGCCACCAGCCCGCGTCCTCTGGCTCACGCCTGGCTCGCTGTTCCAGACTTCCCTCACTCTCGTGAGCTGCGGGGACTGGGTACCTGAGAGGGCTCAGGTAAGCCTACCAGCCGGCCTGTGGGTAGAAGAGCGGTGCGGCAGTCCCGTCCTGGGCAGGGCTTCCAGAAGCAGCCGTGTGTCCTGGCAGTGACATGGAGCAGGCGCCCTGGCACTATTGGGGAACCGCACTGTTTCCAAGTGCACGCGTGTCTCTGTCTTAGTCTGCCACGTTCGGACTTCTGGCCTCTTTCCTCCAGCAGGCAGAGCATGAGCTCGGCCCTTGGTGGCCGCTGATGACCGGACAGAGACGTTCTCATTGGACCATTTTAGCGTCCCCTTCCCGACTCGGCCAGCCAAGCACCTCACCTCCAGGTTAGCTGCCGTGTTCCTTTTGGGGCGGCGTGTTTAAAGCCCACAAAGTGAATCAAATGGGGAAGAGATCGGGTTCGTTATCTCAAAGCCAGATTTCTAGCAGCAGAAGCACGAGGACCACTCAGAAGACTGGGGTCCCCATCCCCGGAGGGATGCTGAGCCCCCAGGGGCAGGTCCCTGACAGTCCCCAGCACCAGAGGAATCACCGTCCTCGTCTTTGGAAACGAGAACAGTGAGTGGTGCTGCGGATTCGCTGGCCCTGCGGGGCTGGACACCCCTGCCCACCCAGTCTAAGCTCAGTGCCACCGACTATCTGTTGGAGAGGAATCTGTGGGCTCTTCGGAGCAGGTCCCCTGGGTGTAGACTGAAGCCACATGGCTGCTTGTCTTTAAATCTTGTCACAAATACATCTCAATCCCTGGAGCTTCTCTTCGGAAAGAAGCAGGATGCCCTACTGAAACAATGAATAATAATTTGGGGATGTTCGTTGCTTACAGCTGCCCCAGGTCATCTGTGAATCACGCAGCCCTCGACTGCGCTCGGTTTCCTCCTCACGCGGGGCGTCTCTCCAGACTGCCGTTGGGGGTGGGTGGTATCCGCGCACCGGTTAATTGTGCCAGGAGGACAATTCGCCATTTCCGGAAACGCCTAGGGTCCCCGGCTGGATGCTCATGTGCCTCGCGCTCTGTGTCTCGGTGACGGGTCCCTGGGTACTCGGAGTCAGAAGGGCCGGGGAGTAGGTTTGGCAGACAACGCGTGTGCGCCCCTCTCTCTGCCCGACATGGAAGAAGAGCGGGTGCCCGGGGGAGAGAATTTCCGAGTCGCAGTTGCAGAAGTGGCCTGGGGTGGAGCAGAATGCCGGGGCCAGCAGGTGCCTCTCTGCACCTGGGCAGCTGGGGTGGGGGGGACAGTGGGGGCAGGGAGGCCGGTGAGTCACCCGCCCAGAGCCAGCAGCCAGCGAGTGGACGTGGGGGCAGCCCCCACCCTGCTGACCTGCAGGGCGGTGGGGAGGACAGAGCAAGGTGGGGCGCAGGGCAGCAGCCAGCCAGGCAAGGTGAGCATCCCTCCCTCCCCCCCCGGCACCTTTTGCTTACCCGTCTCTTTCAGCCCTGAGCTCCGCACGCAGCTGCAAACAGGACCTTTCCCGAACGCAGAGCTTAATGACCCCTTTAATGCCGAGCGGGAGCGTCGCTTCTCTCTCTCGCCTGTTCCCTGTCAGCCATGGGGCATTAAACCGGTGATAAAAATGCCTTTTTGGTATGGTCCACAAACTCGCCAAGAGGCTCGCGGCAGCAGTATAGCCACCCAGCATAAAATCAAGAGGCAATCACTGCAGCCGGGGCGAGGGGAGGTATGCGCGGCGGCAATTAGCGCAGCCCGGCGCCCGGGGTCCTGTCCTTCACCGTCTCCTTGCCCCCCGCCTCCGCCTGGGCCCTCTCGGGGAGGGCGCCCGCCCACGTCCGCGCTGCGGTGGGCGCCTTGCCTTTCCTCCTGCATCTGAGGCGGGGAAAAATCTCCCCCACACCTCTAGTCCTACTGCACGCTGCACTTCCAACCCGTGTGGCCCCTGGGAGCAAACACCCTTGGTTATGTTTTCAATCCAGAACATACAAAACCCAAAAGAGAGAGAGAGAAAAAAAGGAAAGCAGTGCCCAGTTATGAATATGCAATGACATGGCGCTGCGTTCAGAGCCGGAAACTGGAGCCGTGTATTTTAAGCAAGTAGGATGTTGACGCAGGGCCCACGGACCTGCGACTTCCCCGCCACGCAGACGCGCCCGGCGGGTTTGATTTATAGGGTGGTGCGGCTGTGAGGTTTTTTCCCCCCGATTAAAAACGAACCAAGAAAAATCATTAATTTAACTTCCGTGTATTAAATTTGCATTAAAGCATCCGTTTGTCTATATTTATGTGCGAGGTGTCGGAAATGTGAGCTCATGAATTCTCATTTTTAAGATCGCGTGCCACATTTCGAAGATAAATTTTATTGATTTCTGCAGTTAATTCTGTGAGGACAAATGCATCTAATTTAGGGGATGGCAGGTGTGACTGTCCGCGGCCGCCCTCCCTGCGCAGCAAACGCAACATCCATCATTCCTCGTCAGGGTTTCCCCGCGCCTGCGGCCGGTCTCAAGACAGAGAGCCTGGGCCACCTATCCGTGCCTCGTGCTTGCAGCCCTGCCCAGCGGGCACGCCTGGAAAGTACTTGGGAAAATATGGACCGTGTCACATCTGGTTTCTGCTTCCCTGTGATGTGCAAAGGCTTCAGCCGCGTCCCAAAGGCTGAACAGATATTTCTTGCAAAGAAATGTTGACATTAGCCGCGTGGGCTTCCCATCAAGATGGCACCGTGGCATCCAGAGCAAATCCTGGGGGTAACTGGACACAGACGTTCGTCCGCTGCAGTGGAGGGCTCGGTGGTTTTTCTCTGGGGTCCCCCCCCCAAGCCTTGGTATCAATCGACACGTGGACCCTGAGGAAAGGAGGCTGCGAGCCAGCCTCTCAACCCGCGTGCACCGGCTGCCGGTGAATCGCGGGACTTTGTGCCCCCGTTCTCCTCCTGCGGGAGGCCACCCGCCAGCCGGCCCTTCCGAGGCTGGGCGGGATGGTCGAGCATTGCAGGCTGCCCTGCAGCCATGGCCCTTCTGGGCTGCGGTCCCCTGTCCTCCCTCAGGTGCCTAGAAAGGGGCAGCATCTTTTCCTTAAAGGCCCGCATACAGCAGGTGGCTGCACCTGTCTATTCCCAGCGCTGGTGTCTGGCAAGTGAGCCCTCTCCACGCCCCAGGTCATGTACCGTGGGGAGGAGGGGATGCTAGTCTTAGTTGTGAATTCAAGGCAGTTCTTGCCCTCAAGAAGCAAAACAGGCAGTGGCAGTGCAGGGTGGCAGGTGCCGTGATTAGGAACAGACTGGCGTGATGACAGCAGGAGGGTGGAGGCGCCGTGCTCCTACCTGGCAGGCTGCACTCACGCGTCCGCCCCAGAGGGCTTTCGCTGCGTCTAAGAGCCCCTCAGCTCCACTCCGATGACATGACGTCGCACAGGGTCTGACCTGCCATGTCACTCACCTCCAGACAGCTCTGTGGGCGAGGCTGTCACTGTGCAGAGGATGACAGCTGGGCCAAGCGGGGCTGCCCCGCTCTGGGGGTCCTTTCCCTGGCCGCGTTCCCTCCGCAAGTAGCCCGGGTGTCCTCCCGAGACCACACTGCCAGGCCACCAGCAGGAGCCCACTTCCTGGGCTGGCCCGGCGGCCGCCTCTGCTGCGTCTGACTCAGGGGTGGCTCTCAAGGTACAGTCCTGGCCTCGGCCCCACCGGGGACCGGAGGGCGGCCACCCCAGCAGTGTCTTCTCTACAGCGGGGACCCCGGGCTGAGTCTGGAGTGCCGGGTCCTGCAGAGACCAGGCCACCCGCTGGGGCCGAGGGGTCCTTACTGCCTTCCTGTCCCTGGGAGCTGCAGTGGTAGCGGGGATCCCCCGTCCCGCTCCTCTCCCAGGGGGCCCCCGGCTCGCCCCATCCGCATTTCCAGGATCACGTGCGATAATCGTCCCCAGGAACCGCACAAGTCAAGCACATCACATTATCAGTGACAAGTGTCATGTCAAGTTTTTCCTTTTCCCTCAGTAACGGGATGATCAGACGTTCTTTCCTTTGATTTCCAACAAGTAAATCCCTTTTATAACACATTGCGGCCTTAGGACGCACTAACACACCCGGGAAAGGCTCGCAGACCCCGCAGGGGCTGGCCACGTCTGGGGGTGCCTGATGGGGGACCCCTGCCGCGAGTCTGTTGCAACAAGGAGAGGCTGCCCAGGCCCCCGGTGACCCCCGAGGCTGGAGTCGCGATAAGCTGGAAACTGGAGTCAACAGCCACTGCCAAGGTGAGGGTCGTTCCGGGCGAGGTCCACACAGACAAGGAAGTCCCCTCCCCCCTGTCCACACAGACAAGGAAGTCCCCTCCCCCCTTGCCACCTCTGCAGGCAAAACCCACAGGAATCCTGGTGGCAAAGGAGAAACGTCATCTCAAGTGACATCGGGGCAGCCACACGGAGCAGAACGCAGGACCGAGGCTGGGGACTGGGGGTCAGCAGCTTAGTCCCCGGCACCCTGCGCCCTTCGGCGAGTCCACTTCCACACACTCCCTGCTGTACTTGAACTTGAACTTTCACGCAGCTTGTGACCGCCCCCGACAAGAGGCAACGATTCTTTGTGCACGCAGAGGAGCTCCCTCCCCGAAAAGGAAGCACAGCATCCCGGCAGTCCTCATGTCTGTCTCTGGTGCAGCTGATCATCTCTCTAATTCAGTGCCACTCCACACACATATCTGTGATGCGAAGACTGAAGTCGGTCACCACCAATAGTCCCCCATGTAAGACAGTGGGGAAGAAGGATGAGGAAAGGTGGAACCGGTTGGTGTCGCCTCTGCACAAGGAGGAAGGAGGCACAGCTACTCCGGCGCTTGCTTCTGTGACAGGTCACAGGCTCTAACTGGTACCACAGTCCTTTTCTCCTGCTCTTTCCACGTCCCGTTGCCTTCATCCCATGGGGTCTGCGCTGGTGGGGTGTCCCAAACCACGCGTGGTCCTGCGTGTTGTGGCTGCAGCCGTTTCCCGCTGGCTTGGGCGGGGTGTGGAAGTACCGAGAGCTGCTCCACAGAGTCCTCGGGTTCCAGACCTAGTCCTGCCTGTCCCCGCCATGCAGCTGCTCCCAGTCTCCCCTTGGCAACCAGCATCACTATCCCCATGGCAACCGCTGTCCGACAGTTCAGTGGCATGAGAAGCCACCTAGGCCAGGGAACCGTCTCTACCTCCAGTGCGGTGGCATCATTTCTGTGTCCCGTGGACAGATTCTCGCCTTGAGCACCGAGACCTGCTAAGCAGCAGAGGCAGAAGTTTCGAGGGTGGAAAGGAGAGCTCTGCGAATGGGCTGTGGAGCGTAGGAATGAGAGTGGCCACCCCTCTCCACCTGAGGTCCCCAGACCCACGCGTTCTGGCTGTCGCGAAACGGTGCCATGTACTGGGTACCGACTCGGCACATGCACTGCATCCTCTAGGTCAGGACCGGCCTCTCTGGGTGTCGACTCCTAATGCTGGGTCTCGGGTGTGCCCGTCATCCACAGGTCTATCGGACCAGCTGCTGCTTGCCACCGGGCAAATGGTAAGACCCTTGTGTGCCTTGGGTCTGAGTGCACTTTGCATTTCTTTTGCTGTGAATGAGATCTCTGCCCAGAGGCAATGCGGTGTGGATGCCATCGTCTGTCCCCACCCTGCACTTCCTCTGGTCTCCTTCTCACCAGCCTCTCAACACCGGGGCCGATTCAGGCCTTGGTGCGCGGCTCCCTTTTCTTCTGGAGCTGCACTCCTCCACCAGGGATCCCGCCCGGTCCCGGGGCTTTAATACCAAGCAGTCAGTGACGATGGTCCTCACGTTTATGTCTCCATCCCCGACTTCTCCCCGTGAAGTCCAAACTCACCCGGCTGCCTACCCAACGGCTCCTCTTGTGTGTTTAAGAGAAGTCTCAAAGGAGCACAGCCACAGCCGGGCTCCGGAGTTCCCCTCCGGATGTGTGCGCACACACACACGTGTACACACGTGCACACGCACACGTGCACACATGCGTGCAGACCTCCTCTCCCCGTCTTTCCCTGCCATCCCCGTCTCAGCTAACGTTGCCGGCTTTCACCCAGTGCCTGCTCGGATCTGAAGTACTGAAATTATCCTTGTTTACTTGCTTTTTCTTATACTTCGCCTCCAAGCTCTCAGCAAATTCTGTCATCTTCACCTGCAAAATAAATCAAGAATCTGACTAGTTTTTGCTGTTCCACTGCCACCCCGCAAGTCTTAGCTGCTATTATCTCTTGCTTGAATTTTTTATTGCAACAGCTCTCTAACTGGTCTCTCTTCTGCCTCCCTAGAGTCTGTTTTCAAGCATGACCAGGGTGATGCTCTTAAAATCTTTCTTCCTAGTACCTGTCCCCACCCAGCACAGTCTACATTGACTTATTATCTGTCTTCTTGCATTAAAACGTGAGCTCTGCACACAACGTGGTGACAATAGTTATTAACAATGTATTATATTTGTGAAAATGCTGAGAGCATATTGTAAGACTGTTCTCGGTACAAACGATAAGTCTGTGAGGTAATGCATTTATGGATTAGCTCCATTCAGTCATTCCATAATCTGTATTTCAGTAAGATAAATATAGATGATTTTATTTGCCAATTAAAAAATAACATGGTTGGGCACAGTGGCTCATGTCTGTAATCCTAGCACTCTGGGAGGCCGAGGTGGGAGGATCGCTTGAGGTCAGGAGTTGGAGACCAGCCTGACCAAGAGCAAGACCCTGTCTCTACTAAAAATAGAAAAAATTAGCCAGGTGTGGGGGCACATGCTTGTAGTCCCAGCTACTTGGGAGGCTGAAGCAGGAGGATCAATTGAGCCCAGGTGTTTAAGCCTGCAGTGAGCTATTTATATAGCGGTCCTCACCCTTTTTGGCACCAGGGACCAGTTTGATGGAAGACGGTTTTTCCATGGAAGGTGGGGGGAATGGGGAGCGGTGGGGAGCGGCTGTGAGTTCAGATGAAGCTTTTCTTGCTCTCCCCTGCAGCTCACCTCCTGCTGTCCGGCCCCGTCCTATTAATGACAGGCCACAGAGCAGTACCTGGGTTGGGGACCACAGGTGTGAGGCATTCCCAGTTCCCTGTGTCGATCCATGCGGGGGGCCACATCGTGGCTAAAACTGCCCAGGTCCCGAGGAGTCCAGCTAAATGACCTCTGGACTCAGGACCTGGGTCTCTAGGTTTGCCTCCCAGGGAAGGAGTCTTTGCAAAAGCATTTTTATTCCAGAAGAAAGTACATGTTTTATAGATTCGGGCTGATGTATGTGCGGATGATTCTCTATTTGAGGGTTTCAGCTTTTAAACAGAGGCACAATTTGTCAATTTTGGTTTCGGTTTTACAAGCACTATCTTTTCTGCAAACTAAATTTGTGTGAGCACGAATGTACTAATGAAACATGACATTTTCGTCTATTAAATGCACCTTCTCCGGGGAAGGGTTCTAAAAGAGTTCGTAAAACTTCTCCTGGCATTCATGGAAGCACATCATTATATCTGTAGACATTTGAAAGCAGGATTAAAACCCTCGTGGTGGAAAAGTACTCAGAGTAATTTAAACTATTAGCATCAAAAGACTAAACAGAATACAGAATTAGACAAGAGAAGTAATGGAATATACATTTTTTTTTCTTTCCAGTTTCTCACGAAGGAGCTGGCTTGAAAGTGTAAGAAATTTTCATTATGACGATACTCACAATTCAATTTTCAGGCTGACTCAAACTTGACTCAGTTTTTATCCTAAGAAGCCCAAAAGAACAATCTATCTTTTAAATATCTGAGCCTGTAGATTTATTCAAAATCAAAACCTCATGGTATTCTTATGTCTTCATGTAATAGAAAATTGGCGATATTAGTTCTAATGTTTTTTGCTGTTAAGCTCCAAATTGGTTATTATCAAACCCTCTCAAAGGCTGAGAAGGCTATTCTAAGAAAAAGAAAAATGCGAGAATAGTTACATTTCAAAGCATTTTTAGAGAACTGGAATTCTGAAAGAAGAAATTAATTAATAAAAAGTCTTGTTAAAAGCAGCATTACTTAAAGAGAGCTAAGAATACATGGAATTTAAAGTGTTTTTAACAAAAGGTATTGTTACAAGACTTCTCCATCTATCTGAATGGGATTGAAAAGTAACCAGAAAAATCCCAGAGGTAGTGTTACAGTCTGTAGGGTTATAAGACAAAAGAAAAATATAAACCTCATTTTTCCATACCAGTTTCAGTGTTGGAATCTTCTTTTTAAAAATCCTTAGGATAAGACATTTCTTGGAAAACAAGTTAACCCCCACACCGGTTACTGTCTTTTGCTGTAGTCTCCAACAATGTCTCTTACAGCCTCTCCTCCAGGAGAAGGCAACATTCTATTTAACCCATTCTTACATTCCAGGGTGTCTCAGCGCCCTGGGGCCTGGGCCTGGAGTGTGGGCGGGGGAGGGCTGCTTCCGGATGGTGATGTCACCAAGGGTGGGGTCCTGGACATCCCAGCTGGTCCCGGGGTCTGCCAGACTCCCCCTGCGGCCTCTCTTCCTGCCAGGACTCCAGGCCGGACACCAGGGCCTCCCCTGCCTAGGCTCAGGTGTGAGGGTGGACCCTTCCTGCCCCTCTGCGGTCCCTCCGGATGCTCATTGAGGTGTGCCCAGGTGAGAGAAGGAGGCTCTTCTCGCCGACCCTCTCCCCTCCAGTTTTGTGTATTCTCCCTTTTTATGTGTTCTGAATCCTAGCCAATCTACCGTGGTCCTGGTGGGCTTATTCTGCAAGTCACCTCAAAGGGTTAAATCTCAGGTCCTTGGGCCAGGAGGGGCAAAGGGCCTTTGCTTGGCCCAGTCCAGCAGGTGCTCACAGCACCGTCCCTCATGCCACCGTCCCTCATGCCACCAGGGCCTGCACCACGCTGGGTAGGCGTCCACGACAACCAGCACGGATGTCACGGCAAAGTATCCCGTTGGGTGCTCATGGGCACTCCTGTGGGCAGCGGTGTCTGAGAGCAAGAGGCCCCGTCCAGCCTGACCCACAGCCATTTCTGCACCCCCCACCCCCCGCCACCACCTGGGTTACCTTGAATGGGTGGTTTGAAAATCCTTGACTTTTGCTCACTCCTTCAAATTGAGATGGGGAGACACTGTCAACAAATCTCTCTCTTCGTTTTTTAACTTTCAGTTTACAATCACACTTCCCACTTTCTAAATGACTCCGTGTTCCCATTCCCATTCCCAGCTCTTTCGCACATTAGCTGCTTCCTGCTGTTCCTTCTGCCCGAATGCTTTTCCTTCACAATGCATGGAGAGAACCCACTCATCGTGCCGGTTTCCACTTGAATGGTATGTCCTTGGAGGCATTCATGGGCCCCCGTGTGACCCCCTACCCCGGCACTATCGCGTCACTGTCTTATTTTGTTTAGAGAACAAACCACGACCTGGTGTTCAAGTCTGCTGCTTCACGGCCAGAACACTTGTCACTGCAGGGAGCCTGGTACCTGCACTGATGCCTGGACCAGCATGAACTCCACAAACGTGCACTGGGTAGAGTTCTTGGCTAAATTAGTGAATATGTGATTATCATGAGAAATCCACCAGCTTATGTCAAGAAGAATATTTAATTTTCTACCCTAATGCCTGTGAGCAGAGACTCTTTGCCCCCACAGCTCGTGGATTACACTCACTGCATTCAATTTGCATTTACTGGGCAACATCGTATGCCAGGCAGGTGTTCCGACAGACACTGTCTGTGATCTCCAGGCAGCTGGACAGAAAAGCTCCTTCACATCTGTACAGGTTTTTTTTTTTTTATTTCAAAATATTAAGGAGGTACAAGGGGTTTTGTCACATGGTTACCTTTTATAATGTTTAAGTTGGGGCTTTTAGTGTGCCCATCACCTGGATAGTGTTCACTGTACCTGACACACAGGCTTTTACCCACCTCTCTTCTTGCTTTCCAATCACCTTTAAGTCTCTTTGTGCCCATCAATTAGCTCCCAATTATCAGTGAGAACATGTGGTGTTTGTTTTTCCAATCCTGAGACACTTAACTTAGGATAATGGTCTCCAATTCCATCCAAGGTGCTGCAAAAGACATTATTTTATTATGCCTTATGGCTAAGTGGTACTCCATGGTGTATATATGTCACATTTTATTAATCTACTCATGAATTGATGGGACTTAGGTGGATTACACATCTTTGTAATTGTGAATTGTGCTGCAATAAACATTTGAGTATAGGTGTCTTTTTTATAAGATGACTTCTTTTCATTTGAGTAGATACCCACCAGGGGGACTACTGGGTCAAATGGTAGGTCTACATCTATTTCTTTGATGAATCGCCATTCTGTTTTCCATAGGGACTGTACTAATTTGCAGTCCCACCGACAGTGTATAATCATTCCCTTCTCTCTGCATCCTTGCCAGCATCCATTGTTTTTTTAATTTTTTAAAAAAGGCCATTCTGACAGAGGTATAGTGCGATCTCATTGTAGTTTTAATTTGCATTTCCCTGATGGTTGGTGATGTTGAGCATTTCTTCATATGTTTGTTGGCCATTTGTCTATCTTCTTTTGGAAAACTTCTGTTCATGTCTTTTGCCCACTTTTTAATAGGGTTGTTTATTTTTTTATTGCTTATTTATTTGAGTTATTTGTAGATTCTGGATATTAGCCCTTTATCAGCTATATAGTTTGTGAATATTTTCTCCCATTTTGTGAGTTGTCTATTTGCTTTATTGATTATTTCCTTAGCTGTGCAGAAGCCTTTTAATTTGATCAAGTCCCATTTATTTATTTTTGTTGTTGCTGTAATTGCCCTTGGGGTTTTTTAGTCATAAATTGCTTAGGCTGATGTCATATATGATAAATCCACAGCCAACATCATATTGAATGGGGAAAAGGTGAAAGCATACTCCCTAAGAACTGGACCAAGACAAGGGTGCTTACTGATACCACTTCCATTCAACATAGAATTGGATGTCCTAGCCAGAGCAATCAGGCAAGAGAAAGAAAGAAAAGGCATCCAAATCGGGAGAGAGGAGGTCAAATTATCACTTTTCATTGATGATATGATCTTATATATAGAAAATCCCAAACATTCCACCAAAAGACTCTTAGAATTGGTAAATAAATTCAGCAAAGTCTCAAGCTACAAAATCAATATACACAAATCAGTAGCATTTCTATATACTAGTAACAGTCAAGCTGAGAGTAAAATCAAATACCATTTACAATAGTCACAAAGAAAATCAAATACTTAGGAATATACTTAACTAAGGGGTGAAAGATCTCTACAAGGAGATAACACTATGAAATACTGATGAAAGAAATTACAGATGACACAAACAAATGGAAAAATATCTTATGCTCATGGATTGGTAGAGTGAACATTGTTAAAATGTCCATACTGCCCAAGTGATTTACAGATTCGATGCAGTCTCCATCAAAATGCCAATGTCATATTTCACAGATCTAAAAAAAACTAAATCTGTTTTTCATTTGGAACCAAAACAGAGCCCAAATAGCCAGAGCAATCTTAAGCAAAAAGAACAAATCTGGAAGCATAACATTACCAGACTTAAAATTATACTACAAGGCAATAGTAACAAAAACAGCATTGTACTGGCGTAAAAGTAGAGACATAGACCAATGGAACAGAATAGAGAACCCAGATATAAAATCATATACCTACAGCTGACTGATCTTTGACAAAGCAGACAACAACATACACTGGGGAAAGGAAGCCCTATTCAATAAATGGTGCTGAGAAAATTGGATAGCCACGTGCAGAAGAATGAAACAGGACCCCTATCTCTTGCCATATACAAAAATTAATTCAAGATGGATAAAAGACTTGAATGTAAGGCAGAAAGCCATAAAAATTCTAGAAGAAAATGTAGGAAAAATTCCGTTTTTATTAACTCATATGCACATGCAAATATGGAAGGCTCTGCTTACCTCATTCTCTATGTGATTTTTCAAGGTGCCTTTTCATCTTAATGGAATCTAAATTAATAAAGTTTGTTTTCCTTATTATAGTATATTATAGTATAGATCCTTCTCCTCTCCTGGTTACTTTGCGTGAGAGGAGACCTCACGGTTACCCATATTAGAAATGATGATTCCACAATCCCCATTTATCTGAAGGCCAGAATTGCAGCGACCTCCACCATTAAGAAGACAGCTGAAAGCTTTGAAGTTGGTCGGAAAAAATATCTCACGGAGGAGAAAATTGTTGTCATACAGCTGATGCATTTTACTTGGTGGAAAGACAGAACAATCCTCAGCACCCAAACTATTGTGTGTAATGGAAGTTAGCAGGATAAAAGCAATATTCACAGACAACGTTGGGGGCCCTTCACCCCTGGAGGAAGGGACATCAGTCCTCTCAGTATAGCAACCTGGAGCCGTTGTGCAGGCCACCGCTGTTCCTATACTGGGGGCCTCTGGTGTTGCTATATCACAGCCTGCACAGCAATTATTGCCATGGTGATCGTCAGAGTCATCACAAAAGTTTGATTATGTTCCTAGGGCTACTTGTTGAGACAAAAACAATGAGAATTGCATGGTATAAAAATTATAGTAAAACCCCAAAACAGGTAAGTTCTAGCACTTAGAGTGACTTGGAGAGTTTGAATCTTGCCCCACACCCCGTTTTCTCATTGCTTTTGTCCCTCCACGGCAGCCCTTATCAAACCCTGCCTTGAATTATAGTCCCTTTCAATGGTGTGTTTCTCCCGCACTTAGATTGTGAGTCCCTGCGGGCAGAGTGGATGTTTTATTTATTTCTCGGCCATAGCTCTGTGCACATAATAGGGCCTAGATAAGCATTTGCTGATTTGCATAGAATTAAAGTATGGTATCTGGAAATGTTGCTTAAATTGAAGAATCAAAGTGGAAGCAGATAAGTTGAATTTGAATCCACGATGGCTGGCAGGCACCATGAGATGTCAAATTAGGGATCTGAGCTGGTTAATTAGGTCTGCCTTACTTTTGAGTTGAAGAGGTTTGAGTGACGGGAGTGCTAAGAAGCCATCTGGTTCCACCTGATTTTGGGGGAGGAATATCTGGCAGTGAGCAGCAGCCAGGGTGGCAGAGTCCGGAGACACCCCTGCCACGGGGCAGGGGGACTCTGGATGGCCCAGTCTGGGGCTGCCCCGCCCCCGCCCTGGTGACTGCTGAGGTTCCTGCAGCACAGAGAAGGGCTGGAGGTGCCACACCTGGGCTCCCAGGTGGCCCTCCTGTGCCTGCTCGGAGCCGATTCCTCCAGACACTTGGGGAGGGAAGGCAGAAGCCAGCTCTCCCCTCAGCCCCCAGCCCAGCTCTGCAGGGCCACGGCAGGAGGAGACTCGTCTCTCTCCACCTCCCTGGACGCTGTGCACCCTGGACAGAAAATTTCTTCCTCTGACCTCTGCTGTCTGAACTGCATTGATTTGTTGTCTTTAATCCCTTTCTCTCCCTGTTTTCAGTTAGCATTGCTGGCCTCGTCTTTTGGACAGAAGTCATTTATTCACCCGTTCGTTCGTGAACGAGAGCGTGGGCTTTGGAATCAGAGAGTTCTGGGCTGGCTTCTGGCTCAGCTGCAGCGGTCAGGATGGACTAGAGCAGGCTGTGCTGCGGGGTGATTCCAGATCTCGGCAGCTCAAAGCAAAACCGGTTCATTTCACTGCTGAGTTCCATGCTCATTGCGGTTGGCCAGAGGTGTGCTCCACAAAGGCGTGGTCGCCACCTGGGACGTCCTTGGTCCTGTGCTAAGAGAAAGCAGACATGGCGAGTCACGCATTTTTTATAATCTTTTTCCCGAGAGCAGCACACGTTGCTTCCACTTGAGTCTTATCGTCCAAAGTAAGTCCCAAGACTCTCCTCCACTTCAGTCTCGCCACGTGCCTGGAAGGAGAACCAGGACGTTGGCAGGCAGCTCTGATGACTAAAGGGCCATCTGCTAGCTGCACGACCTTCGCTGCCCATGCAGTGTGCTCTGTGCTTTAGTTTTGCCTGTAAAATAGGGATCATAGCAGTCCCCATCTTCTCAGTTGTTGTGAAGATTAAAAAAGAGGATGCACGTGTGTCTGTGATGTAGCGCTGCATAACAAGCCACCCCAGACTCTGGTGGCTTAAGCCGCAAGCATGTGCTGAGCTCATCTGCAGTTTGACACTGAGGCAGGGCTCTTTGGGACAACTTTTCTGGTCGTGGCTGGGCTCTCATTCCTGTGCCATCAGCTCTGAGCCAGCCATGGGACTCTCCTTCTGGAGGTTTTCTGCTGCCAAATAATAATTTCAAGAAATCGCTGGTCACATTTTTTTTTCTGCTCGTTTTTAAATTGGGTTGTTTAAGAGTTTGTATTGGGAGTTCTTGGTATATTTTGGGTGTGAGTTTTTTTATCAGATATATATCTCCAAATATTTTCTCTCGGCCTGTGGCTTGTCTTTTTATTCTCTTAACAGTGATTTAGAAGAGCAGAAACTCTTAATTTTGGTGAAGTCTAATTTATCAATTTGTTCTTTTAAGGATCATGTGTTTAGCATTGTAGCCAAAAAGAACTTTGCATACCCAAGGTAATGGAGACTTTCTGCAGTGTTTTGTTCTAGAAGTTTTACAGCTTTAGGATTTATATTTAGGTCTATAACTCACTTGGCTTAATTTTTCTTGTGTGGTGCCAAGGTATGGGTCAAAGTTGTCTATTCATTCATTCATTCATTCATTGCTCATGGATGTCCGATTGTTCCAGCCCATTTGCTAAAAAGACCATCCTTTATCCACTGAGTTGACTTCGTCAAAAATCAATGCACTGGTGAGAGTAGTTCTGGACCGGCAGAGTAAGGACCTCTGAAAATCTGCTCTTTCATAAAAGCCATGAGAATACTGCCAAAAAATTGTCAAAATTAACTTTTTTAGAACTCTGGAAATTAACCAAAGACTTACAACAACATGAGGACTATTCACTCATGAAAAACAGCTGAATCTTGCTAAACATCGAGTTTGTTGCATTTTCACTCACTCTATTCCCACCCCGTCCTTCTGGAACCGGAAGGGCTGGAGCTGCAGCTCCCCGACTAGGAGCTGAGAGAGAAGGACGTGGGTGGGTGGGTGGGGGGAGACCCAGGGCCCCGTGGGAGCTGAGCAGGGACGGAGCTAAACACAGGGGCCGTGTGGGGACGGGGGTATGGGGGTGAGGCCTGAGACAGGAGCAGCACTCAGAGCTTGTGCAACTGGTGCTACCAGGGCAGGATTGGGGCCTCTGTCTTGAGGTTCTTGGGAAGCTCTTGAAGAGCAGAGAAGCTTCAGAAGTCCCTCCAGCTGCAGTGGAAGGTGAGCCTGGGGCATGGGCCGGGCGAGGGGGCGTCCTGGGAATAAACTCCCCTTCCCCGAGGGGGGCAGTGGCCAGCGGGGACACACACAGCCTCAGAGTTACGAAAGCATCTGAGGCTCGTCTGCTCTGCGCTCGCCTGGTTCTCAGTCAATGTGCCAGGGGGTATTTGAGATCACAGAGTCACGGGCCCTTGGCTTGTCCGGAGCTTCTGGGGGAGCCTGGCTAAGGGCCGGCAGGTGGGTCCTCAGCCCGCCGCTCACAGGCAGGGCCCACTCCGGGCCTTCCCCACCTGGGCCCGGCTGAAGGAGGCCGGGCTGCTCGGTGCCTGCCAGGCCCTCTGTGAGTTTCCTCTGTTTTCAATAACTTAGATGAGAACGCAGAGCACACCACCCTCCCGAGCACTTTTGCTTTGCACTCGGGAGGATGAGCCCCCGGGGCTCGGGGAGGCCAGCCCGGAGCCTCATCCCGCCTCTGCCTCCTCCCAGCCTCAGGACCGGGGCCTCACCTGCCCTGCCCGCTCACCGGGAAGAGCTGGGTGGCTGGGGCTGACCCCTTGGGGGACGAGGACTTCGGAAGGGGAGGCAGGAAGGGTCAGGTGTGTCCAGACCCAGTGTGTGAGCTCGGGCTGTTGAAGAAGCAGTTTTGGTGAAGGGATCTTTCTGGTGCTCCTGAAATCCTATCACCGAGGCATCCAGTTATGCTGCTACCTGTGCGAGGCTGTAATTATTAAAATACCTTGAATTGTGATGCTAATAGCAAATTTGCTAAATGGAAATGGATTTTTAATATCATAATTTGCCTTTTTCTTTTTATCTGATTCATTCTCTTTCTAGATGTCACTTCATAAGAGTGAATGGAACTTGGAAACATTTCTTGCCCTTTCTGCTTGTGACATATTCAGTTAGATTTTATCGCATCTCAGAATTTTTCAGGACTTGCGCGAGGCGCCATGCCCGAGGGCCTGTGCTCATTTGTTTTGCTGACAACTGACCCCACGTCCAAGATCCCCCCTCCTTGGGCAGCCTTACCTCCAGCTCGATGATGTCACAAGACAGAGCACCTAGGGCGCCATCAGAGCCGGAGGTGTCATCCCAAAGGGGCCCAGTGGTCCCTGACCCAGCAGTCTGGCTGCCAGCAAGGCCATGTTAGCAGCTGAGTCCAAATGTCAGAAGGTGTCGCACACACCTGGCTGCTTGGGCCCTCGGCCCTTTCTGTGCGTTTGATGATGCACCCCCGGGAGTGTCTGCTGGGCTCGCAGACTGATTCACACCTGTGGCTCAGATACAGAGATGGACGGGAGCAATTGCTTCTCGCCTCTGTCATACACCTGTCCACAGGTGCACCAGCATCAGTGAAATCAGCTTGCATTTCCACTTACAACCCTCCTCTGAGCAGACGAGGGTATAGGAGAGGGGCTGGTTTCCTAGGATTCGTGTGGCCCTCTTCTGAGTCACCCCTACCCTCCGAGCCCTGAAGCTCTGTATGCCCTGCAGAGTGGGTGGTCTTCCTGGGGGCTCCTCAGCGCCTGTGGTGACAGATTGTGCTGTCCCCATCCCTGCCCCATACAGGTGCCTGCAGTGACCGACCCTGAGCAGCAAGCCCCGCCCCGCTCAGGAGCGTGTCCCAGCACGAGTGTGCTGCACACGCGTGTGATCGATGGTGACATCATCTCTGAAGTTCGGTTGCAGGCTCAGCACCTGCCAGTCCTGTCCCAGGAGCCTCCTGGCCAGGCGATCGGTCCACTCGCCACTGACATTTGAGTGAGAAGCGCTATCAGGCAGGACGGGGAAGCGGGAGGCCCTAATTTAGCCACATACTTTGTTTCACCACCGAATGCAATTTCGGTTATTCCTTCAACACATACGTGTTTGTCCGGTGTGTGCTGTGCACCAGGCACCGTTCTGAGTGGACGCAGCAGTAGACAAAGCAGACGACAACCCCTGCCCCTGTGGAATTTACGGTCTAGCAGGAAAACAACAGATGAGGAGCAAACAAGTAGAGTGGAAAGGATGATAAAGGGTGCCCGGTGATGGTAAGAGGATGAAGAAAGATGCAGCGGGGAAGGGGTGGCGGGCTGGGAGCGAGGATGCCGCCACTGTCGGTAGTTGGGGGGTGCTGGCGCAGAGACCTGATGACCCGGGAGCCCCTTGCAGATACCTGGGGGAGAGCATTCCAGGCAAAGGAGCTGCCAGTGCAAAGGCCCTGGGGTGTGTGAGGAACAAACCCACTCGGCTGAGTGAGTCAGGGGAGAGGCTTGGGGATGAGACCTACGAGGGTCTTTCTGGGCCTTTCTAAGGCCTCTCTGCGTTGGTGTTGGTTGAGCTGGGGCCACAGAGGGTCTAGAGCACGGAAATGACCTGGCCTTCGTTATGTGTTAAGAGGATCGCTCTGGCTGTGCCGTTAAAATCACAGGATAGTAGGACAGGGGCAGAATGAGGCAGACGATGACTGCAAGAAGCTAGGCGGGCAACGGCGATAGATGGCTTGGGCCAGGGTGACAATGGCGGAGGTGGTAACAGCTTGGTGATATTCTAAGTGTATTTTGACGATGGGCCAAGAGGACTCGGCTGCTGGGTTGGGAGTGGAAGGTGAGGGCAGCACTGAGGGTGACTGCCAGGCGTTCGCCCTTAGAAACGAGAAGCTTTCTAGTGTTGTTCTTTGTTGAGATGGAGAAAGCTGGGAAGAGGCAGATCGCAGGGGATCGGAATTAGGGTTTGGACATGCTTAGTTTGCAATTCCTTTACAACCTAGGAAATAGGCAGCCGGCTGTGTGAGCCTAGAGCTCAGGGGTAGAGATAGAAATTTGGGATCATCAGCATATTCATGGTATTTATAGCCAGAAGACCAGAATCGAATGCAATTCAGGTATCAGGGAAATAATGATCCTTTAAAAATACGTCTGCAGCAATGCTTCTAGGAAGTAAAGGGCAACATTTAAGAACCTTTTTTTTGTTTTGTTTTTTTTAGACAGGGTCTCACTCTGTCACCCAGGCTGGAGTGCAGTGGGGTTATCTTAGCTTGGATTCCAGGGCTGGGCTCAGGCGATCTTCTCAGCTCAGCCTCCCAGTACCAGGGATGCAGGTGCATACCACCCCGCCCAGCTGACGCTTCCGTGTTTTGAAGAGATGGGGCCTCGCTGTGTTGCTCAGGCTGGTCTCAAGCGATCCTCCCACCTTGGCGTCCCAAAGCGCTGGGATTACAGGTGTGAGCCACCAGGCCTGGCTCAGAAACTCTTCTCAGTACGGAAACAACTTTCTTAATCTCTAGTCAGTTTCGTTGTCCAACTGAATATCTTGATTTTGAATAAGAGAGAAAAAAAGATTTCACCGTTCAGAAAGGGAGATTAACATAGAATTGCTTTTTCAGAGAGCAGAGCAACCCAGGAGACAGCACCGTATGAAAAGATTCTCGTGCACATTCACGGAAGAGCAAGACAGAGTGGTCAAGCTAGCGAGCTTCTGCTCTGGAAATAGACGGGTTTTTTTTTTTTTTTTTTTTAACAGTGAACAGTTGAGAAAAAGCTTTTAACATTTTAAATACCCTTTAACCACGGATATTTATTTCTGTGAGCTGATTTACATATAATTAGAATACCTACAGTTTCTAAGGGGAAAATACATCCTTATTCAAAACTATAGAACTACAACGTTGGAGGCTTTTCAGGGAATAGGGAGCCACAAAACGGGAGAAAAGTATCAGAGTTCAATTTCTTTTATAATTCACCGATATTTTCAAGGCTTCCAAATAGATTTTTTAAAAGTAGCTATGGGGCAGTAGTTCTATATTTCCCATCAATTTTCTAATTAAAACAGGATTTGGAAAAGGAAAAAAAGTGCTTTGCTCACTGAAATGATTCTTTATGTTGCAGACGCTGTAACATGAATTCCATAATAGTGTAATAGAATATCGGAGCCGCGCGGCAGGTTCCCGTGCAGATGAGATGCTGCTGAGTCTGAACAGCTCTTCCTTTGCTGATTATCTTATTTTTTTTTTTTAATTGGCAAGTGACACTCCCACTCTTGACTTTCCTAAAGGGGACTTTAGCCAGCAGGAAGCCAGGGAGGCAGGGCCCAGAGACGCTGCCGCGGTCCCGAGTGGCCCCCGTGTGCGATGCTCGGGCTCTGCGGCAGCCCAGCTCGCTGGCTCCGGGCACAGGTGCTCCCGGACAAGGCCGTAGGGAAAGGGCTGTGCAGAGCCGCGCCTGGGCTTCCCGCGCTGCGCTCCCTGGTGGGTGGTGCCCGCAGATTTGGCGTGCAGAGGAGGGGAAGAGGCCCTGAGCCCCCTCTGTCCCGTGCCCCAGGTCAGCCAGACCTGTCCGGGTCCAGCACGTCTCGCCTTCGCCTTTGCTTCCGGAAGGGGCTCTCTGGGCTGTGGAGCCCAGTTCTCCAGCCGCAGACGGGAAGGCTGCTCTCCCGGTGCAGCCGGCACGGCAGAACGCACCTGCGTGCCGGCGGCCACCAGCGCGACAGGGCGGCAGGCCACGGTGGAATACGGGCACCGAGAAAGCTGCTCTCGGGGCTGAGCGCCGCGGCAGAGACCTCTCTGCTCACTGCGTGCATGTGGCTGCTTTTTGTCTTTCGGTGCCTTGCAGGCGGGTTCTGGTCAAGGGGCTGTTAGCAAAACGGTGGGTGTGACTCCGGGGCCCCCGTATTTAAAAGTAGGTGGAGTCCTTTCTTCCCTCTCCTGTTCCTTCTGTAACAAGACGGAAGACCAGACTGGTTCCTGGGTCACCCTGGAACGTGGTCTGACCAAACCTCACTGAATCCTGATGAGAATAAGAAACGAGCTTTTGTTGGGTTCAGCCACTAAGGCTCAAGAATTTAGGTGTTACTGCAGCACAGTGGAGCCTATCCTAACTATTAATAATATAATTCCTTGCCTTCTCCATTGATGAGAGTCCCTAGTGCTTAGTCATCCTTTCTTCCCAGTGCAGAAAGGGTTTGTGAAGGGAGATTTCCTTTATAGATGTAGATTTCTCTTACAAAAAGATAATTTCTCCTCTCGTTTTCAGAGCTCTCCTAAGTCAGTTAATTCTCAAAATAATCAGCTCAAAATAATATTTGTGCAGAAAAAGCCTATTTCGAGGTGGCACATTCTGGTCTCCTGCAGTCGTATTTTGGGGTAGTGTGTCATATTTTGGGGTAGTGTGTCCTGAGCCCCAACTCCATTCCTTAATGGAGCTGCTAATATTTTGTTGTTTATCGTCATTTTCTTTTTATCTATCCATCAGTTGATGAGCATTTTGATTGTTTGAAGTTGGGTACTATGGTGAAATAATATTATAAACATTCTTATAAGTCTTTTAAAAAAAATACGGTTCCTTCTTCAAAGCCACTCTCATACTTCTCGGGAGCTTCATCCTTGGTGTGGGTTGGGCCCCGGAGACGCTTGCTTCAGGGGAGCCTCAACCTGCTGTTTGGGGACGTCTCAACCCCAGGCCTTGGTGGTGGAAGATGTCACAGGTGGCTGTGACCAGGTGGTGTTGGAGTCAACGCCTTAGCTGTGGCTGGGCAGGTGCATGGAGATGCCGGTATGAATCTGTTTCCCATAACTGGCATGAAATTACCTTGATTTCACATCCTAATCAAGGAGACACGGTCTTCAATAGGAAGAACAACATCCGTATAAAAGTGTGTGCATCGGGTCATCTTTCATCCCCCTCCAGAGTGATTCATGACTCCCTGAGCTAGTAAAACACCTTGCCGAAATAAAACGATTCGTCTAAGCAAATAAAAGCCCTGACAGCGTTACTGTGTGGCGTTTTCCAGGGAGCCGTAACTATGATAGCTGGTTCATGGAGAACTAAGCAGGAAACCCAAACACTGGCAGAGCTGCGGAGGAGAAATGAATCACCATCGGGAGGAGTCTGCACCGGGAACCCTCTGGGGTCATAAAATATATGGACTTGCAGTGCGAGGGGACGTCGGGGGCTGCGGGCTGGCTTCTCGTTCTGGGCGTGCCCGAGCTGCCATTCACCTGGCACCAGGTGTTTACAGAGCTCCCCGCCTCTGACCCGCCCCAGGCCAGCCTCTGTGGGCAGGAAGGAGTGGCAGAGGCCTTGTCTCTCATACTAAGGGGCCTGTGGATCTGCTGGGGAGGTGACATCTATTTGGGGACATCATAAACTACTGAAGAATTAATGGGCTTAGGAAATACCCCTGGAATTCTTAAAGAAGAATCAGGAAGCTATGCTGGACCGTATCTTTAGATCAGGGTCCCCCACCTGCTGTGTCCTCCCTGTTGGCCTCATCCTGTTGGATGGGATGGGGGCCCAGGCAGGGTCCCTGGATAGCATCCTCAGCAGGTGGTCATTTAATCCACGTTCAAGTATTTCCAGTGTCTGGGAACTTATTGCCTGCCAAGGAAGGCTGGCTGGGCAGTTCTTCATGCCGAGTGGAAACCTGCTGTCATCTGGCCTCTGCCTGCAGGTATGAGACCCGCCCTCAGACCCACACAGTGTGAGCTGACTCTGTCTCCCACTGCACAGCCCCATGGGTATTGCTCAGGGCTCTCCGGCTGTGTCCTCTGCAGATAGATGTGGCTGTCCACATGTGGCTGCCCACGTCTTCTGTCCACATGTGGCTGCCCACGTCTTCTGTCCACATGTGGCTGCCCATGTCTTCTCTCCAGGCTGAACATCCCAGCTTTACTCAGAAGCACTAGAAGCTTCCAGCCCCTTCACCACCAGGTAGCCTCTCTGGCTTGCTCCAGGCGTGGAAGGCCCAGGTCTGAGGTCCCTCTGTTCACACCTGCCCTGGCTGCCCTGCCACCTCCGGGCCTGACCCCGGCCTAGAGCAGGTGGAAGAGCACTTCTGGCTCTAAACGTCTCCTTGCTCGAACTTCTCCATCCTGCAGGAAAACCCCCTTCTGGGCCTCACTCCTATATCACTCAATTACTACAGAGAGGCTGTGACAAGAACACCAGGTGTGGAGCAGTTAAACACCACTGTCTTCGTGCAGTCAGTCGTATACATAAGGCTCATGTTAGCACCTCCATTCTCAAATAAAAAAAAAAACAAACCTGATTAGTTAACTGAAGGCTATTCTCTTGGTCCCATGAAAAGTTATTGGTGAAGAATGGCTCAATGATATCTTTTTTTAAATATTTATTTTTAAATAGTTTAAGGCTCACAAAAAGTTGCAAAAATAGGACACAGAGTTGGTTCCCTTCATGAAGCTTCCCCCAGTGATAATATCTTATGCAATGATAGAATATTTTACAAGCCATGAAATTGATGTCAGTACAATACTTTTAACTCCGTGACAGACCTATTTGGATCTCGCCTGGTTTAGACGCCTTCTTGTGTGCGTGGTGCCTGTGTGATTCTATGGAATTTCATCACGTGTAGATTCAAGTCGCCATCACCGCGATCGCGGTGTAGAACTGCTGTGTCACCCCAAAGAATCACTGTCACACTAGCGTCTGACAGTCACATGCTTTCCCCCACCCTGACCCCTGGCAGCCACTGATCTGTCCCCCCCGTTGTGATTTCCTCACTTTGGGAAGCTGTATCCCTGGGGTTGAACGGCACGCAAGCTTTCCAGACTGGCTTTTCTTCACTGACTGTAACTCTCGTGGGGGTCTTTTGCTTGCATGTACTCAGGATCCTAAATTACGGGATGATTTTATATTTTAAACTTGCACTTGAATGCAACAAGGCCTCCACAATGCACCTCAGTAAGCCATTGGCTTAAGGGTGGCAGAGTGACTCATGTCCCCAGGGCCAGTCCCTGGCGTGGGGGGTGGGGGGGTGCCCGAGCGGGGGGACCCTGGGCTCTGGAATCGTGAGTGGGACGCACTGAGTCTCTGCCTTCCTCTCCGGATGCCTCTGTGCTTTCAGATACTGACATTTTCCATAGCCCGAAGATTTCAGCATCTTCAAAAGGCAGGAATGAAAATCAGGAGTAATTAAACTTGTCCACATATAGATGTTTTTCAGGGAAGCATATTAGCAGGGACAGCAAGCTGTCATGTCCCACCTCCCTCCCCGCTGTCCGCCTTCAGAGGGTATCTGTATGCTGTGATTGTCTGATCCGGGGGAAAGTTGTATGAATTCCAATTCCATTCCAACTTTGGTAAACTCAGAAGTGATTAGCCACAGAGTGAAAATATCCACTGTCATTTGGCAAATATTAATAGCACTGCTGAGCGTTTCAACTGTAAATGGAAAAGTAAAATATGTAAAAATTGTGGGTTAGATAGAAAACAGAGGTGCGCGTGTTTTAGGAATGTAAATGATGATTTAGTGGACTCATCTATTTATAGCATTGCCACTATACAGGCAATTCAGGGTTTGTTTGTTTTTTTTTCTCGACTTTTTAGAAATCTGGGGAAGTTTAACAGAATAGAAATTTCCCAAAACAATCCTCAAGAAGTATAATAAAAATTTACTGGCTATAGATCAGCTGATTTATTGTAGAGTTTAAGCAAAGTAAAGCTCAAAGTTGATTGTATTTGTAAATATAATCAAATATATATGAGTGGTTGGATTATGGTAATATAATTATTTTTAAAATCCAACAAATATTAGTGCCTAGTTTGTGCAAATGCCTCTGTGATAGCATTCCAAACAAATATTTGTTGAATAAGTGATGAACGACTTAAAGAATGAGCAAGGACGCGTTAAAAAACATGACCAGATATCTTAGATTCTTAAACAAAGCAAATAAGGACAATACAGAAGTCTATTGCCATCCCTTTACTTAATAACAAAGTTGTCTTTATGAATAAGAGCTTTGTATATCGTTTAAACTAATTCTAAGAAATGATCACTAAATCCTGTAGCCTGGGTATTATATTAATACATCCACTGGAAACCACTTTTTTATATTTTCCCATGTTTTGACTAACTATAGAATACAGATATTCAAAATATACTTCTAGCCAGAGAAAATAGTGACATTGTCTCCCTTATTAGTAAGCCAGGTTAGGCTGTAATATCCTAATGCTAATAGTCATGTCCCGGCTGATGCTGTGTCTAATACTCAAACTAGTCTGAGCCCTGAGCGGGTGCCAGGCCGGTGCTGCCTGCTCCTCGCCTGCACCTCGGGAAGCTGCTCAGTGTCTTTCCAAACTGCAGCTGCGCTTCCGAGCTGTGTCCAGTGGTTTCCCGGAGGTCACAGTGACAATAAACGGTGAAAATCACGGTTGAACACTGGCTGGCAGTTGTCTCCAAAGCCGGAGGTCGTGACCGAGCCTCTGCAGTCTCCGTCGTGTTTTGCTTCTATCTGCTCATCAAAGCCGGCGGTCGGGGTGGGCGTCACGGGATTTGCCACAGCTCCTTGGAAGCAGTAATAATCGCTCCTGTGCCCGCGAAGATTTCCTAGCAGACTCCTTCCCCCAGTCTAGATCAGTGGATACGGCTGTGCACGAAGGAAAACTAAGACGCGGAGCCGATGTGTGGGCAGCCGAGTGGAGAAGGGCTGGGGCTCAGTGACCGGGCAGCCACTCCACCGACATCCGTTTGCAGCCACCCAGTTATGCGGCTGGGGGAGGGCGCAGGGCGGCCCTCAGTAGGCGCCTTGGCCCGTGAGCGCAGGTTCTCAAAGCGTGGTTCCCCCGGTCGCCCAGCTCCTGGCACAGGGCCTGGCTCTCAGGAGATGCTCGAGGGACGCTGTTTAGTACGTGACTCTTGGTCCGCATCGTTGTTAAAAGGCCCCTGAGGGTCCCCCCACTGTGCTCCTCTCATTGGCAGGTGAGACAGCACATTTCAAAGTGCTGTGAAGGGGGGTGTGTGTGGAGGGGTGTCCGGCACTGCTGGGTTTCGAGCTGGGAAGCGCCTGCTTCAGGGTGGGGTTTCTGGAAGCTTCCTCTGGCAGGATGTGCGGGTGCACTGGGGTAGCCGAGGCCGAGGGCAGGATTCCTGCCGGGGGCTGTGTCTTGGCCGGAGGTGGGGAGATGGGAGGTGCGAGACAGTGGTGGGGAGGAGAGGAAGGCCTGGCAGGGAGGGAGACTCTGAGGTCTGGAGCCGGTTCCGGACTGGACGGAGAGTTAGAAGAGACACAGGAGGAAACGGCGGGGGGAAAAGACACTGAGCCTAGCCGCGTTGGGCTGAGGTCTGTGGGGCTCCCGGAGGAGCAGGTGTTGGTGCCCGTTGGATGTGCCGGTCTGCAGGTTAGGAGCCATGCACAAAGGACTGGAGCCACCAACTTGCAGGTATGTCGTAACATGGGAAAGTTGAAGCAATGGAAGGGAACGTGGTCACCAACTGGAGAATCGCAAGCAATACCAGGGGCCCTCCTGACATCCACATGGGGCCACACAGCCCTGGGCCTTCATTCCCAGTGACAAGGGCTCGAACTCCTGGATCCCTGTGGATCCCTCAGCCTCATGTCAGGCACTCTCCATCCAGGATGAGTTCAACACTTCCTCTTTCTCCCCGGCCCCACCTGGTATCCCCCTGGCTCTGCACGCAGCCCTGGGAGGCCTTAAAGGCCAGGTGAGACGTCCCTTCCGGTGACCAGCACTGTCGGCAGGAGTCCCGGAGAAGCGCCGGCAGGAAGGCAGCACCCGGAGGCAGCAGCACGCCGGCCCCCAGAAAAGCACGGGGAACGCGGGCCGTGGTCACGTGTGACCCGCAGCGTCCAGGTACCTGTGACACACCTGCCCGGCCAGGACGCCAGTGTGCAAGCACTGTGCCAGAGTGTGCGGTGGGGGCTACGGACACAGACTCTCAAGTCCCACTGCCGGGGCTTAGCGTCCTGATCCCGTGGCTAGGTGGATTGGGGCAGGGCGTGTGACTTCTCTGAGCCTCAGATTTCCGGGATGTAAAAAGAGCAAGATAACGTACTTCCTGCAGAGGGTTGCGGCGAGGATCACCTGGGACAATACACGTGAGGGACCCCGTGTCATGTGATGAGTCCGTAAGTAGTGGCTGCGGTGATCTTTAAGCACCCAGCTTCCTCCGTGCACCTGGGGAGAGGGAGCGACTCTGCAGACAGCCCTGCCCCAGGAGAGGCAGAGCTGGAGCTGCCGGGAATCGCTTCCAACACGCATTGGGATTACGGACTCCCAGACTGTTTGCACAGCAGCCAGCGGACTCTAGGTGCCCTGGAACCTTCTTCCTGCCCAGCCCAGGGCCCTTTACAGCAAGTGCAGAAGCTGATGAGCAAAGTTGCAATGAACAAATGGAGGGAGAAACACAGGAATAATGAACCTTCTGTCTTGGCCTGTCAGCACGGGCCCAACTCTGAGCTCACACTGCCGACTCCCACTGGCCTTTGCAACGGAGTCTGGCACCGTCTCCCATGAGTGGGCGTGTGAGTGCGTGTGTGCGCGTGCGCGTGCGCACGTCTTTATTGAGATGGACATGGGAATAAAGCACAGATGCTTAATCTCCCTGGCCCCTGACAGGCCAGCTGAGCAGAAGTTATCAAAGACGTAATGAAACTCGCACTTCTTCCTCGGCCTCCATCAATCCCGGCACGGACGGCCGCGGACTGCAAAGTGCCTCATGAATTAATAAACAGACATCAGCGTCTCTCGCCTTGACTGCTGCCTTGACTTCATGTTAGGATTTGGCCACGATAAACAGCAAAGAACTCATTTCCTGCGCAAGCCGCAGAACCGTTAATCCTCAGCGGGGAAAGGGAGACTCTGGCGGGGGTGGGAGTTGGAGCTGGGAGGGCAGAGATTTCCGACGTGCAAAGGGGCTGCCTCCTGGTGACCCCAAGGGTGGCCCCTCAGACGGGCGTCCTGTGGTGAGAGCTGCACCTCGGGAAGTGCATCCACGCGAGACGCCTCAGAGGCAAAACACGCGTGAGCCACGCAAGACTGAGCCGGGACGCGGACATGTTTAAACAGGAGGGGATTTTAGGGTCTCTTCTCCCTTCACCTGAGCGCCCCTCCAGGAGGAGGTTGCAGGCATCCTCAAACTACGGCCAGCGGGCCGCATGCGGGTGTTTTTGCCCGTTTGTTTTTTTCACTTCAAAGTAAGGTATGTGCAGTGTGCATAGGAATTTGTTCATAGTTTTTTTTTTTTTTTTTAACTGTAGTCCGGCCCTCCAACGGTCTGAGGGACAGTGAACTGGCCCCTGCTTAAAAAGTTTGAGGACCCCTGAGGTTGAGGAACATCGTTGTTGAAAGCCCTTCCAGCGTTAGCAGTCTACGGCCTGACTCAACACGCATGTGCTCTGTAGTATGAACGTGCACGTGTGTGCACGCGTGTGAGTGAGTGTCTTGTGTTGTCTGAAGCTGAAGGCAGCATTTTGGCCGACGCTTGTCGAGAATAAGCACCTGTAAATCCGGTGTTTTCTGAGTGTAAGAACCCAGAGCCCTGGCGCGGATACAGGACCTCAGACTGCGGGCAGTCCTTTCAGTCACAATGAAACCGCTGAAAGATGGGATGAGGGCCAGACATCAGTTGCCCCCATGATTAAGTGTGGGTGCTTTTCCTCATTAGTCATGTTTTTGTCCCATGTGTGTTTATTTAATACATCCGTGGCTAAATTGCAATGCTGTCTGGATATCAATGCTAATCACAACAAGTGCAGACCCTCGTTTCTAATTTTACAAAGTCGGCACCGAAGGATATGCCCTCTGCTCAGGTTCACATGGAGCGCTGGCCAAGACAGACTACATTTGGGGCCATAAAACACACTAATAAATTTAAAAGAATAGAAGTCCTAACAATGTCTGCTCTCAGACTCTAATGGAATTAAGCCAGAAATCAATAACCAAGATAGCTGGGAAATCTCAAAACTCTTCGAAATTAAACTACACACTTCTAAATAACACATGGGCCAAAGAAAAAATTTCAGGAGAAATTTTAAGATATTTTGAACTAAATGAAAATGAAAACAATTTGTGAGATGCAGTGAAAGCAGTGCTTAAAGGAAAATTTGTAGCACTGAATGCATATTTTAGAAAGAAGAAAGATCTAAAATCAGGTATTTAAGCTTCTATCTTAGAAAAGTAGAAAAAGAACAAATTTAGTCCAAAGTGAGCAGAAGAAAATAAATAACAAAAAATTAGAGCAGAAATCAATAAAATTAAAAACAGGAAATAGAGAAAGCCAAGGAAACCAAAACCTTGTTCTTTGAAAAGATCAATAAAACTAATAAGGCTCTAGCCAGACTAACTAAGAAAAGAGAGAGAAGACACAAATTATTAATAGCAGAAATGAAAGAGGAGATATTATTACAGGTCCCATGGACGTGAAAAGGATAATCAAGGAATACGTGAACAACGCTAAGCCCACAAATTTGATTAACCCTGATGAAATTGACCAATTCCTTGAAAGATACAATCTGCCAAAACTAACAAAAGAAGAAATAGACTATCTGGATAGGCCTATATCTGTTAAAGAAATGGAATCTATAATTAATAACCTTCCCAAGCAGAAAACACTGGATGGGTTCACTGTTGAATTCTATCAAATATTTAAGGAAGAAGTTATACGAATTCTCTATAATCTCTTTCAGAAGAAAGAAGTAGAGGAAATACCACCTAATTCATTCTATGAGACCAGCATTACCATAATATTAGCAAATCTAATCAAACAATGTGTAAAAAGACTTATACACTACAACCAAGTGGGATTTTTCTCAGTATGCAAAGCTGGTTCAACATTCAAAAATCGGTTAATGTATTCCATCACATCAACAAGCTAAAGAAGAAAAATCATATGAATATATCAGTAGCTGCAGAAAAAACATCTGGCAAAATTCAACACCCACTCATGATACAAACACTCAGTAAACTAGGAACTTTCTCAACTTGATAAAGAATACCTTCAAAAAACCTACAGCTAACATCATACTTCATGGTGAGAAGCTTGAAGTTTTCCCACTAAGATCAGAAACAAGACAAGGACGTCACCTCACACCACTGCCTTTCTACAGTGTACTTGAAGTTCTAGCTAATGGAATAAGACAGGAAAAGGAAATAAAAGGTATACAGATTGGGAATAAAGAAATAAAGCTATTTTTGGAAATGACATGATCATCTAAGCAGAAAATCTAAAAGACCTGACAAAAAAATTCCTGGAACTACTAAGCAATTATAGCAAGGTTGCAGGATACAGGTGAAGGTACACATGTCAATTGCTTATACCAACAGTGAACCTGTGGCATTGGAAATTAAAAACACAATACCATTGACATTATCACCCCCCAAAATACTTCTGATATAGAACAAGATGCATACCAGATCTCTATGAGGAAAACCACAGAACTCTGATAAAAGAAATGAAAAAAGAACTAAATGGAAAGATAGTCCATGTTCATGGATAGGAAGACTCAACATTGCTAAGATGTCAGTTCTTCCAAGCTTGTATAGCTTCCAAGCTTCCAAGATGTATACAGTCAGTGCAATCACAGCACATTATTTTTGACAAACTGATTCTAAAGTTTATGCAGACAGGCAAGAGACCCAGAATAACCAACACAGCATTGAACGGCAAGAACAAAGTTGGAGGACTGACAGTGTCCTGCATTAAGACTTTCTATAAAGCTACAGTAACCAAGTCAGTGTGGTACTGGTGAAAGAACAGACAAATAGATCAATGGGACAGAATAGAGAGCCCAGAAACAGACCCACATAAACACAGTCAACTCAGCTTTTTGACACAGGGGCAAAAGCAATATAATAGGGCAAGGATAATCTTTTCAACAAATGGTGCTAGAACAACTGGACATCCATGTGCAAAACAATGAATCTAGACACAGACTTTTTACCCCTCACAAAAAGTAACTCAAAATGGATCACAGACCTAAATATAAAATGCTTACTCGCAAAATTCCTAGAAGATAGCATAGGAAAAAAAATCTACACGACGTTGGGTTTGGTGGTGACATTTTAGGTATAACACCAAAGGTACAATCTATGAAAGAAATAATTGATAAACTGGACTTAATTGAAATGAAAATTTTTTGCTCTTCAAACAACACTGTCAAGAGAATGGAAAGACAAACCCCAGACTGGGGGAAAATATTTGCAAAAGACACATCTGAAAAAGGACTGTTATCTAAAATACACAAAAAACTCTTAAAACTTAACAATAAAAAAAATACCCTGATTAAAAAATGGGCCAAAAACCTTAATAGATCTTTTTTCTCTTTTTCTTTTTCTTTTCTTTTTTTTTTTTTTTTTTTGAGACAGAGTCTCACTCTGTTACCCTGGCTAGAGTGCTGTGATGTCAGCCTAGCTCACAGCAACCTCAATCTCCTGGGCTCAAGCCTCCCTAATAGCTGGGACTATAGGCATGCCCCACCATGCCCAGCTAATTATATATATATATATATATATTTTGTTTGTTTGTTTGTTTAGTTGGCCAGTTAATTTCTTTCTATAGTAAAGATGGGGTCTCGCTCTTGCTCAGGCTGGTTTCGAACTCCTGACCTTGAGCAATCCTCCCGCCTCGGCCTCCCAGAGTGCTAGGATTACAGGAGTGAGCCACTATGCACAGCCCTTAAATAGATATTTCACCAAAGATATACGGATAGGAAATGAACACATGAAAAGATGCTCCACATCATATTTCATCATGGAACTACAAATTAAAACAACAATGAGATACCCCCGCACACTAATGCAATGGTCAAAATCCAGCACACTGACAACACCAAATGCTGGTGAGGACTGGGAGCAGCAGGAACTCTCGTTCATCGCTGGAATATAAAGTGTTACAACTTCTGTAGAAGACAGTTTGGTAGTTACTTGCAAAACTAAACATATTCTACTTTTTCTCTAAATACACTCACTATATGACTGTGATCCAGCAATCACAGTCAAAGGAGTTGAAAACCTACGTCTACACAAAAACCTGCGCACAAACGTTTGTAGCAGCTTTATTCGTAACTGGCAGAACTTGGAAGCAGCCAGGATGTCCTTAAGTAGGTCAATGGGTAAATAAACTGTGGTACACCAGACAGCGGAATATTTTTCAGCACTAAACACAAGCGAGCCATCAAACACGAAAAGACGTGGAGGAAACTTGAATGCGCGTCACCGAGGCAATCACAAAAGTCTGCACACTGTAGGATTCCGACCACATGGCATTCTGGAAAAGGCACAACTCTGGAGACAGTGAAAAGATGAGTTGGGGGTTGGGGAAGGGGGGATGGACAGGCAGAGCACTGGGGGATTTGGGGGGCGGTGAAACTTCTTTGTGTGATCCTGTAATGGAGAATCATGTCGTCACGCACTTGTCCGAGCCCACAGAATGCGCAACGCCAAGAGAGAATCCCTATGTCAACTATGGGACTGTGGTGACAATGAAGTGTCAACGTGGGTTCCTCGGTGCTAACACCTGCACCACTCTGGTGGGGGGTGTCGATGGGTAGGGGCTGTGTTTATGGAGGGAGGTTCATGGAGAACCCTGTACTGCGTGTTCACTTTTGCTGTGAACCTAAAACTTCTCTAAAAAAAAACATGGTCAGCACCAAGTCCCTTTCTCTGGTCTGCAGAAGGTCAGCGCCCAGCAGGCCCTCTGCGGCCAGCAGAGCTGGGCCAGCGAGCACCCTCCGCCTCCGGGGCAGCTGCGCCCACCTTCCTCCCGGGCTCGGGGCCGAGCTGGGTGTGCGGTAGGAGGGGGAGGAATGCTGCTTCGTTGAGTTCCGAAGCCTCTCCTGCTCAGGGTCAAGGATGGGGCAGCCCAGGGAGGGACAGTCTACGCTGGCGAAGGCTGGGCCTGACAGCTGTCATCAGAGGAGACACCCCCGCCCACCCCGTCGCGTCACCAGTGCTTAAGCCAGGCGGCAATTCGGTGCTGCCCCCCAGCCCCCACCCCCGGCTCCCGAACTGAGCCGGAACGCTTGCTGTGGCACTATTTGTCTCCAGACTTTTCCAATTCTTATTTCTGACTTTTATTTTTTATCAACTCCTTTTTTCTTGTGCTTTTAAGCAGTCACCCACTGGCAAGTGCCGGTTCCAGAATTATTTTTCTTCCTTTCAGTTATTACTGCTGAGATCCGAGCTGGGAGATCAGATCATCAAGAGTGTTAGAACGGGGCATGGCCTTAAAATGAGAAATTAAGTAAACCCCAAGGGGGGCCAAGCGAGGCTAGATTGGGCGGATTTCTGGGTTTCTGATGAGAAATATGCATAAGCCTTCAGCTTGTGGCTTGAGGCTGTGGGCGCATACTTTTCCCTCCTTGCTTCTTAGCCACGCGCTATATCCTAGGGAGCGATGAAGAAATAACCTGTAGATTCGGGAGATGATTCTTCAGATCCCTCCCCAGAAAGATCACCCTGGGGTTTCAGCGCGAGGCTGCAGAGTTGCCTGCCGGGTCCGGCGCAGGCTGCGTGGTCGCAGGTTTCCTTCCCTCTGCCCTGGGGAGGCAGGTGGGTGGTTGAGGAAGGTTTAGACAGTGTGGGCAGTCTACCCATTTCTAGGGCCACTTAATCATAATCCATTTCTTGGAGAGGGTCGGGAAGCAGTCTTCAATTAGTGGAACTCAACACACCGAGGTGACATTGAGCCAAGCACAAATTATCACAGTGAGGTGTTGGGTAAGTGGCGGGCTGCTCAGGTGCTCAGGGCAGGTGCGTCCCTCAAGCGCTGCCCTGTGCCCCGTGTCTCCTCATGGTGCCTCCAACTGGGTGAAGACCGTGTTGAGTAGACGATAGAGCCGGTTGGGTGGGGTGTAGATGTCATGAAATTAGATCCCGATCAATGGACTCCCCAAGTCACAGTGGAACCCTGTCTACGTAGCATGGGAGACAGAGCACACACCTCCCTGAGAAGACCCTGCTTCCTGCTTGTGCTGGCTCTCTCTCTTGCCGTGCCATGCGTGGGACCAGGGCACTGAATCTAGGGGACCAGTGGTCCCAGTGTCCCCTTCGCAGGAGCCAGGATAATACTTTTCCTTGGGTCTGTAAAATGACAGAAATGGCGCAGCTTTCTCTGGCTCAGAAGACTTTGTTGACAGCGAAAAGGGAGTGGGAGGCACTTCCCAGCGTCCCCTCACCCCTCCTCATCGTCACACCCCAATAGATGGCACCACGGCCACCCAGTGACTCTAACCCAAAGACTTGGTTCATCCTTAACTCACGTCTGTCTCTCGAACCCCATGTGCATCCATTCTCGACAGCTCTGTCTCCAAGCGGTGTCTTCAGGGCGTCTCCTCTCCAGCCCTAAGGGATCACCCCGATCCATCCTCACTGCTTTCCGGAAGCCTGTGTCAGTGACCAACAGGTCCCTTGCTCTCTCTTGATCCCCCTCTGAGAAGTTAGTTTTCTGCCACCAGTAACCACAGGGACTGATGCAGAACCCTAAGTCGGCTCACGGCATTCCATCGCTCTCACCGTCAGACGTCTCTGCACCAAAATCCCGAGACCTCAGCTGTCCCATAACCCCCGCGTGCCCTGCCCTGCTTCCCTCCCTGGCCTCGTCCCAGCTGCAGTGGCTTTGCATTCCTCAGACGTGCTCGTCTGTTCCCTGACTCAGGGCCTTTGGCTTGTTTTCTCCTTTGCCCGGAAACTGCTCCCTGGAGGCTTCCTGTGGCCACTTCCCGCCCATCCTTCAAGTTTGGGTTTCGAGGTCACCTACTCAAAGCCGCTTTCCCTGCCCCCCAGTCTGCATAAGGTGCGTCTCTGCATTTTCCTGCACGCGAATCATTGCACGGCTCACAGCTTTTAATCACAGGTTACTGTTCCCTTGTTGGTTATCTGTTTGGTGCTTTTACCTGTGTATTCGAGGAGGGTGGGGGCCGTGTCTTCCTTGATCACTCCCCCACCCCCCGCCCAGCGCCTAGTGGGTCTGTTTCCTAGGGCTGCCGTGACACGGTGTGCAGACTGGGCGCACAAACAGCTGGCATTTATTCCTGCAGACTTGGGAGGGCAGGAGCCCTGGTTCACGGTGCTGGTAGGGCCATGTTTCCCCCAGACGCTCTGGGGGAGGACTTTTTCTTGCAGCTTCCAGCTTCTGGTGGCTTCAGGTGTTCCTGAGCTTGTGGCTGCCTCACTCCAGTCTCTGCTCCCTGGTCACACTGCCTCCTCCTCCTCTGGCACTCTCATGAGGACACTTGTCATTGCATTTAAGACCTACCTACATCATTCAGGGCAAAGTCTTCCTCTCCAAATCCGGAACCACACCTTTTCCCATGTAACACAACAGCCACAGGTTCTGGGGCTTAGGACACGGACATATCTTTTTGGGGGGCCACCAGTCAGCCTGCTATACCTAGTGAGGAGCCTGGCACCTACTAAGTGCTCAAAGGCATGACTGAATGATAACAACTAGGGTTTCTATGACGAGAGAAACCAGCCAGTTTCCTTAGCGACCCTCATCCTTGGTTAGAAGTATTTCCCCGGGGGCGGGGGGGGGGCTCTTCCCCAAGCAGGTGCGAGGGTCACCTGCACTCTTGAGGCAGGTGCTTCATCCGCCGTCCTAGCACCCTGGGCATTGTGGGGCTGCTCCCAGCTCTGCACCCGTAGACGGAGTCTGCACTCCGCTTCGGAGACGCTCTGCACCAGCCACTGAAGAGGGAGAGCAGACGCGGAAGCAGAAGGATGGCAGATGCATCTGGAAGGATCGTCACGGAGACAGGATCCCCCCGGGTGGGTCGAATGCAGAGCCGCTGGTGAGAAGGCTACCGCACTGCCTCCTGGAAGGGCGAAGAAAAACCAAAGGATGGTGAGGTCCCCAGGAGGAGTTAGTACCTCACTGCCATCGGGGCCAGAGGGGCAGGGCGAGGAAGGCTGTGGGCAGAGCATGTGGGAGCTGCAGCTACAGGGAGGCCACCGGGCAGGAGCGGTGGCCGCAGCGAGAGGGGACTGGAGCAGGGAGGGAGCGGAGGAGGAAGAACCAACCTGCTCTTCCAGGCTCGGGTCTGGCAGAGCTCTCAGCTGGCAGAGGCCGGCTGGAGCCGGGGCGGGAGGGAGCTGGAGGACGTGCACGCCAGGACGGCTGCCCGGGACACAGAGCGGGAGGACAGCGTACGGGCCGGGGCAGAGGCGAATGGAGAACAGCCGCCGAGCAGGCCGCGGCGATGCCTCCGTTCGGAGAAGGAGAGAGGCAGAAAGGGTTGTCCGTGGTCTGACGTGAGTGAACAGTGAGTGAGGAACGCAGGTGGGCTCTCTTCCCTCTCCTCCCCGCCATCGCTGCCCCCAGGTGAGCTGCGGGACTCCCAGGGTGGCTTCCCGCCACCCCCATCCTCATAGTCGTCCCACTTACCGCTGTCACTCTGGGAACCCGGCCACCGAGCCTGCAGATGCGGACCCCACAGCGGAGGGGGCTTGCAGGGAGCAGGGCTAGAGGCCACCGGGGCATTCGCAAGGACCACGCAGAGGAATCTCGGCAGGAACACCAACTCTGTTGCGGGTCTCGCGGTTCAGTCTCTGCCCCTGCTGTGGGGTTAAAAAGAAAAAGATAACTTTAGCCTTTTCCTTGCAAGTCGGATCCAAGAAAAGAATGAGAGCGGGAGCCGTCTTCCTCAGCACAGCTGCACGCCGAACCCTCGCGACCCGAGGGCCGCGCCGGGGACGGCACAGATCACACGGCCCCTCGGGTGCCCGGCGTCCGCGTTCCGGAACCTTCTTTCCTCCCAGCGAAGTACATCCCTGCAGCCCTGGGAAGGACTCACTTTACAAAGCAAAGCACCTTTGTGCTTTTTCCCACCGTCAGTTTGATAACCACTTGAATTTAGGGTTTATATTTTTTTATTTACTAGAAGAACGAGTATTAGAAATGTTAGGAAGGATACGCTGCCTCCCTGCAAAGCTCTAAAATAAGAACAGTCTCGCTGTGTCCTTGTGTCTTCTCTGTGTGTCTTCTCTGTGTGCGTCTCGCCCTTCCGGGGCCGCTGCGAGGCTCCCTCCTCCCTCCTCGCAGGGTGAGGCCGGCTTCCCCTGTTCTCTCTCTGGTCCTTCCTTGCGAGCTCTGCGGCCTGCGCTTTCCTCAGGGCGGGATCTCACGTTATCAGGCAGGACGATCGGATCGGTTAGTCTCGCTCAGGCCCCACTGTGTCCTTCCTGCCTCTACTGACAGCTCTGCGGGGCGGGGCACGCCTGTCTGGGAGGCCCCTGCGTTGCCGGATTGCCGCTGAACTCCAGGGTACCACTGTGACACGGTGTGCTGACCCCGACGCCAGGGCTCAGACATGCCGTGTTTCCCTGGAAATAAGCCCTACCCATGAAATAAGCCCTAGCAGGATGTCTGAGCATGTGCGCAATGGAAGCCCCACCCCGAAAATCAGCCCTAGTGCCGGGCGTGGCTGCGCAGCGCATCTGCACAACCCGTGCATTTCATCGTGGAGCGGGAAAGAAGAATCCATCCTACAGTGAACGTCTTTGTGTTATGTATATGCACACACACATATAAACACACAGACATGCAAGTAGATTTGTATTTTCGTAGGATTAATTCTTAGGCGAATTGCTGGTCACGAGAGATTTAAAATCTTACGTATGTATGCATGTTATAACGTTGTCTTCCTACAAGCTTGCTGATGTGGCTCTCAACAAAGCAAGATCACGTTTACAACAGTTAAGTTCTGGGAGCTTTGATAATATTCAAAGACACAAAAAAGTAAACAACACATGCATGTTTCTATATGGTGTCTTTATTGACTGGAATATCTACAATAAATGGAATGGCCCCTTGCCCTGCTGAGCCCGAAAGCAGAAAGTTAACTATTAATAATATATATATATGTATATATTTTTTCTAGGTTATCGGTATGGGCACTATGTGGTTGGGTCTTTTTGATTCATTTTTGTGTAATTCCCATGATCCCTCAGGAATACTAACTCCAAGTTCCTGAATGAGCAGCAACCATATGGCTGTAGGATAATGACTTCATGGCTCTAGGAGGTGCTGTTTCAGAATGTCGTCTGTGGGAACTGTGGCCCCTGGAGTTGTGCAGTGCGCAACCTGCACAGCAGTACCTAGCACCCCTGCCACACAAAGTTAACAGCGGTCACTTGGAAATTCCTCCAGGACTCCTTCTGGACGTTCAGTTCATTTGTCCAGGGCAACTGATTATGAAATGTAGCACCTAGGTCCCCCTCTAGCGCAGTGAGGCAGCAACAGTGACAGCTCCTAAGTACCTGAGAAACGCATCCCGAATGCCGTGGCATCTCACATTCCCGACTTTGCCCAGCGGCCAGTGGCTCCTGCTTCCAAGTGACATATGGATCGTGCCTGCACGCGGGGCGAGTGCCATTGTGTTCAGCGTGTCGAGCTCATCATCTGTTATCCCCTTCTCGGCGTCATCCCAGGCCCAGACGCCATCACATCGGAAGCAGCGGGGTAGAAAATCAGGAACAACCCAGAAAAGACCGTGGCTGTGGAGTGAGCCGGCCGGCGCTCCACGCACAGTGCTCCTCCCGATGCAGACGGCCTGCCCCTTCCCTGCGCCCTGGTAGCGGTCTCCTCTCCGGGCCGGAGTGCACCGGGATAAGCGGAGACCAACGCGGACCTCGCTTTGAGGCCAGGCGCAAGGCGTCCCCAGAGCAGGGGACCCTGCTGTCCTCGAAGCCATGCCACGTCGTCTTGGAGGCCACGGGCGGCTCACCATGGAGAGACAGGAGGAAGCCGGGACTGACGCCGGTGATTTATGTGGCGGGGAGAGGCCCTGTCACTCTTCAGGGCACCTGGGGTGGCCCGTGCCCCGGGCTCCACGCAGTCCCCATTAATCACAGCCCCCAGGTGGACTTGTGGCCGCGGGGCTCACGCGCGGAGGCCGTGGCGCCGGTCGGCGTGGACGCGGGCGCGGCTCCGTCAGGGTGGGCAGTTTCTCGCATCACCGGCGTGGAAAGCCGCCGTGAGCCGCGGATGTGGGCACGGCAGCGCACCTTGTCGCTGGGCGACGGCTCCTCTGTCACTGCGCCCTGCCGGTTGTCACTCGTGTGTTTGCTTAACGTGCCGGGGCGGGTGTGAACGGGGCTGCGCTTCCATGCTAGTCAGCACCAGAGCAGACTCTGTCTGCTTGTTCTGGAATTTCAGTTCTGATTTTTTATTATACTTTTTCTGGCTCCTAGGGAGTGTGGGCCTGCAGGAGGAGCCTGCGGCCTTCCCTGGCTGAGGCCAGCTCTTGAGAGTTTTCAGGGAAGATCGCTCTGGGCGGAGTGGCCGCATCTGTCTCCCGCCGCGGCTCAGCCCCAGGCGCTGGCAGCGGGATGAGACGGTAGATCATAAAGGCATGCTGGTTCCACGGGGACCGCGGCCTCGCGAAGCCGGACAGCTGGGGCTGAGCAGAGAGAAGGCGTCCCTCCCGAGAAGGGCCTGGCTGAGGTTCCTCTCCGCCGTGGCCCTTCCTTGCCGACAACTGGCCTTCCCCAGATGGGCCGAGAGCGGGGTCCTCTCCCGCCTGGCTCAGGGTTTCTGTCCTACCTGGAAGCCCCGACTTGACTCCCAGTCCGGTTTGCTTTGGAAGCAATCAAGCTCCGAGGTCGAGGTCGGGATGAGGCCCCCTCTCAGGGGAGGGGCAAAGGCCTGTTCCCCTGCCTGGGAGACCCGGCCCTTGCCAAGCTCAGCCCCGGAGCCTTGCACGTCTTCTTGTTCACTGGAGGCTGGGAAAACCTGCTCGGGCGCTCTCTGAACATCAGTATCCCGCTCGCGTTTTGGATTCTCCATTCAGTGAATGTTTGCAGAACACCTGCCACGGCACCTGCCCCGGCCACACACCTGTCTAGGTACCCAGGACATTGTGCTGAATCCAACAGACACAAGTCCAGCCCTCGAGGAGCTTATATTCCAGGAGGGAGAGACAGACAAAAGCCAAATGCATGAGCAAAACATAGAGCATGCTGAAGACAAGTGCTGTGGGCAAATGAAGCAGGGAGGGGGCAGGTGACGCCAGGGTGGGGAGTGAGGGGTGGAGGAGGCTGGTCTGGAGAGGCCTGGCTGAGAAGCAGGGGCTGGGAGAGGAAGGAGGGAGCCCATTGGATGCAGGGGCAGCGTGTCCTCAGGTGAGAGCAGGGTGGAGTGAGTGAGGTGGAGAGATGACAGAGGCCTGGTTGTGTGCAGCCATGCTGGGCCTGTGAGGACTGGGTCCTCCGTGGAGGGGAATGAGAAGTGCCGAAGGAGGGGCCAAGAGAGGAGTGCTGTGAGCCCCCTGGTAGTCCTCAGGTGGCTCTGCTCTCGCTGCAGGAATAGTCCCCGGGGTGAGCAGGGGAAGCAGGGACCTCATGGTGCAGCCGAGAGCTGGGGAGACCCTGCTGCAGAGGACGGCTGCACGGGCAGTGACAAGCGGTCAGGGTTTGAATGCGCTTGGAGAGCGGAGTGAGTTTTGCTGATGGATTGGGCTGGGTGTGGGCGACAGAGAAGAGGCCAGGGCAACTCCAGGGCTTTCAGCCGGATTGGCTGAGCGGGTGGAGTTGCTGTTGTGTGTTGAGGAAGGCTGAGCGGAACCGTTTTGGAGAGAGACAGACCAGAAATTCAGGTGTGAACCCATGAAGTCTGAGCCGCCCGTCAGCTCTGCAGGTGGAGGTGCTCAGGCTGGTTGGAGGCAGGAGAGAGGCCCAGGTTGGAGGAGGAAGTCCCAGAGCTGCCATCTGACGCAAGGTGCAGGGCCCACAGTGAGGAAGCGTTCTCTGACACCAGTGAGGCTGAGACGCGACCTCAGGGCCCAGACCCAGAGCGCCGCAGGATTTAGCGGGAAGAGACGGCGGGAGGAGCTGGCGCGGGAGGCTGAGAAGGAACTGCCAGGGAGGCAGAAAGGAAACCAGGCGTGTGGTGTCCCTGTGTCCTCGAGCAGCCCGCAGCCCAGACTTCTGACCGCTGAGTCCAAGACACACCTTCGGCTCCCACGGCCCTTCCTTCCCGTCCCACTCGTGGAGAGCTCAGGCTGCCGAGCGTCTCTGACGCCCGAGCCTGCCTGGCCTCCCTGCCCGGCCTCCCTGCCTGGCCTCCCTGCCTGGCCTCCCTGCCCGGCCTCCCTGCCCGGCCTCCCTGCCCGGCCGTCCGCCCTCCACCCAGGCTCTGTTCTGTGACTCCGAGTCCTGCCCCGCGTAGCGCTGGAGCCCAGCGAAGACCTTCCGTGAGACAGCCTTTCATCCCGACAGCCCCTCAAGGTGTCATTCGTGCATTCGACACACGTTTACCGAGGGACTGTCGGAGGTCGGGTGCTGCCCTGGGCCCTTGGGGACACAGCGAGGACAGAGTCCCGCTCACGTGACGCCGTGCCGTGAGGGGCCACCGTGCCGTCCTGCGGTGATTTACAGCCTCTTCCTCTCACCAGGGCGTCCGTGCCGGCGGGACCTCTCCTCCCACCCTTGGCGTGAATCTCAAGTCGAACTCGCTTGGGTTTTGTTTGGGCAGGGGAGGGAGTGGCGGTACTGTCACTGTCCTCTCTCTCTCTCTCTCTCTCTTTTTGGTTTTGTTGCACACCCAGGAAGCAGGGGCCAGGGCGGTTTCCATTTTAGGGAGCCGGCGATGCTCCCGGTCCCCCACCTTCCCGCAGGTGTGCAGCAGGGATGCGCCTCTCACAGAGAGCTGGTGGTGCGGAAGCAGGTGGATCGCCCCAGCAAGCCCCGCCGTTAGTGAGCGCGTGAGCACCACGCTGCCTGGGGCCACCTGCCTTCGCTGTCCCCAGGGGTCCTGTTGGCTTGTAGCCGTTCGTTTGCGAGGAGCTCCGATTCTCTGCGAGCATCGTACGTGCGACTCGCCGCTGAAGCCTCCTGGAACCGATACGTCTTCACTCCCCAGCTGCCCTTGTAGGCAAACTAGCAGGGGACGCCGTCCGTCTGTCTCAGTCGTGAGGAACAGACGGCACGACATTAGGGTGTCTATGCTAAAAAAAATAAATAAATAAAACAAGCAAGAAAAGTTGCCAGGTAGAGGAACTATTTATCCCTTCACCTTCCACCCAGGATGAAATAAATAAGCACCTCCATTGTCTGGAGTCTTTTGTCTTTAAAACAGTATAAACGCCTGAGCTCTGGATGAACAGGGCGATGCTCTGCAGTCCACACTGCGTCTGAGTCCCCGGGAATCCACCTGCCCGCTGCAGAGCGTGAGCGTCCTCCCTGGACAAGATCCGACCGAGAACGGCGAGGAGCAGGACGCGAGGCCTCCGCTGAGCAGTTATTTTCGCGATGAGCCACGTGCCTGGCGTACCGCAGATCCCAGCTGATGTTGTCGCGTGCGGACCTGTACGAGTGCTGTTTCCGAGAGTTCAGATTGCTACTTGTGAGAACGAATGCGTGGACTCCCACTTGTAGGATGATGGAGTAGATGATCCCCCCCCCCCATTCTTCCTGCTAAATACAACAGGACATTATATACGAAACACCCGTCAGACAATTCTGGAAGGTGAAGAGAAGACGGCAGGCCCACTAGGGACTTAAGGCCCCAAGGAATGTCACAGCGATGAGTTTTCCCTGGGCTTTATTTTTGCCTCACGTGTCCCAGATCTGGAGCTGAGAAAGCCAGCAATCCGGCCCAGGCACGGTGGTTCATGCTTGTAATCCTGGCACTTTGGGAGGCCGGGGCAGGAGGATCGCTCGAGGTAAGGAGTTCGAGACCAGCCTGAGCAAGGGCAAGATTCCATCTCTAGAAAACATAGAAAAAGTAGCCGAGCATGGTGGTGTGCACCTGTAGTCCCAGCCACTCGGGAAGCTGCAGCAGGAGGATCACTTGAGCCGAGGAGTTTGAGGTTGCTGTGAGCTATGATGATGCCACTGCACTAGATCTAGCCTGGGTGACAGAATGAGACCCTGTCTCAAAAAAATAAAAATAAAAAAAGAAGCTAGCAATCTGGAATAGCAAACAGGTACAGGCAATAAAAGCCCAAGGATATCCCTCTCTTTCTCACCAAAGGACCACAAAAGAGGCAGCCTAGCAAGATGGAAAAATTTTAGACAAAAACCAAACTCTACCCCAAATTGATACACAAGTTTAGCACAATTCCTACCAAAATCTAAGCAAGCTTTTGTGTAGATAAAGGCAAGATGATTATAATATTCATGTAGAAAGATAAAAGACCAGGAATAGCTAAAATAATTTTGGAAAAAAAAAAGAATTGGGAGAAATCACTGACTTCAAGATTTATATATTAATTGCTACAGTAATCAAGACTATGTGGTATTGGTAGGAACAGAATAGAGAACCCAAAATAGATCCATAAAATATGCCTAGCTTATTATTTTATTTTATATGTAGGTAAAATTCATATAAAATTAAGCACAATGAAACAGATGAGGGACATTTAATATATTCACGATGTTTATGCCATCACCACGTCTATCTAATTTCAAAACATTTTTATCACCACAAAATAAAACTCCATAGCCTTCAAGTGGTTAATGCCCATTACTTCTTCCAACCACCAATCTGTTCTCTGCTTCTAATAGATTTGCCTATCCTGGAAATTTCATATTAATGGAATCATATGATATATGACCTTTGGTGTCTGTCTTCTTTCACTTAACATGTCTTTGAGGTTCATCCCCATTGTTGCAGGTATCAGTACCCGATTCTGTTTTATGGCTAACTACAATAATATCCCACTGTATGTACAGACCACGATTTGCTTATCTGTCATCTACTGACAGACATTTGAGTCATTCCCATCTTCCAGCTGTTGTCAATAGCAATGCTATGAAAATTCACGTGTAAGTTTTTGCCTGTCTGTTTTCAATTCTTTGGGGCATATGCCAACGAGTGGAATTGCTGGGTCGTAGGTCATTCTATATATAACTTTTTAAGTGCCCACCACGCTGTTATCCACGCAGCTGAACCATTTTACATTTCTATCAGCAATGTACGAGATCTCCAGTTATTCATGTTCTTGTGACCTCTTGTTTTCCAGTTTTCAAAACTTATTAATATAGCCATCCTGGTGGGTGTGAAGTGGCATCTCCTTGTGGTTTTGATTTGCATTTCCTTAATGCAAATTTTTGGCCATTTGTGTATCATCTCTGGAGAGATGTCTGTTCGAGTCCTTTGTCCAGTTTTTAATTGAGTTGTTTTGTCTTTCTGTTGTTGAGTCATAAGATTTCTTTATATATCTTGGATATTGATTCCTCCTCAGACATATGATTTACAAACATTTTTTTTATTGTGTAGGTTGTCTTTTTACGTTGATAGTGTTCTTCCATGTGTAAAATTTTTAGGTTTGATAAAGTCCAATTTATTCCTTATTTATTAGTCATGCTTTTTTGTGTTATAAGAATCTATTGCCAAGTCCAAAGTTGTGAAGATGTACTTCTGTGTTTTTGCCCAAGAGTTTATGATTTTAGCTCTTATATTTAGGTCATTGATCAATTTTAAATTAATCTGTGTGTTTGGTGTGAGGTAGGGGTTCAAATTCATTCTTTTGCATGTGGATATTCAGTTGTTTCAGTGCTACTTGTTGAAAAGACTATTCTTTCTCCCTTGAATAATCTTGACACCCTTGCTGAAACTCAATTAGCAATAGATGTATACATTTCTAAACTCTCAATTCTGTTCCTTTGGTCTATATGTCTACCCTTATGCTAGTGCCGCACTGTTTTAATTTTTGTACCTTTGTATTAACAGTAAGTTTTGAACTGTAAGTCCTCTGACTTTGTATTTTTTTTAAGATTGTTTTGGCTATTCAGGGACTTTTGTAATTCCTGCCCATTTGATTTTTGACAGAGATGCAAAACAAGTCTATGGAGGAGAGAGAGCCTTTTCAACAAATGGTTCTGGAGCAGTTGGACATTTGTAGGGGGAAAAGGTGGACCTCAACCTAAGTCTCAGACCTTGTACAAAAATCCGCTCAAAGTAGGTGATGTACTTACATATTAAACATAAAACTTTTAAACTTTCATTTAAAAGTAGTAGAAAATCTTTGGGATCTTGGATTTAGACTTGACACCAAAAGCAAGACCCCTAAAAGGAAAATGTGATAAATTTGATTGCATCAAAATTAAAAAAAAAACTTTTGCTCTGCAAAAGACCCTGTTTTAAGAGGTTATAGACTGGAAGAAAATATTTGTAAACCATCTCCACAAAGAACTAGCATCTAGAATGTCTGAAGAACTCTCAAAACTCAACAGTGAAAAAAACCCAAACAATCCAATTAGAAAGTGGTCAAAAGATAGGGAGAGACATTTTAGCGTAGATGATGTACAACAAACAAACACATGAAAAGATGTTCAACATCATTAGCCGTTAGGGAAATGGAAATGCAAATTAAAAGCACAGTGAGATACCACCACACACCTGTCAGAATGACTAAAATAAAAAATAATGACAACAGCAAATGCGGGTGAGGATGCAGGGAAATATTGCCGCTCACACATTGCTTGTGAGAATGGAAAGTGGTACAGCTATTCTGGAAAATAGTTTGGCTGGTTCTTTTTTTTTTTTTTTTTCCTTTTTCATGAAACACTTTTATTCAAAATTGGCCATTTCTTTAAAAAACTAAACATGCAACTATCATACAAGCCAGCAATTATACTTGTGGGCATTTATCCCGGAAAAATGAAAATTTATGTTCACACAAAAACCTGTACACAAATGTTGTTTATAGCAACTTTATTTGTAACGGCCAAAAAATAGAAACAACCTAGGAGGTTAAACAAATGTGGCACTTTTATTCTTTGGACTTATTACTCAGTAATACAAAGGAACAAACTATAGATATGTGAAACAACTTGGATGAATCTCAAGCTAATTAGGCTGAGTGAGAAAGACCCATCCCCAAAGGGGTTATATATTGTATGATTCCCTTTATATAACACTTTTTTTTTTTTTTTGAGACAGAGTCTCACTCTGTTGCCCAGGCTAAAGTGAGTGCCGTGGCGTCAGCCTAGCTCACAGCAACCTCAAACTCCTGGGCTCAAGCGATCCCCCTGCCTCAGCCTCCCGAGTAACTGGGACTACAGGCATGTGCCACCATGCCCGGCTAATTTTTCCTATATATTTTTAGTTGGCCAATTAATTTCATTCTATTTTTAGTAGAGATGGGGTCTCGCTTTTGCTCAGGCTGGTTTCTAACTCCTGACCTTGAGCCATCCGCCCGCCTCGGCCTCCCAGAGTGCTAGGACTACAGGCGTGAGCCACCGCGCCCGGCCTACATAACATTCTTGAAACGACAAAATTATATAAATGAGAAAAGATTAGTGGTTGCCTGGGATTAGGGACGAGGGGGGAGAGGGAGAGAGAAAGGAGGTGGACGTGCTCTGAAGGGCCACAGGAAGGGTTCCTGTGATGGAATGTTCTGTGTCTTGCATGTACCAATGTCACTGTCCTGGTTGTGACATTGCACTATGGTTTCGCAAGGTGTTACCATTGGGGGAAACTGGGTAAAGGGTACGTGGGATCTCTCTGTATCATTTCTTACAACTGTATGTGAATCTAGAATTATTTCAAAATAAAAAATCTAAGTAAAAAACAAGTGCTATCTTCTTTAGATGTTCCCCATTTGTGATAACAGGCGGGGAGCCTGTTAGGGTGTAGCAAAGCACAAGGGTTAGGTGGGGGAGGTCAGGTGAGGACCCCTGGGACCCCTTTACTCAGCCTTTCTCTTGGCTGACTCTTGGGACGCCTGAGGCTCTTACAATTTTAAATTGGTTTTTTCTTAGACATGTATGTTTGATTTGTGCCCATAATAGGCTGTGTTTAAGGACTAGAAACATAAGGAATCTGATGATGAAATACAAGATAATTAAGAGCAAAAAATGGTAAGTCTACAATTCCGCTTCAAAATTACCTTCACCAATCTGCAAATTGCATTCATCTGATAAAAAAAAAATCCTTATTTAGAATATCAAGATGTCTTTGGTACTTCAAAAACAGTGTTAGAAAGAGAAAATGGAGTGACAATTATATCCAGTTTGGTTTCTCCTTTGTTGAGAATAAAGGCTCTCTCCATACCCACAATGTGTTATTTGCACAGTGCTTGCAAATAGTGGCCTGAAATCTTTCCCCTCCTGTCATTTATAAACCAAAGGAAAAAAAAAACATAGAAATTATAAAAATAAGATAGTAGTGGTTTTCACATAAAATTCCAGAATTTCACACATCAATTCTTGAAAGATAGTTTTTGCTTATTCTTGATGCTATGTCAAGGAATTAAATCCTAAAATACTTTTTGGTATATATTCAGTCCCCAAATTAGATATCATGTATCAGTTTTTAGGATACTTGTCAGAAAAGCATGCTTTCTTTCATATAATTTAATAAAAATTAAGCATTGTGTACTTGTTGTTAAATGAAATGAAATGGAAATTTGTAATGATTGTACATCATGAACATTATTAATGATTGCACTAAAGCAAACTGTAGAAGATAATATTTAATATGATTCTCTGAAATAATTTGTTTAGAACTTCAAATCACTCTTTTGTCACATACTGCCCCAAAATGGCAAAACTATTTTTAAAATGTTTGAGGGGGGTTTAGTGAAAGGCGTTTGCAAGTCACATATGGCCAGGCAAAGCTGATGTGTGTGCATGCATTCGTCAGCTCGGAAGCATCCTGTTGCTGTCAGTTGTTACGTGCCCGCTGCATTTTATCTAGCGCAATTAAGAAATGGAGGGCCCTGGTTAATTAAATGCTCTCCATAGCTGAACATTACCATATGTCTCATCACCAGGCTGGAGTCAAGAGGCTTCAGCCTTTGACTAGCTTGGGGTTGTGGGCAAGCAGAGCGTAGAGCTCACCTGCAGGTGCAAAGTGGGGATGTTGTCACTATTCATGGCGTCCACTTCCCGTGCTGCGTGTCTGAAGCTGGTCAAATAATGCATCAGGTTTTTATTTGCATTTTGGCTTCTTTCTCATTTGGTATATTTTGTACTTTGAGTGATGGAAAGTCCCAACTAACTGCATCGATTTAACTAAGAGGGAAAGTAAGTCCCAGGGTGGGACAGCTTCCGAGTTGGTTATTTCAGCAGCTCACTGAGGATCTAGGTTCTTTCCCTTTCCCTGTCCTGCCATCCACCCTGTGGGTCACCTTAGCCGTTCTCAGGGTCACAGGTTAGTGGCCATGGGTCTAGGGGTCCCTTGTAGTTAATGACAGTATCGAGGGGGGAAGAGGCACCATCTCTTGCTGAGCTTCTCTTTACCCGCCCCGCCCCCAGCCAACGCTGTGTCTTCTCTCCGTGGCCAGAATGGGGCCCAGCTCACCTTTAGCCCGTTCGTGGCAAGGGGCTTCCCGACAGGCTTCCACCCCGCCACCCCCGAAGCTGAGACGCCTGCGTGGAATTGACTTCCCACAGGCAGGGAGGAGACAGAAACATATTCTGAGCATGCAACACCACCAGCAGCGGCTACCAGGTGCTCCTGGACCACGTGTTTGCTTTTGATTGTATACGGCAGGGGCTCACGACGAGAGCAATTCAGTAAACAGACCGAGAGGTCCAGAGCAGAAGGTTCTCCCAGCCACCGACCTGTGGGACGCGAGTTCCGAGCTGCGCGTTAGCTGCCGCGCCCACGCGCCCAGTGTGCGGCTGACACAGTCGTGCAGTGATTATGAGGGCAGGCTCCGGGCCAAATCCTGGCTCTGCCATTTGACGGGCAATTTGCCGCAGATAAGCTAGCTTCTTAGAGCTTCATTTATCAAATGTGGGGATCTTGCAGAGTTGCCGTGAGGGTTGGGCGAAACAATATACGTAAAGGGCTAGGACTGGGGCCTGGTGCGTAGTTAGCACTCAGCCAACGTCAGATGCTGGTGTGACGGCAGTGACGGTGACTGTGTACTTCTCCACAACAGCAGCTGGTCGTCCCTGCTTCACTGCCACCACCGGCCACTGTCCCCTCTCCCCAGTCTCTTCTCCATACAGCAGCCAGAGTCACCTGTCAAAAACATACAGTCAATTGTGTCTTTCTGTGGCTCAAAACACTCCCAGGAATCCCCTGACACCTAACGTCAGATCTAAAATACTTCCAATGTCCCCCCTGTCTGTGGTTTCGCTTTCCATGGTTTCAACAACCCCTGGCCAACGCAATCTGAAAATATTACATTGCAGGGAGATATTTGAGAGAGAGAGCAAGCGCATATTCATATAGCTTTTACTACAATGCATTGTTATACTTATTTTTACTATATTATTAGTTATTGTTGTTAATCTGTGACTGTGCCTAATGTATAAATTAAACATTATTGTAGGTATGTATGTGTAGGAAAAAGAGTATGCACAGGGTTTGCTAATATCTGAGGTTTCTGGCATCTACCGGGGTGTCTTGGAATGCGTCCCCCATGGATGAAAGGGGACCACTGCATTCATCAGGGCCCACAGGACCCCGCGTGACCTGGCCCTTGCCCAGCCCTCTCTGTCGTCTGCAGCTCTTCGCCTGGACCCCTGCGCTCGGCCACGCTGGCTGGTCCACGTCTCGCCAGGTTCTCCACCACGGTCTTCGTGCGTGCTGCGCCTTCCGCCTCAGCGCGCTGCCAGCTAGATCTTCTCGTGCTTCACCCCTCGGCTCAGCGCTTCCACGCACAGCGCTGCGTCCTCTGCTCTTTTGAGAACAGTCGCCACTCTCATTTCCAGTTTCTTCTTCTCTCAGTCTGACCCTCTAGACCTGCGATCCCAGCCCGGGCCACAGACAGGTACCAGTCCGTGGCCTGCCGGGAACCGGGCTGCACAGCCGGGGGTGAGCAGAGGGTGAGTGCACGAAGCTTCATCTGCATTCCCAGCAGTTCCCTGTCACTCTCGTCACCGCCTGAGCTCCGCCTCCCGTCAGATCTGCCCCTGTCTCCCGTCACCCCCAGACGGGAGCCTCTAGTTGCAGGAAAACAAGCCCAGGGCTCCCACTGATTCTGCGTTATGGTGAGTTGTATAATGATTTCATCATTTATTGCAATGTGATAATAATAGACATAAAGTCCACAATCAATGTAACACGCTTGAATCATCCCCAAACCATCCCCACCCCGCCCCACCTGACACTAGTTCGTGGAAAAATTGTCTTCCACGAAGCCGGTCCCTGGTGCCGAGAAGTTGGGGGCCGCTGCTCTGGAAAACAGAACTGGAGGCGAAAGCTTCTGTGCTAACGCTTTGCGTAGGGGAGGACAGCGCCAGGGACGAAGGAAGTGCAGATGCTGAGCCGGCCACAGCCTCGGAGCAAGCGGAGCCGCGTGCTGCGTCTCCAGGACGTCTCCACAGAGGACGTGGGGACACGGCGCTGCGTGTCAGTGTAGACCCGGGCAGCGAGGGGGTTATCAGCTGGCCCTGTGCCCAGCCCCCCACTGGTCGAGGTCCAGCCTGCAGGGCAGTGGCTCCCCCGTGCCGCCTCCGTGTGGCACAGAGCAGCGTCTCCAGGCCACCTCTGGGGAGCCCCAGCCCCAGGGCTTCCTCAGACCCTAACGGGCACGAGGCCAGCCTCTCCTGGTCGCTGGGGCCACGCGCGGGCCTTCCTGGTCTGCAGTAGGGAGCAGTGGCAGCAAGGACAGAGGGGACCCGGCTCTAAGACGGCGGGGGCAGCATGGGGCCACTCTGGCCAGGACGCAAGGCAGGTGTCCAAAGCCCTGCTGGGGGCCAGGGGCAGAGAGGTTAGTGCGGCTGCTCAGCTCTGAGGTGGTCTAGGTCCAGTGCCATCTCCCAGATGTCCTCATCTTGTCTGTCTCCAGAGCGTGGGAGAGGACCCCCCAGAACGCCGCACATGCATCTGAATGGATGTGTGTTCGTAAGAATGGAAGCTCCCTAAGGTAGGAGCTCATCTTTCTAAATAATCGGTTTTACTACTGGGTTGGAAAACAGGGTCATGACAAACATTTGTGAGTTTGAGCTTCCCCCTTTGAACAAAGAAAGTTGGTCCCTCTCTTGCCTGTCCCCCTATATATCTTCCCTCTGTCACCCCTCTTTCCCACGCTCAGGAGGATGTGCCACTTTGTGGCGTGGAGGCCTGGCCGTCTCCTCCCAAATTCTCCTTTGTGGGCACCGAATTCTTAGGGCAGGAAAGCTTAGTTTCCTTCCGTTTTCAGCGCCCTTCTTAGGCCCCCTGTGCCATTCATCCAGCCCCGGGGAGTTTAATGGGAATTTTGTCGCAGGATCAATGCCGTGGTGAGGGGTTTCATTGTTCATTTCATACGCTTTTACCATCCACAACGCCCTGCCCATCACTGCATCTTCTCCTTCATCCCAACCTCTTAATTAAAATTCCTGCTCTACCCCACTTCTTCCTTGCCTTGAAAATCTTCCCCCAATCACAGTTATCTCTTGAATGAATACCTGATTTCCATGCTGGCTACTTTTCTCCCGAAATGAAAGCTAAAAATAATTATTTGCATGTGATTTCACATGTAGGATTTTGAAACGTATTGCCTACATCCCCTCGGTTTCTAGATGAATTCAGTGAATCATCCTTTTAAAAGTCAGCATTAATACTAGACTTACGGGAAAACTTTATAACATCATAGCTCGTTTTAGATCAAAGTAGCCCTGACTTCTATAAATGCTAGCAAAATAAAGGCATAGGCTTTTAGAATTGGAAATGCTCTTAGAAGTTCAGTTAGTATGACAGCCCCCTCCCCCAACTCCTACTTGAGAGGGGAGAAAACAAGATGCAGAAAAGGCCCGACTCACCCGGGCTCCCTGCGCCCGGAGGGGAGCAGAGGCGGAGAGAGGCCTTGCCCTGTGCTCCCAACGCAGGCTCTTCTGAGCACAAGGATGCTCTTCAGTGCCCTGCATGGCTTGGTTTGAAGATGTACAGAGACGATTTTTGGACAGACAGCAAAATGTTAAATTATGCAAGACAAGGAAGACTGTTTCCTGCATTTTCCCCACCTTCTAACGTTTGACTTCCCAGTCTGGGTACCTCTGAGCACTATCTGACCCAGCCCCGTGTGGGACCCCCAGGGTGACCTTGCCCACAGCTACTGATGCAGACGCTTTTGGTTGAATCTGGAGAAGGTGCCTGGGTCCCATGGCCATGTGCCATCTCTGAGTATCCTGGTGTGCTGCTGTAATCTGACACGACCTGTAGGAGACATTGTCTGGCAGTAGTTTTGCATCACACGGTTGTGTCTTGGGTAAGAACAGAAATAGAAAAAAGGTGGGAGGCCGAGGCAGGAGGATTGCTTGAGGCCGGGAGCCTGAGGCTGCAGTGCACTAGGACTGCGCCTGTGAATAGCCACTGTGCTCCAGTCTAGGCAACATAAAAAAAAAAAAAAAAAAAGGAATGTTTAAATTTTCTGATCTTATAAAAGTATATTAATAACTTCCTTTTATTTGTCTCTGGGTCTGTCTGAACCACTCACCAGTAAGTGAGGGGTCGGAGTGGGGGCTGGGGAGAGTGATCTCAATTTATGTTTCCCTTTAGCTCCCCCTCCATTTCAAACTTACTGAATTATATGATGTTTACATGAAATTCAAAACTTAACCAGTTTTTATGCCAGTATGCTTACAAGTTCCGAAACAAGGTTTCAGGCAGACTCTGAAATCCTCCGTGTGAAACACAGCCTATCTTCCCATCTGGGGCATATTATTAAACCAAAATGGCCCCGAGAGGTAAAGCACAGAGCAATTGGAAGAGGCCTCGAGGTGTGCTGGCGTCAGAGGCCGCTTCCCTGGAGGCCTGTTTTATGTCGTCATTCACACTTCACCTTTTCCATTCCAAGGTGACTTTTATTTTTATTTTTTTTTTTTTAATATATCTATTGTGATGAAACCAAGGTGACTTTTAATTGCACTCCTATTTTATGCCCGGTAGTCACAACAGCTCACTTCAGATGTTCACGCCATCTCCAAGGGGCATTGCATACGTCTGGCTCGCAGCAGCTACACTCTCCCACTTCTTTGGGAAGCCTGAAGTGGAAGAATGTTCAGAGCCTGTTCACGGCGTTGAACAGAGCTATTTCTGATCTCGGTCAATCTATAGATCCCGACTTACATGTGACCTTGAGTTATTAAAAAACAGAAAACACACAAAGTCCTGCTTTGATTATGTAACAAGGCTGCTAGGCTGACTCAGGGACTTGGTGCTCAGGGCTGAAATCTGCCTTTCCAAACATCTCAACATCTGAGGCGGGAGCTCAAGCCGGCCCCGAGCCGAGCCGTGGAGTGCGGCCCTGGCTGCAGCCTGAGAATTCAGTTGCACAGGGAGGCATAGCGTGTTTCCAAACTTCCTGTCTGTGCCCAGTCTGCTTTTCGCTTTCCCTAGATGGAAAGCGCCCCCCAGTCTCGCTGTGGGGAATCTGGCCTCCAGCCAGCCTCAGACGTCCAGTCACGGGTGGCCTTGGCAAAGATTCGTGATCAGATCTGAGACAGCATCACACCGGCCAAGGCCCAGGGCCACTGAGGATGGAGTGGCCTTTATTCTTCTGGGTACAAATCGTGGTACCCGCATGGGAAGTCACGGCAGATGGAGACCTGGAAGTCGCCCGAGTCCTGTCCAACCCTTCGTTTTACAGACGGGGAAACCGATCCCTATGGCAGAGATAGGACTGGCTCTGTGTCACACAGTCGGCCAGTGGCGAAGGGAGGGCTGGATCCCAGACCGACACTGTGAGGCAGGACCACGCTGGCCCATGCACTCTGTATCCCTGGCAACTAGCACAGCGCCTGGTACATAGGAGGAGCCGCCACCAACTGGTCCCGCTGCACCCCAGTGGGGTGCTGGCGCCCCGAGTCTTGCTGCAGGGCCCGGCGCAGGTGCTTGCTTGAGGAAAATCTGTAGGAGGAAAGAACAAATGTGACACCTCTTCCTCCATGTCAGCCTTTTATCATCCTTCTCTTTCTCCCGGTATTTAACTAACCTCATCCTCAGAAAAGCCCCTCTGCCCACTTCTCCCAGCCGGAAGAGGTCAGAGAGGCAGGGACAGGACGCGGTTCTGTTGGCCAGGAAGTCACCTGGTACCCAGGCAGCGAGCGCAGGAGCGAGGCCTTCAGAAATGCTCCTGGCAGGGCCTCCCTCCCTCCCAAGTGTGGTGCCAGGTTGCGGCTACACTAGGACCACCTGGAAGGCCCTCGGTTTGACATGTTTCCAGTTTATCTGGGAACCAAGACCTATCTCAAAAGCTGCGGGTGTTGAGGAGGGATACAGAAAAGTTTGGGAGCCCTCAAACTTGGGGATGGGGTCAGGACGGAGGACATGTCGTGTTCTCAGGGATAAGAAGAGACCGTCTGGTCCCCGCTTGGTCAGGCGAGGCAAGTCTCAGTGGGATCGCCGGCGCGAGCCCAGTAGCACTCAAGGCTCTGCGGCTGGGAGGGGGCAGATTCAGAATGGGGACATAAAAACTTTGCTCTTTCACAGGGTTTTGGTTCGCAGCGGAGTGGGAGTGCCACCTGGTCTTGCCTCTAGGGACAGCTCTCTTGGTGTGGTGTACTTGCGCGTGAGCTCCGCGAGCAATGGCCACGGAGACCAGTTGTTTGCTGTTTGCCTTGAGAGCACAGCCTTGTGGAGCCCGCCAGGAAAGGAGCGGAGAGGAGGGGCCGTCACCAGCCCACCTCCATGCTAGCCCGAGGCGGGAGCGCGACCCTGGCTCCCCTCCTGCGGGGACCGAGCTGGCCTCAGCGCGCCCGAGTCCTCGCGCCCCGCGTGCGCGCCCGGCTGCTCTGCGCACCTGCCGCGGGCGCCGCGCGGGTCTGGCCGGCTGGCGGGCGGGCGGGCGGCGCGCACAGGTGGCGGCGATTGGGCAGGCGGGGCCCGGAGGGTGACGTCACGGGCTCCGGTCCCGGCGGCAGAAATAGGGCAGCCGCGGCGGCGGTGGCACAGCAGCGGGCAGCGGCGGCTCAGAGAGCTGGAGCCTGAGCAGCTCCAGCGAGCCCAGGACCCGCCGACAGCCAGAGCGACCGAGCGAAGGACGTGCGGCCGGGTGGCCGCCGCCGCCGCCACTGGGCGCTCCCTCCCTCTCGCCCGAGTCCGGCCACCTGGTCTTCCCCTCGGCCCGGCCGCCTCAGGTACGCAGGCGGGCGCAGCTCCGGGGCGGGCGCGGGGAGGGTGCCAAGCTGCTTTCGCGGCCACCAGCCGGCCCGCTGCGCCCCACTGGGGTCCGGGCGCCTGCGGCCGCGCGTCCTGCTGCAGGGCCCGGCGCGGGCGCTCGCCCGTCCTTACTGCCCGCGCCGGGAGCGCCAAGTTTGCCGGCCGCCGCAGGCGTGAGACGAGCCTGCCCGGTCTCGGCACGGTGACCCCGGCCGGGGCTGGGAACCGAGGTAGAGGCTGGGGCGCCGAAGCTACGTGGCCGGGGTCTGCGGGGGGGTGGGGGGGGAACCGGAGTGACCGAGCTGGCGCGCGGGGCGCCGCGCAGAACCGCTCGCGCCGAGCACGAAGCTCGCGCCCGGCTCCGAGACCCTGCAGGCGCCGCTCCCGGGCTCGGGACCCGGCAGCCCCAGAGGAGCCAGGCGAGCGCAGCCTCTGGGCTCAGCCCGTGCCCTTGGCTCGGACTGCGGGGCGGACGCTCTCAACACTCGCCCTCCCGCCCCCGTTTCCCGCTCCCCGGCTTTGCGGGGAAACTTCCGTCTCCTCCCCGCAGCCCGAAGGGCCCGCTGCGCCCCGCCTGGCCCTCGCTGGCTGGGTCCCCGCATACGAGGCTGGGGATGAAGGACTCGGGCACGGCGGGCCCCGGGCAGCCTGCGGCTCTGGTGCCGCCGCGCCTGCCGCTGCCCAGGTGTCGCCCTCCGGGGGCTCCAGGGAGCAGTTCGCTCCGGGGGCTTGGTCTTAACGGAGCTGCACCGTGGCGATCCCTGCCGCTCTGCGCGCCACAAAGCGAAGACCAGCTCCAAGTTTTGGGGGGACCGAGACGACGCAGGCGGAGCGCGCCGCTTGGGTCGTGTGTCGCCTCGAGTTTGGGGACGGACGGCCGCGGCACGGGTCCTGCAGCTGGCCGAGCGGCGCCGACCCGCGGCTGCCACCTGAGGACTTCGCGCCCGCGACTCCTGCGGGAGCGGCGCCCGCCGAGCAGCGGGTCTCACGGTGCCTGAGCGCGTTGAGCGCCGGCGGCGCGTGCGTGTCCCCTGCAAGAGCCCGGGGCGGCGGGCCGGGCCCTGGGGACTGTGCGGCGGCCCACGGAGCTGGCCCCCACGCGCGGTCCCGCGGTGCTTGCTCCCGATACCTGGCCCGACACCGAGGGATGGCACTGCCACCGCCTCGCCCGCGCTCCCCTCTAGGTGTCGCTTCCGCCGAGGTTTCCTGGGGTGAGAAACAGCGCCAGCAGCTCCGTCTGCGCCCCGGTGAAGGGGCTGCGCCGCGCGCCAGGACGGTGCTGCACGGCCCGAGGGTCTCTGGGCCAAACGTGCCCAGAACCTCGACGAGAGGGGGCGAGGCCGCTGCCAGCCCAAGTGTGCCCGCCCACCCTGGGACGGCACTATACCACGATCTGCGAGGTCTACAGGGGTCAGGAGACCTTGAGGACTGCTCTCCCAAGTCCCGAGTTACGATCCTACCGCTAGGCTTAGGGGAAGCCGGAGACGATTTGTAACAGTGCAACGTGCCGTCCTATTCTCCGGGCAGCTCAGTTTCTGCCACTCTGCCACCCCCCCCTTTCCGGAGCAGGCTCTGGGTCTGGGCGGTGGTCCCCGGAGGGCTCACCTGGGAGGCGAATGGTCGCAGGGGTGAGCCGTGTTGGCGTCTGTCTCATCAGAGCCGCAGCAAGTCTCGGGTGATGGCTGCAGCCCACCACGGAGCCCGTGCCCTGGGGCGATGTCTGCCCCATCAGCGTGTTCTGGGGATGTGTCGCTGGGCCGTTCCTGCCACACTCCGCTGCGTGTCAGCTTCCTGCCTCCTCCTCGGAAAAGGGCCGCTAACCCTCTCCCAAGACTTGAGTCCGAGCGGAAGGTCTTGCAGGAAAATAGCCCACTTTGATGTCATGCATGAAAATTGCTCACTGGAGCCATCCCAGTGCCTTTTTCTCCTAGAATTTCATGATCACTCTCAGTTTTCGTTGATTCCAGAAAGGCTCTTTTTTCTTCTAGAAAGGGGCCAGCTTGTTCTTCTGGGCACTGGGCGAACTTTTATCCTGCTGGCTGTCCTCTCTCTCAAGGTGGGGGAGGTTTTCTGCCTTGACTCACGAGTCTCTTCCTTTTTCTAAGGCTGTAGGATTTCTTTTAAAAGTGACCTTCATGCTGTGATCTTTTGTTCGACTCCACACTCTCTTCCAGAGACTGGCATTGAGTAGTCAGAATTTCATAAAATCGACTTTAATTCCTACCTTGCCTTTTTTGAGTATTTCTCTGCCAACTCAACCTTCCTGAGTTGCTTGTGTGTGTGGTCCACTGTGGGCTTCCTAACTTAGTGGAATTAAGTAGCTATTTCAAGAGCACGCCTTTCCTTCTGTTTTCTGTCTTTTAATGCCTAATACAGGGCATGGAACTTCAAATACAACAGAACCACAGTCAATAGAATGTGGTACGTAAAAGGTACAATCTAAAGGCTAGAAGGGTAAGAGTTATTGGAAGTTGTGCTTGTGTGTGTGTGTTAAACTTCATGGCAAATAGGGATGTCATGGATTTATACATTGCACGTAGAATAATTTAGGCATCTAATTTATCAAGTGTTGGAAGAATTAACCAATGCTATAGAGTAGATAATTAATAGGAAATGCAATTTAACTTCATTATGGCTTGCTGCAAGGTTATCCTGTTATATAGTTCCATGCCTAATTTCCCTGAGTTGGTATTTTAGGGACTGTCTTAGGAAATTTGAACCGCTTTCTTTTTTCCTAAAACACTCACAAATCAAAACCAGGGTCCTAAGCCTTTCAGAAGAAATTACCATACAGCCCCCTGATTTCAGGCTGGAGTTGAGGTGGCTTTTTTATTTTTAACACTGGGCAGACATGCAGAAGAGGACTGCAGGGTTTTGGTGGCCCCGGTTGGTTCCGTGTATTGACCGCCCACAGCTCGTAGGTGAAACGCAGCAGTCCTAGAGTGCTTTGCTGGAACAGATGCTCCTCCAATTGGAAAGATCAGGAATGCAGATGCCTCGGAGTCCCAGATCCGACTGTCTTCAGGGCTGCTTGGTGTGGCTCCGTTCTGCCCAATCATCTTCATCATTGCTGATCCTGTTGGTTGTGTATGAATCCTTAATGGCTCGTCTGATAAAGTTACCAAGTTCTAGGGGGAGAGGCTGAGAGGGAGATTTGGTGAACAATGTCCCCAAAACTCTGAGGGCCAGAATCCCCAATGTGGCTGGTTCCCAGACTGGAAGAGGGAACTTCGTACTAAACCCATTGCCAGGTTAATGCCAGGGCTGCTCTCTGACCTGTCAGCGGGAGAGCTTGCATGCCCCGGCTGTTCTCTGGGTGGGTGGGCCGAATTTTGGAATTTTCATATTAATACCTATTTCTCTCTAACGACTTGCATTCTTCTGTCATGCTTTGTAAACTTCCCTCAAAAAGCAGGTCAGTATTTGGAACGTTACATCATGCTAATTTGTAGCACCTCTATAATCTTAAATACAAAGAAACAATAGCACAGCTATCAGCTTATTTTATGACACCGGGAAATCCTGTGGTTTTCCCAAGGAGGAGGTAGACAAGCTAGTGAGGCTTGTCCAGCTCTGAGAAAAGGCAAACGCATACACTCCAGCCGGAAGTGTGTGCTGATTCGAGGAACCAAACCGTGGCCCCAGGCAGGGTGCCCGGGTCCTCATCTGGGTCTGGCTTCGCTTTGAGCTTTGGGTGAATTCTTCAACCTTCTGGGCCTCTGGCACCTTGTCTGTGAGGCAGCCAGGCAAATACCTGATTCTCCTGACCACAGGGAGAGCAATAAAATACCTCTCTTCAAAGCAAAGACGCCTCCGAGATCAGGTGATTGTACTGTCTCAGTAGTTTGGAAGACAAAGCAGCCCCAGCTCTGCTGGCAGGACACCTCCAGGAAGATTTATAATGGATGCTTAGGACTTAGCAAGGATTGAATGAAACTTATTAACCTAAATTGATCTCCAAAGGAGCTCCAGGTTGAAAAGGAAGGTTTGTGACCTTATCGGTGGCACCTTCCCAGTTCTGTAACGGGGAGACCCTTGCACTTTCCTCTCTCTGGAGGCCAGTAGGCCATCCCAGTGTGAGGAGTGATTAATTTGTCTACAGAGCCTCTTCCCCAGAGTGACTGTGCTTGCCATGCTGGCATTCCCTGCCAGCTGAAGGTCGTCCTTGCTGCCTGGGAGCACGTGCATCTTCTCGTGGCCTCTTTTTAAGGACCACGTTCTTTTCTTGGCCCGGAAGTCGAGCAGCAGTGAGGGCTGAGGAGGGTGCGCTCAGCCCCTCTGCACCCCAGGGCCAGGCGGAGTGCAGGAGCGAAGGGTGAGCAGCCGGCCCCTTTCCCCTTGGTCGGAGCCATGGCCACTGGAGGAGGGCAGCTCTTGGCAGCTCTCAGGGGAAAGGAGAGACTCAGGGCTCAGCGCCTCCTATCTTACTCTACGTAGATTTTCTCCATCATGCTAACAGCAACTGTCTGTCAAAATAAAACATCGCTAAGAGTTGGCAGGCAGCATAGGACGGGGGTTAAGAGTATAGATGTCAGGGTCCACCTGCCTGGCTTGGAGTCCTAGCTCTGCCACTTATGTGTTGGCCCTTTCCCAGTGCCCATAACGCGGAGGTTCTTGCACGGAGCTTCTTTCCCGCCACGGCCTTGGCAGGGTGCTCAACCTCTCTGCGACCTTGTCTCCTTTGTCATCTGACTGGGGGATCATCGTCACCCTCCTCGTGGAGTAGAAAAATGAGGATTATGAGTTAATACCCTTAAAGCGTTTAGAACAGTGCCTGACACATAGTAATTGCTGTATGAGTGTTAACCAAATAGATAGTCTCTACTTAGTTATTAGAACATCAAAATTGATTTAGGCTCGATATCAATTCTTTTTTTATGAACTGAACTGTCATAAAACTTGAGTTGTAAATTTTTAGGCTGTTGCTGCTGTAGATGTAATGAACTGTCAATCACTCTAAGTATAAAATGACATTCAAGACACATTCACAGTGGGAATGAAATTGGAGCTCGTGGTGGCCAAACCGAGCTAAGCTCTACAAAGAAGCTGCCTGGCAGTAGTTCAGTAGTTGGCCTGGTTAACCTGTTTCCCTGTTGCCAGATAGAATCTCACAGGGCATCTCCCCATAGACCAGATAGAACCAGTGGCAACTCCAGGTAGAACTCCAGGCTTGGAGTTTGGGCTTCCTAAAATACGACTCGGAAACAGCTAGTTTAATGTCAGCAGTCTGGGTGTTTCTTCTTCTTCTTCTTTTTTTTTTTAATTCTTTTGTGAAAGAGTCTCACTCTGTTGCCCAGGCTAGAGTGCCATGTAGTGTCAGCCTAGCTCACAGCAACCTCAAACTCCTGGGCTCAAGCAATCCTCCTGCCTCAGCCTCCCTAGTAGCTGGGACTACAGACATGCGCCACCATGCCCAGCTAATTTTTTTTATATATTTTTAGCTGCCCAAGTAATATCTTTCTATTTTTTTTGTATAGACGGGGTCTCACTCTTGCTCAGGCTGGTCTTGAACTCCTGACCTTGATCGATCCGCCCACCTTGGCCTCCCAGAGTGTTAGGATTACAGGCGTGAGCCACTGAGCCTGGCCTGTATCTTCTTAAAGGAAATGATTTGGTGCTTGCCAAAATAACAATTGAAATGAATGGATTTTATTTTATTTCAATTATTTCATTTTGATGTATCCACCATACAACATCAAACATAAGTTGTTTTAGATTACTAGGAAAATTAAAAATTAAATACTAGATTTTGTGGCTCATATATTTCATAACTCTAGGAATTGACATCTGTACATTAACTGGAATAAATTTTGCCCATCTTGCTGTTTTTAGTTTATTTGGATGAGGGGGCATGAAAAGGAAGAAAAGTAGACCTTCATATGTGTGCTTGGTCCATGAGCAATGTTTGGTAGTGGACAAGCAGGGGAAATTAATGCGAGTCCTAGCTTGACTTACCATGGCTGTTTTTTAAAAATTCCAAAAATTCAGTAGCTGCTTTCTGTCGTCTCTGGAAAGTGGCTCTGTGTTCAGAAGAGGATATTTCATGGAGAGTAGCCAGTTGTCTTATTTATTTTTAGAAAAGCCAGTTGCAGTTAAGGAAAGATGTTTTTATTTTCCGTAAGTCCTGAGTGTGATTTTTTTCCCCCCTGTTCCTCATCCCTGTAAGAATTCACACCCCCAGCCAGAGCACCGGAGCAGGAGTGCGGAGTTGGGTGGGTGCCATTAATGTGACAGTCCTCTCCCAGGCAGCTGCGGAAGCGGCACCGTCCCCACAGCAGGTGCCTGACAGTGGCTGGCTGTGACCTTCACGTTGTATTTACTGGCCACCCTGCCCGTCTCCCCAGGAGCTCGGCGTTGCCAACAGATGTCAAGGATGAATGAACGAAGGGAGAGATGTGGGGGTGGGAGCCTGTGGACTCTTCTTAAAACAAGGAGACACTTCCCCTTAAAAGATGGTGACACCGTCTGACCTCGCCTTTTCTCAGGCCAGCGTTATACATCCACGATTTCCGGTCTGACTTTTCCTCCCTGTGGGCATTTCTGCCTTCAGCTGGAGACGGAAAGCAAATGTGGAGAGCCAGCTCCGTTTGGAGGTGGGAGGCGGCCAGAGGACACGGGGACAGTGGCAGGAGTGTGTGTGTGTGTGTGTGTGTGTGTGTGTGTGTGTGGCGGCCCCCACCCCTTTGCCTAGGTCAGGCATGCTCCAAAGCCGCGGGCTGTGGCAGTGAGCGGGGGTGGACCCCTCGAGCACCCGCTTGTCCCTGACTCGAAGCCTGCTCCGGACCGCCCAGGGCGGGGTCAGGTTGGGTGCTGGGCTCCGAGGAGCTCTGTGTGTCTTCATCTCGCCCGAGGTGATCAGAAGGCAGCCTGGACCACTGCGGTTAAGCACTAAATGGTGTGGTGCACGCAGAAATCAATAGCCCCTAGAGTTTCCTTGAGTAAGAGTTGTAAGTACTTCACGCTGAATTCCATCTGGCTACATTTCATAGACGGATACTGAGATTATGGTTAGAACATGTTCAGAGTAGAAACGCTTTTCAAGACAAGGGCAGCTCATTGGACGAACGGAGTAGTCTGTGTCCTCAGACCCTGGGCACAGTGAGCACAGTGCCTGGGCACGGTCGGGACTGGAGTATTTGTTGTAGCTGATCCTTGGTTCTTCCATCCATGTCATTCTTTGATTGCCTTGAATTGCTCATTTCTTGTCTTCTAGGAATTTAGACGATACTGTTAAAGTGAATCTCAGGAAACGCCTTAAGGTGTATCGACGTTCCATTATCATTGCATGCTCGGGTTCTGCTGCAGAAATGACTGGTCTTGAAGCCGAAATACTGGACTTCGTGACGCCATTTCGGAAGCTCATTATCTTGTAAACTGAGGTGTCTGCTACAAATGAGGTGTCGCAGATTTAACGTAATTTCTAATCGGCATTTCCTGAGCACTAATTGTACTCCCAGTCCCAAAGGCTTTCTTGGGAAACTGAGGCATGGATCTATAGGAACCTAACAGAGGTGACCCAGCTGTCTCATCCTGGTTGGTTCTTGTAAATACAGTGGTAGGTGGCATTTCAAGTGGGTGTCCACATAATAGCATTTGTGGACTTCTTACTATTCTTTGACACTTATTCCTTCAATCTTCACAGAAACCCCATGAGGTATGCACTGTTGCCTTCGTTCTAGAGCTAAGTAAACTGAGGCTCGGAAGTGATGTAGTTTCTCCAAAGCGGAGCAGAAGGGTTGGTGCTAGGATCTAAACCCAGGTCTCTCTGACTCTGGAGTACACGTGCTATTCCACTGTGACCTGCTGTATGTCTGGCGATGCTTAGTTCTGAGCATTTGTCATTTTTCTCGACAGACTCCACAAAATGAAGCCGGGAGGCTTGTGGCTGCGCCTCACGCTGCTCGGGGCCTCGCTGCCGGCCGCACTGGGATGGACGGAGCCGGGAACCAGCGGAGGCCGGAATGTGGGCGTCAGGGAGCCACAGTCAGAGGTACAGTCAAATGCCAGCGGATACGACATTTCCAACTGATGTCTTTTTGATGTTGCAGTATCTGGTTTCTCTTCCACCCTCAGTTTAGATCAATTAGACCGCGGTGTGCATTAAAATAGCACTCCCTTTTTGGGTGGGGGACAGAAGAAAGCAGCATCTGTTGATGAGGACAGGAGGTTTATATATCATGGCGTGAGTAATGGCTCTACCGTCTCTCGAATGCAGAAACTGTATTCCGAATCCGAGCTTCAGTTGCGTGGTTTAGTCTTGTGCAAAGACCCTCGAGAGAATGGCCTTTCTGTATACTTAATAAAACTCTGAAAACGCAGACTAATTGGTGGAGCACACCCATGTGAATTAGTGAAGTGTTTTAATTATAAAATGTGTTTTAAAAGAAATGGACCACTTTTCAGGTGTGTAGATAAAAAGAACCATACTGAGAAAGAACTGGCAAGTGGAAGTCCCAGGGGAGACAGCTTTAATGAACAGATAAGAATGATTAATGGCATGTTGGGTATGTATAAATGCTTCCAAAGTGCTTGAAAAACTTCTTCTCAAATACCTCCCCAGAGAGTCTGGATATACTGCTAATTGCTCAGCGAACTCTGATCTTAAGTGCCGAAGGGGATTTCAGAAATTGCAACCTTGCCCTGCTCAAGGTAGTAGGCCCCAGGAATTTGGGGTTTGGGGGTGGGTATAGTTTTTCTGCAGAAAATGTCTCATATGTATGCTCAACCTTAAGAAATGACTGCACCCTTTTCAGTACAACTACCTGGGATTTTCTCTATGGGCTGTGACAAAGAACAATTCCTATTAGGGAGCTTTTCGGGGTATTTTTCCTCCCATTGTCTTCCTTGTTGCCTGCCCTCCTCCTTTTCTCTCTGTTTCCTGTCCTGTGGAATGAGAAATAAATACTACCCCAAAAAGTCAACACTCCCAGAGAGTGGATGAGGTTGCACAGTGTATGGTAGGATTAATGCATTATTTGATCAAAAGACACGATTTCTCTTTCATTATTACTTAATTGTAATGCAATCCCGGACCTACAAGCCTTAATCTTCAGGGAGCTACAGAAGTAATTTAACGCACACTCTTCCCGCTGAAGTTGGCGTGGCTTCCTCCTTTGTGGCGAGCAGGTGATTAAACAGAAACGCTATCACTCCCGTCTAAATCCGTGAAGGACGCACCTTGATGCTCTCCCGAGAGGGCCCGCAGGCTGCCTGGCTGGTGGGAACAGCACCCCCACGTGGGAGCGGCTTTATCCCTATACTCACAGGCGTATGCAGGGAAAATGATCACGCAAATCCTACAAATATATTGCTGAATATTTAATAGCAAAGCAAACAGGCAGACACACAGGTACGCTCAGCCTTCTTACTGTTGGGGCTCGTGGGCCCACCATTTTCAATCACTTATTTCAATTAAAAAGTCAAGCTAATTAAGGTTGGATTTAGCTGGAGGTAAATTGCAGGTAAGTTAATACCAACCTAGGGTCTCTTTATCTCGGCTGTTAACACCCTAATTCTTTCTGTGCCAACAAGCAAGGGCAGGGCTGCTCCTTCTGAGGAGGTGAGGGCTTTTTTTCCGTTTTGGGCTATCTCCCCGCCCCCCGGGGTAGAGCCGTTGTCTTCCGAGTCCAGCAATGTTGCTGCTTCAGGAGAGGCAAGTGCTGACTCTGCAGAGCTGGGATGCGGGCGCACCCGCCCTATTGATCATGGGTTTTTTGTGTTTTTTTTTGTGTTTTTTTTTTGCTATAGCTTTTGCTTTTGCAGTGTTACAACTTCTACTCATTGAGTCTGCTTGTGGCAATGATTAAATGAGATGGTAATTCCAATGAGCACGGCCTCAGTAAATGTTTAGCTACACAACCAAATTATTTTTAATGGACTCATTTGCTGACCCTGATCACACTCTGTGCAAAACCCACCCAGTCACCCTGGTCCCTTACCTGGCGTGCTGTCTCTTCTTCCCACGTCTGCTTCTTCCCCTCCTCCGAGGCCCAGGTCTGGTTCTTACCTTTCCTCTAGAACCATCTTTGACCACTCTTGGTCACATTTGGTCTCTGTTTCCGAACTCTTAGTCCTTCCTGTCTTTTTTCCCTTTCTCTTGTGATTTTTATTTTAGCATTTGGATGAAGCCTCTTATCTTCCTCACAGTGTCCAATAATTTTGTGAGCAAAATAAAGGCTCAGTGGGTTTTTAAGCCGATCGAAGCGTATGTGGCATTTGGTACCGGTCATGAAGACATGCTGGTGTTTTCAAAATGCAGATCAGACCATCAGGTATTTGAGGACATGGCGTACCTGTCCACATGGCAGGTCGGTGGCTGGCGGGGACGTGGGTGGTCTCCCTAGCCCACCTGTGAGCAGCCTGCAGGCCAGGCAGCCTTGGGCACTGTCAACACCAGGACCGTCCCTATGTTACATTAATAGTCTCCGGGGAGTTTCTTCTTTGAGTTGTAGTTATTAATATATCCATAACTCACAGTCACAACCATATTAAACTCCTCTATCAATTTCCTCAATCTTATTTCCTGGAAGAGTCAAAACCAACACAGTTCCCCGAGAGACTCTAAATAAGCTGAAGCACTTCTTGGGTAACCAACTGCTACAATGTGTGTTTTCTTCCTGATAGTGGCACTTCACAAATACTCATTGAAGATTTTTTAAGTACTTGGGAAGCATTGATAAGATTTGATCTGTCTCTAAAGTCATTATGCCAATTACTTAAGTGTCCTAAGGGTAAACCAGAATTAACTGACCCGTGTGTGTGCGTGTGCGTGCGTGCATATTTTTAAAGCAATTATACAAGGGTGAATATTTTTGTCTTATGTGTGGTGGCTGCAGTAGAAATAGCTTCAGGAGCTTACCATTCTACACAGGTGCAGACAACAAGACATGCAGCTGGCTGGGCGGAGAGCCTCCTCCACAAGAGTGGAGTGGCGATCGAGGCCTGGACTGCTCACATAATTCTGAATTTAGAGGAGACAATTCTGAGATGTACAATTTATTGAAATTCTGTGATGTTTTTATATTTCTCCCCTTTTCCTCTATCCAGAGGCTCCTTGACTTACGATGGAGTTGTGTCCTAATAAACCCATTGTGAGTCGGAAATACCATGAGTCGAAAATGCGTTTAACACGTCTGAGCTACCAAACCTCACAGCGTAGCCCAGCCTGCCTTCAGCAGGCTCAGAACACAGACGGTAGCCCACGATTGGGCAAAATCAAATCACAGAAATCCCATTTTATAGCAAAGGATCGAATATCCCATGTAATGTACTGAACACGGCACTGAACGTGAGGAGCGGCTGTGTGGGCCCTTGAAGCACAGTTTCTGCTGAGTGTGTGTTGCCTTTGCACCATTGTGATGCTGCAAAACCCGAAGTCGGGGACCGTCTGTGGCCTGGCCAAGATAACTGCGGTGGTAAAGTCAGTATTGGTAGAATCCTGCATCTGGGAAACCAAGGAGCCAGGAAGGGGTGAGAAGTGACGCGGTAGGGAGCTCGTGGGCATGAGGCAGGCGTCGGTGGGGCCCTGGGTGCCCTGTCCCGGCACCACGTGCGGGGCTCTGGCACTGAACGGGGCCGTTGCAGCCTTACGCACCCTTCACGCATTTCACTTAACCTTTCCTAGGCAGTCAAGTACTGAGTCCCTGCACACGTTAACGTTGCTTCTCATGTGCCTCGGCGCGTGCAGACCAGGGACACGTGGAGCGCTCGGGCACCAGGTGTTTTCAGTATTTGCAAACTCTCTCCACGGAAAGTCTCCGAGAAAAAAAATATGCAGGGTGGTGTCAGTTAACTTAAGCATGATCACCTCCTCCCTAGCCCCAGGGCTCAGACCCAGGCAGCGCTGATCCTACCCTGGCAGCCCGGCCCTGTCCCCTTTCCTTGAGCGTCGGCCCCAGACGCCGACAGCAGACATGGCACTCCCGTCCCCGAGAAGGCGGCTTCTAATTGCAGGGTCCCTCAATGCTCTCCGGCTCCCCTCTGGTTGGGCATCCGGGAGCACGGGGGCTGCTAAGACTGGGCTTGAGACTTCAAAACTATTTCATTGTTCTTGCAAATTCTGTTGACTTGAAGGCAATGCCCCCACCCTCTGCCGCCCTTCCTGTTGAAGTTCTCCCCAGCACCCAGGCCCTGAGCATGCTTTCTCATTTCTGGGGAAAAGCAGCTAGAGGTCTGCCCACTGGTGTCTCCACTCACCCTGGCCTCAACCCCATCGTGGGCATGAAGAAAAGAAACTCTCTTCTCCCTGTGCACAGACAGGGGTCCAGGCTGGATGTTCACTCAGCATTTTCTAAGCCTTACCTGCATGCATGTACCGTGCGTTTTCTGCAGTGTCACCCTCCCCAGGCACCCACTGCCCCCAGGTTTAGCATGTGACTCACTTCCAAACAAGACGAGCCTCTGGGGAAGATCGCTCAGCAGGCTGCGAGCATGGCCTCCCCCTCAGGGCCATGCATGTCGGGGTTACCAAGAGCTCCCCTTCCACAAGGATCCAGAACTTCCGCTGCAGGTGTGGTGCTAGCAGTGGACACAGGGGTCCTCTCCTCTGGGTCCCCAGTACCCCAACAACCAGGCCTCTCTGTTGATGATCCTGAGTCAGAAGGTGTGTGCAGTTTCCCAGGTAGAATTGGGAGGTCACAACCTCCACCTGCAGGTGTACAAGTACACCCGTAATTTTCAAGGCGACTGATGATCCTTCCCAGTTCTCAGGGGTGTTGGGAGGAGCCCATTTACTAAGTTGGCGTGGGCTGTGCCCAACTCCAGCCCCTCCTGAGCGCCCACGTGCTGGTGAACGGCCCGGGGTCTTGTTGGAACTGCAGGCTCTGATGCGGCAGGTCTGGGGCGGATCCTGAGCGCGAGCTCCAGGTGGAGCCCATACTTCCGATGTCAGCGGACGCCGCGCGGGAGAGCCCGGGAGGAGCACCCCCAGCCCGGGCACACAGGCAGGAAGGAGGATCACAGTCGAACGAGCCACAGCAGCTGTGTTTTAACCTCTTAAGACTTCCGTGACGATGCTGACTGCAGCCGGGAAGGGGAGAGAAACGGGTGCTGCCGTCAGGCTGGGAAACCGCCTGGTGAGACTGGCCCGCGGGCAGGTGGGCGAGAGCGGGGTGAGCGAGGCAGACCGGGTTCCAGAGTCGCCTGCGCCTGCTTCCAGCCGCTGCACAGGCAGCCTTAGATCTCCGCGCCCACGGCTGCTCGGTGGCTGTCGGTAGGTGGCTTAGATCCTACGGAGGGGTTCTCCATGCTGAGGCTTAGTCCCCACCCCCTGCTCCTGGGACCAACAGCACGCACCCCCCCCCCGGCCGCCGCCGCCATGCTGGTGCCCACACTGGTGTCCTGCCCCGTCTCTGTCCCCAGGGCCCAGCCAGGCAGTTCTGGGGACCTGGCTGCTGGGCGGGTGCTCTGTGCTGGAGTCTTGTTTTTATCTTTATCCTGGGACGGGGGCAGTCACCGTCTTTGTTCTTCGTGTTGGGTGTTTATCTTCCACCGCCGTTCTTGGCCAGCCCTGCCAGTTGGCCCGCCGTGTGCCCCGTGAGTGGTTTGAGATCACAGTTGATGGGATTTTAATTGGCCCTGAAAAGTTCTGTGACCGGGAAAATGAGCGTTTATGAGTTCACCGAAAGCCATTATTTTTCTTCCTCTTAATTTCACATTTGCTCATCTACTTTATTTACGCCTCTGCGGCTAAATAGTCTACGCTCCTCTGGGAGAGTCCCCACCCTGGCCACCGAGGCAGCAGGCTGGGCATGGCAAACGGGCTGCGGCCCCCATCTCTGGGGAGCCGGCGGCGTGGGACCCGCCGAGCCCCCATGGTTGCCTGGCGTGTCCCCTCTGCGCCGTGGGCTGTTCTGTCGCTTCCCACGCAGACATGAGTGAATATCACGTTGGTGTCAGGCGGGCTTCGACGGGCTCTGCTTTTCTGCCCCGCCACGCCCGAGCCGCTGTCCTTCTGCCCCACTGCTGTGCTCCCTGCCACGCAGCTCCCGGGCCTTATCTTGTCACCAGCCGCCCGGGGGGTGGGGAGTCCCCGTTCCAGAAATGGAAGGAGCCGTGTGCCGTGGGCCCCGTGCTCTGAGCAGGCGGCTGGGAGGAGGCTGCCTCAGGGGCTGGCACCTGGCGCTGGTGTCGGGTGGAGGCGGGTGCCCAGGTGCCCGCGGGGCGGCTGTCCACGTGTCCGGGTCACTCTGCTGTCGATGGCCGTCACTGCGAGTGTCTCCACAGGAGGCAGGAAGGCTGGAGCGGGAGGAGCCCGATTCTTCCCTGAGGGTACGAGGCAGCCTTGTCTTGCCCCTGCTAGCCAAGGAGAGAGGAAACGAGGGCCCTGGCTCGTGGCTGGAGTGAGGAACAGCGTGCGAGAGGCCCGCGGGGCTGGGTCTCCCCCGTCACACTGTGGGGAGTGCCCGGGCGGGCACAGGAGACCGGGTGGCGCCGAGACCCGTGGTGGCCGGGGCAGCCCAGGAGAGAGCCGTCTGCCTGGATCTGCGGGGCGTACTGGGCGGCCCCTCGTTGCTGCATGCTGCATGGCACTGGGCCCTCGGTTTCTCCCCCTAAGTGTTCCAAGAGGGTCTTGAGTCCCACCAGAGCCCTCCCTCCCGGAGGCCTCGGCCGGGCACGAGAGCTGCCGCCATCGCTGTTGCTAAGACACTTTGAGGTCTGAGATTCTGTGTTTCGTGGGGTCCGATTAGAGAGAGTGCCGTGTGTGTTTTTCTCTTTAAGCGCTGAGAAGGGACGTCAGTCATCCCTGGTTCTCGAAAAAGTCCTTTGCAGAGAGCCAGTGAGGTCCCCGTGAGCCTGCGACGTGGCCACAGGCGCAGCTCTGCCGGCCACCTCACCGCCCGCGAGGGGACGGCCCAGCCTCGGGGGACCGAGCCAGCACCACGTGCCCCTCGGAGGCCCGGCGTGCTTTCCAGACGGTGCACCGTCCCCTGTGGGTGGGAAGCGCTCTGTGGCCCCGCGGCTTGGCTGGCCAGGGTCTCCTGGCGTGGCAGCCTGCAGCGGCTCCGGGGTCTCGGGGAGAATCGGCCACTCGCCCCTCCTGACCCAGCCCTGTGCACCCTGACCCTGCACGGCCCTGCCCCCTCTTTCTCCTCCGGGACGTCTCTTGTTGTTGACAGCCCGTGGTTGGTTCTGCCTGGCCGGGTGGAGCCGCTGCCTCCCGCGCTGCCCGTCCGAGCTGCGGCGTGGGAGGCCCCCAGCCCCGCCTCAAGGCTGCCCTCGGCTCAGAGACTCCAATCCTCGTCCTCCCTGCCAGCCCCGGAGCTGAGGGACTCCCTCCCCCCTCCAGCCTTCAGGTTGGCCCTGAGCAAACACAGGCGCCATTCAGAGCCGTTGTGAGGACCGAGATGGAGCATGGCTGGTGCCGGCCCAGTGTGTCACCCCCAGCCACAGCAGTCGTCTCTGCTGGCCATAGCGAGGCAGCTGCGGGGGTGGGAGGGTCCCCTATGGGCTGGAAGGGTCAGCGTCCTGGGGTCCGGGCCCATGTCCCGGGGAGCCAGGTGCACAGGAGGACGTTCAAGTATTTGTTGAGCGAGTAATCAAGTCGGCCATCTGCTCTCACTCATTTTGTCACCGGGTAGGGTTTAAATAGGGGCCCTGAGTTCCTGGGACTCCTTGCAGAGGAAAGTGCAGCGGGTCATCACCTGCCTGCCGTCGGCTTCCACTTCTGGTGGAATCCTGTCACAGTCTCCCATCTTCCTGACTTTCCCATTGAACCGGTGGAGACTTACGAGACTCCTGTGGGCTGTGTGTGGGGGACAGTGGGCTGGGACCCTTGACTCGGGTGCTGTCCCCTTCCTGGAATAACTTCCGGGGCCTGCCTGCCTCTGGCTCTTCCTCCTTCCCAGAGCCCAGCGTCCCTGGCCGGCCGCCAGACCCTCGCCAAAAACAGGAACCCAGAGAGGGAAGCGTGAAGTCGGACAGACGCAGGAGGCTCCGTCTGTGCTTAGAATTGTCACGGTCCCCAGAAATGGTCTGTGGCTCAGGGAGGGGTGGGGGTGGCTGCACCTCTCCTTGCATAGGGAAGAAGGGGTTCAGGAACGGTAGAGACAGAGCTTCTGTTCTGAAATGTCATTAAACGGGTGTGAGACTGTGGGTCGTCTCTCTTTGACAGGAGTCTTAGGACAATTGGACCTAAAGCTTGTGAGAGCTCTACTATCATTAAAGGCTTGCTCTCTAAAGAGAACACAGCTCTTTCCCCATTTATTTCCCCTTTTAGCCTCACATTTAAAATGTGCCTGGAGGCCGGTGGATCAGGCCTGTAATCCTAGCACTCTGGGAGGCCGAGGCGGGCGGATTGCTCAAGGTCAGGAGTTCGAGACCACCTTGAGCAAGAGCGAGACTCCGTCTTTACTATAAATAGAAATAAATAGAAAGAAATTTTTGGCTAAACAACTAAAAATAGAAAAAATTAGCCGGGCATGGTGGCGCGTGCCTGTAGTCCCAGCTACTCAGGAAGGCTGAGGCAGGAGGATTGCTTGAGCCCAGGAGTTTGAGGAGTTGAGCTTGAGGTTGCTGTGAGCTAGGCTGATGCCACAGCACTCTAGCCCAGGCAACAAAGGAAGACTCCGTCTCCAAAAAAAAATAAAAATAAAAAAATGTGCCTTGAAAACTTCCCCTCTAGAAAAGACCTCAGGTTTCTGTGGTTCTGCCAACGCCGCATTCTGAGCGCCGTTCCGGGCAGGTGGGATTTCACGTGCGGACGCCAGGGGGTGGCGGACGCCGAGAGAGGCCGCCAGGTGCCCGCCGTAACTGGGGCCGTTCTACAACACACCCCGTGTGCCGCCTCTTCCTCCCCTGCTCTTCCCTGTTTGGTGGTTCCTGCCGTTTTCGCGCGAGCACTCGGCTGTGAAGAGTGGGTTCTCTGCCGCGTGCCGGGGTGCTCGTGCCTGGCAGCAGGGCTTAGGGTTTTGTCTCTGCGTCCCCAAGCAGAGCTTCCTGTTTGACCTTCTTGTAGTAGCCCTGCGTCAACGGGTCTCCGAGCCTGGGCCGTCTGGGCCGGCCGGGACATCTAGCTGCCCTAAATCTCAGCAGTCAGCAGGCATGCCCTGAGCAGCCCGCCGTGTGCTTGGGCCTGTGCTGGGGCTTGGCCACGCAGCTGCAGAGATGCGGGACCTGGGATTCCGTCCCTGAGGCTGGAGGAGCGCTGGGGTACGGGGCGGGCAGGAGCGATCGGCTGTTGCAGAACAGACTCCGAGTTGGCAGAAGGAAGGAAACACCTGCCCCCCCAATGATCTTCCCAACCTGTATGTGATGACTGAGTTAAATTCTTAACTTTAGCCTAAAGAAAATTAGGTGCATTTGTTGAGCAATGAAGAAGGAAGTAGCACCTGCCTCCTCCGTGCCCCACGCCGGCCCCAGGGCAGGATGCTTGTCCTCACGGTCCAGACGTCCCCTCCCCAGGGTTCCCGTGGCTGACAGCAGAGCTGGTCGGTGACTCAGCTGCTCTGCAGCTGGCTGAGGGTGGGTTGGGGGCTGGAGGAAGCTAGGGACGGGGTGCCACCTACATAGGACAGATGCAGAGCTGAGCGCATAGCCCCGTGGGTACACGTGTCCACCAGGGACTGCACCCACCTGGGCCCTCTCCCCTGCGGTGGCTCCACCTGATGCGGCTCGTCCTTCTCGTCAGCTCGGTGACTCCAAGTCCCACTCGGAGCACTTGGGCTGGGGGTGGGGAGGGGGCGGACGCTCATCATTGCTCTCACTGCGTCGTCTTTCTCGGGGTACTGCAGTGTGTGACACCCCCATCCCAGCACCCCAAACTCCACACTGGGAGTCTTAATCCCCTCCTGCGGAGTCCCACCTCGAGCAAAGTGTCCGTCCTGGGCGACCCGGTTGCAGCCGGTCACCTTAGTCCATTTGTTGTTGCTATGAAGGAACATCTGAGGTCGGTTTGGCTCACGGCCCTGCAGGCTGTGCGGGTAGCCCGGCATCGGCACTTGCTGCTGGGGAGGGTTTGGGGCTGCTCCCCCCACACAGAAGGGGAGCCGGCGTGTGCAGGGCACGTGGCGAGGAGCAGAGGACGAGCAGGGAGGAGCCAGGCTCTCTCTAACACCAGCTCTCAGCAGAGCTGGTGCAACAAGAACTCGCCGTTGCAGCAGGACGGCAGGAAGCCCTGCGCGGGGGACCTGCCCCAACACCTCTCGTCAGCCCCCTCCAACCCTGGGGTCACGTTTCTACGTGAGGTTGGGGGACCAACACCCAAACCATAGCTGCTTGTTCAGCGATCCTCAGGCATGAAAGCGCTTTTGTGGCCATGCTGATTAGCACAAAGCTACCGTGATTCCTTGCGCATTCTAGGTGAAAACTGTATGTAGGATTTAAGCCTAAACTTATTCACAATGACCGTTCTTAAGAGTTGCCAGTAAAGAGAGCCCCGCACTTCTCTCTGCAGGACGCTCCGGTCTGAGACCTCACGGCGGGTGTCTCCGGAGAAAGAAGAAAGAGCTTTAAGAAAGCCGTGCCCACATGGCAGCGACTGTCGTGGTACCAAGCGTGTTCAGTTGGCAGCGTGGGCCAAACCGTGGGCGAGGCGAGAGCTGAGAGCAGGGAGGCGCCGGGTGGGAGGCGGGACCGGGAAGGACCTCTCGGCGGCAGAGGGGCTCGGGGAGGGTGGCTGAGATCCGAGTGGGCTGAGCGTTTCGGGAGAGGGAACCACGGGGCACGGGTGTGGGAGGAACGGGGCCGTGGCCGGTCGGAGGGGAAAGAGAAGAGGTTGGCGGGAGCTGGGCTTGTCATCCCAGTGAATCACTGGGGACCTTTTGGTGGCCAGGAGCAGTGTCGCATGCAAAAAAAAAGGGTTATCGTAGGGGCTCGGACGCATCCTGCGGCCAACGGCAGGATGGCCCTGTGGGCTCAGGCAGTGTCTCTCACCTCCCCGAGCCTCGCCACCCGTCCTGTGCTTCTCCCTGGAGACTGTCCTTTCTGCACAGCTGCAGATCCATCCTGTTGCCAGCCCATGATGCTGCACGGGCATGGCCACCGCGGGAGCCGGGCCCTGGCCGTGTCGCCGGAGCTGGAGTGTGCACTCCCAGCCTCACGGGGAGCGGCCCTGGGCCAGCGTGGGGAGGCGGCTGCCTGGTCCGATCGCCCGTGGCTGGGGCAGGTCCTGACGGGCGAGGGGTGTGCAGGGGCTCTGGGGACAGGGTGGGTGCAGCGCCCCCCTGCGCTCTCAAGCAGGCGCAGAGGAGAGGTTGTGGTGGGCGAGCCTGGAGCCCGGCGAGCACTCGGAGCATCCGCGCCGGGGCTTTGCAAGTGTGGGGTGTTCCGTGGAGCCGGGTTTTCAGGGCTGCAGAGGGGGTTGGCCCTGGCAGGAGGGCCTGCCTGCGTGGGGGTCTTGGCTTTGCCGGCCCACCTTCCTCCACCTGTCCCTGTGCCGTGCCCTCCCCAGCCCGGGCTGTCTGTGGCCGGGTAGCTTGCAAGCCCGGCTTGTCCGTCCCGGGGCATCCCGCAGGCAGACAGGCTGCCGCTCGGGCTGTGCTTCCGCAGGGTGACTCGTGTCTCGCCGGCCCCCTCTGCTGCTTGCATCCTGGCCGCCGGGACCCGTGCTGTGGTTGAGTGTCCCTCCCCAGACCACGTGCTGGACACTCAGCCCCCAAGGCAGCAGCATGCGGGGTGTCTAGGTGACGAGGGCTGCACCTGCACGATGGTTATCGCCGGGTCTAGAGGGCTGAGGCTTCAGGCTGGTGCAGCCTCTTGTTCTCTCTCCGTCTCTCTGCCCTCCCGCTGTGGCTGCTGCAGCCGGAGGCCCTCCCTGAATGCCGGCCCTCGAACTTGGACTTTGCAGACTCCAGCCGCCAGCCAGTGCATTTCTGTTTGTCGTGAATCACGCAGCCTCAGATGTTTTGTTATAGTGGCGCAGAAAGGACTGAGACAGCCTGTGTCCATGCACCACACCCCAAATTCACCAACGGGCAGCGGGCACTGGGGCTCCAGCATGGCCCCGTGACGCCAGAGCACTGTCCCAGGCTGCAGGGGAGCTCCTCGGTGCAGCTGCCTAGAGGTTCAGCCAGGATGGTTCTCAGGAAGAAAGGGGTGGAGAAGCCACCCAACCCCTGAGAATTAGGATCCCTTTGGCTGTTCCCTTGCCCTGCGAGGGTTCCGGTGGGGACAAGGGTTCCAGCCAGTGCCCCCGTGCAGGACAGGGCCTGGCCAGGCCCGTCGCCGTGTATGGGCCCATGCCGTGCTGTGGGCCTGGGCTCTGGACAGAATCCAAGCGCAATGGTGCGTGCTGGTCTCTATCTCTGCTTTCTAGGACTTGGCCCTGGAGTCCCTACGGGGTCACGGGAGCAGTGTCCCCTTCAGAAGCGAGGCTGTGGGGCTTGACCAAGCTGGCCACTGTCAGATGAGGGGTTTTGGAGGGTCGGGACGCCCTGCGGTGGCCCGGTGGGCACGAGTGCGGGTGTTTGCTAACTCTTCCACGGGCTGCCGGAGACAGCGGGGTGCCTCGAGCTGAGCCATGGCAGAGGGAGCCGGGTGTGCTCCTGCTCTGGCCCTGTCGTCCTGGAGGGAGGCCTCGTCCCCAGCGGAGGGGTGGCCGGGCACCCCCAGCACACGAGGTGCTAAGCTTGGCCGAGCTGTGGTATCGGCACAGCGGATCCCCTTGGAATGTGCCGATCTCCTCTGGGGGGAGCACTCAGCTCACCAGGGCCGCAGCCTGTGCCCCGTGGGATGCCATGGCCAGTGAGCGGCCATAGCTGCCCGTAGGCAAGCAGGGCAGGGAAGCTCAGTGGGCAGCACAGGGAGACCCCAGGCACATACGGGGCCCAGGACCCCAGGAAGTGGCCATACCCAGAGAAGATCGGGAGGGAGGGATCGTGGCATTTAAGTGGGTTGGAGACATGAGCCATCGGGCAGCCCCAAAGGGTGGGAGACAGTTATAGGTGACAGTTTGGGGTGCATGTTACCCCACTGCCCCGTCACTGGGAGGCTGTCGAGCCAGCCCTTCTACCCGCACCCCGCAAGCCTCGGGTGCTGAGATGGCACCTGTCCCTGTGCAGAGAGCACCAGCCCGCCCTGGCTGTGCCTCTGGCCCCACTAAGTCTTGCTGGGAGGAGAAATCGGCACCCCTGTCTACGGTTTCTGTGCTCCCCGTTACAGAGGCCACCTCCCCACACATGGGGGTGACAGGTGCCTGCCCCCCACCGGCCCCTGCGGTGTCCGTCCCAGGCAGCAGGTCGCCAGGCAAGGGACAGGCGGAGGGACAACCTGGTTCTGCGGGTTTGTAAGATGGTTGGTTGACCCAGAGGTCCCCCCAACTTGTCCACCTGTTGGAATCACCTGGGTGGTTTCAAAAAAACACTGACGCCTGTGTCCCACCTCCAGAGGCTGTGATTTCGGTGGTCCGGGTGTGGCCTGGGCTCCGGGTTATGTAAAAGAGCCGTGTTTGGGAGCCGCCGGGTCAGCCTACGGTGGGAGCGCAGGCAGAATGCCACTCCTGTCCTCGTCCTCTCTTAGCTCCTGCTCTTCAGCGGGAGAGTTGAGTCGGGGCACAGCTCCCGTGTGCCCTCGTCCAGGCACAGCCCCCCCCTCCCCCCGGGAGGTGCACGTGGCCAGGCTGGCCTGGCTCCTGGCCAGGCACCTGGGGGCAGCAGGTGTTTCTCCAGCCGCGGAGTGACATTCTGTGCACCCTCCCTCCCTGCGTGCTCACCATGGTGTCCCGGCACCGCCTTTAGTCCCGTCTTCAGACGAGGAAGCTGAAGTTCATGGGGCTGCCACCCAGCGAGCAGGGAGAGGACAGGGAAATAGCAGCTGGTTCTCGTGACAGTCGGACGGGCCGGGTCCCCGCAAACACCAATCCCGCCTGCCGACCGCTGGGTGCCTTTCTTCCTCTCGAATCTGCTGTAAAATAAAATTGAAAAAGCGTCTTATTGTGCCTTAAAGGCTTTTTAATTAAATATAGCGTATTTAATTTAAACTCCTTTAAGTTCCATTTTTTTAGTATAGGTGTGACCGTGGCGCAGTGAGAGTGCCCCTAATCCAAGCGTGCGTGGGGGTTTCCCCCATACGGGGAGCCCGCGGGAGCCAGACCCGTTATTTGCTCAGGCAGCACCGAGGATCGCCGAGTCCCGGGCGTCGGGACGCTGGGGAGGTGCGGGCGTGAGCAGGAGTCGAGGTGGGGGAGGCTGCGAGGGTGGAGGGGGGTGGGGTGGGGACGGAGCTGCTGCCATTCCTGGTTCTCGCTGCCCGTGCCACAGCCGCAGCGGGGAGCTGGCGACAGAGAGGGCGGCGTGCTGCGTGGGCAGGAGGAGGGCCCGAACGGTCCTGAGCAGACACGTGACAAAGGTCACGCGCAGACTGGGCAGGTGTCTGCTCGAATCCCTGACCCCCTGGTCTCAAATAGCCGGGCCTCTCCCCTCGGGCCACTGTCCCCCTTCCTTGTTTCATTTTGCGCCGTGGCAGGGGTGCTCTACGCATTACCCGTGCGTATTGTCTCCTGTCTCCTTGCGAGAGAGCACAGAGCTTGGCCGGGCCGCGGCTGTGGGCGCCGCGCTCTCTCCCAGACGGCGGGTGTCTGCGCGGTGAACGGTGCGCGGGCGGTGCGGGGCCATCGAGCGGGCTGCTCAGGAGGCCACGGGCGCTCTGCTGAGAGCCCGGGCGGGGCGCTGTGTGTCGGGGAGAGTCCCGTGGTGGGGACAGCAGGAGGGTCTGGTAGGGCTGCATCCGCCTGGCTGCCCCCCCCACGCTATGAGTGACGGACAAGGACGCAGAGCAGGTGCCCAGAAGGACAGAGGGACACTGGCCAAGCAGGTGGATCCGAGGGGGGAGGCCTGTTTTGGGGCCACATGAGTTTCTGGATTTTTGAGGACTTGGATTAAAGGGTCTCCTGTGTCCATTGGCCAAGAGGGTGGTGTGCCGTCCTTGCACGTCGGCTAGTTCCAGCGTTTTCCGCCTGTCCCCGTCAGACATCACCCTCGCCCAGCCCCGGCCCGAGCCTGCTCACGTTCTTCCCCAGGCTTCGCCCAGATCCAGCCACCCCGGCCCCACCAGAATTCTGGAACATCTGTATCTGTGACCCCTCACTCTGTCCACAAAACCAAGAATGACAAACAGAAGCAGACGTGAGGACTGTGCTGGAGGGCAGCCTTTCTTCTTTTTTTTTTTTTTTTTTTGGTTTTAATTTTCTAAGCACAATTTATTCTGAGCCTCGTGTTGGGTTTGCAGCTGGCAGGGAGAAGAAAAAGCGGCAGGTCGGAGGATCGTGTTAGCAGGTGCATGCTAAGTCCCATCGCTTGCTGGGTGGTCCCCAGAGCAGACTATGGACGATGACAACGTGAACTCCGGCCCCGGCCGCCCCGGCCGTCCTCTCTCCTCCCCCAGACGCCCACGACGGTCCTGGTTTTCTGGCGCAGCACAGACTGCGGGAGCACAGCCGCGCAGGGAAGGTGTTTGACGGGACCGTGGGCGGGCGTGGGGCGGCTCAGAACGAGGAGCGTGTCACAGGGTGTCCGTGTGTCTGCAGAAACTCCCCTATGCAAGGAAACACGTAGACAGTCAGGCTGCAGCGACAGTCGGCGTGTCCTCACGCCTCCCGGGAGCCCGCCCGCCCTCACGCCCGTGCTCTCACCTGGAGATCCCACCTGATTCCGCTCTAGCAGCAGGTGTGCCCGGGGCCCCTGCCGCGCCCGCGGGCGCTGGGGTAGGAGGTGGACCCTGGGGCAGGGACGCTGCTCTCTTGGGGACAGTCCAGCCTGGCCACTGCCTTGGCGGCTCAGTGGCTTTGCACGCGGTGGCCCTGCCTGCGAGGGTGGAGACGACGTGCTAACGCAGGGGCCCCTCAGGCAGACTCAGACCACCCCGTGCTGCCGGCTGCCGTGACAGTACCGGGCACGGCGCCCGCTGGCCCTGGGGGAGACACGCGGATTACTCTCCAAATCAGAGAGTTAATTCGTTCCTAATTTGTTGGGTTGTCAGGGACGACTGGAAAATGCCGCGCTGTCCTCCCCAGTCTCTTGCCCTGGCCATGTGCAGCGCCGCGGTGACAGGGCAGAGTGACCGGCTTTCATCATGTGTCCCATCACGTGTGACTTGGTGTTTGCTCATATGTCACTTGGGGAGATTCGCTGCCGAAGACGGCCCCGACTTCAGAGCAAACTTTGCTTGTTTAATTGTGAATGAATAATATAACCTTTGGCTTAAAGCTTTAAGTGATGTCTAGAATTTAAAATCAGTGAATCCTCATATAGCGTTTTATTTTTTCCGCACTTCTGAAGATGAAAGAATGAGCACCTAAACCATCTTGATTTCTGAAGGTGGGCAGATAGCCGCACCCTCCTGTTCCGTCTCGTGTCTGGCAGTCACCGTTAAGACTGCTTCTCTTTACAGCGTCACACCTCACTCCTTCACTCGTCAACCTCGGCTGTCACCAGAAAGCTCCCGCAGGGACTGTCTGTGGGACTCTGCCCACATTTCTGAGATACCTCCTAATTCACCCTGGCAGGGTGCCGGGTGCCCATTTTACAGATGGACAGATCGAGGCAGGAGGTAGGTACCTGGGTGGCTCCTTCAGGGCTGCAGCTGGGGGAGTGGCCGCTCATACAGTGAGGTCACTCAGACTGACTGGGGGCTCTGAGGGTCTTGCTGCCCTGTCCCGCTCTGGGGCATGATAAAATCAACGTTTCTAGGCATGCCCACGGCAACGCTATTGATGGGTCCGTTGCGGCGAATTTTTGTTTCACTAGTAAAGTAAGAGAGTGCCTTCATAGTAAAGATGTTTCTTTGATTTTTTTAAAAAAGTCTTCACGGCCGGGCGCGGTGGCTCACGCCTGTCATCCTAGCACTCTGGGAGGCCGAGGCGGGCAGATTGCTCGAGCTCAGGAGTTCGAGACCAGCCTGAGCAAGAGCGAGACCCCGTCTCTACTATAAATGAAAGAAATTAGCCAAAACAACTAAAAATAGAAAAAATTAGCCAGGCGTGGTGGTGCATGCCTGTAGTACTAGCTACCTGGGAGGCTGAGGCAGGAGGATCACTTGAGCCCAGGAGTTGGAGGCTGCTGTGAGCTAGGCTGACGCCACGGCACTGTAGCTGGGGCAACAGAGTGAGACTCTGTCTCAAAAACAAAAGAACAAGTCATGTGACGTGGTCTCTTCCTTTTGTCTTGATAAACCCTCTGGCTTGGTTGTTTTCAGCTTCCCGGTCCTGCGCGCATACTGGTTTCCTCACGTCGATCCGTTCACTGTGAGATAGGAAGTAGAAGGGGCGCAGAACTGTGTCAGCCCCAGCCAGTTGGAGAAGCACAGTGTCTTCCTCGCCCAAGCGGTCAGTCCCCTGCTGTCCCCGTCTCCCGGGGCCGTGAGACGGGCCGGCGTGCCGCCCCTGCGTGGACAGACCCGGGCAGAGCCAGCCGCACGGCGCCGGACTTCCTCGGCTACTGAAGCCTCTTGCGGTCAGTGCCGTCAGCTGCCGTCGCCGTCCCCCCAAGCTTTGAGCCTTTGACTCGTTTTTAGGGGCGTGAGCCAGGCCCCCAGGGGTGTGCACGCTTCTGCCTAACCCTGGAGTGGCCTCCGGGGCAGGCGACATGAACTCTGACCCCTCACCTAGGCGGCTTTTCTCAAAAGCCAGCAGTCTCCGGTATTTTCTGGCATGCAGGCTCTATGTGACTGAGGCAGCAGGAGAGGGATAGACTGTCCCCCAGAAAACCCTGTTGTGTGCTCACTCATTCAGCCTGGCTCTCAAATGAGCCCCGAGTTCGGGGTTAATTCCTGAACCTTCTCCGTCATCTGGCTTCGAAGACCCAGACGTGATGTGCTGGGAAATCTAACAAACTGGACGGTTTTTCCCCTCTGCCTTTAACTCGGCCATGTAAATGAGATAAAGTGTAAAAAAAATGCTCAGTGAGTGGGAGCAGTAACGGAACACATGCTGCATACGGCGCCGCTTTATTTAGCTGGATGCTGTCAGTCCAAGTGAAGATTTTAATTGCAGAACGGCGCCTTGCTAGCAAAAACGAAAGTGGTTTAGAGTCAAGTTTTTCAGATTCAGATGAATAAATGGAAATTTGTTAGAAAGGCTGTTAAGGAAGCATTAGTTTTAAGAGCATCGCAGATTTGAAAAGCTTGGAATTTAGATGTCAGAATCTCTGTAGCCACGGTCCTGTTCGCAAAGCTCCGTCTCGACGGCTGAATCGGCTGGTTCCCTGAGCACGCGGGCTTCCCTCCGGAGGGTCTTGGGGAGCTGGGGCTGAGGAGCCCAGAAGTAGGGAGGGCGCTTCCTCAGCCCCCCGGCTGCTGGACGCTGCTGGACGGAGGGGCTGTCAGCAGGGTCCTCATCAGGACAGCGGGGTGGGGACCTGCCCCGGCCAGCCGGGTCTGCAGCGGACTCACATCCGCCTGGTCTGCAGAGACCTGGCCATGCTGAGCTCCTCTCCGCGTGCTACCGTGTTTCCCTGAAAATAAGACAGGTCTTGTATTTATTTTAAAATAAGACAGTCTTGTATTTATTTTTCCTCAAGAAGACACCCTAGGGCTTATTTTCAGGGGATGCGTTATTTTTTTTAAGTACGGTACAACCATCTACATTTATTCAGATATAGTTAAGTCGTCTTCTTCTGGAACATCATCACTCTCCAAACCCCGAATTCCATCCTGAATTTCTTGCGGCTCTATTTCCTTTAGAACCACTGGCCCCATCTCTCCTGTCGAGCGAGCGAGCTCTCACGGGGCAGCTGAGAAGGGCTGCTCGTCGTCTTTCCCACTGCGCGACACCATGCGCGGTTGTGCAGATGCGCTGCGTAGCCACGCCCGTCACTAGGGCTTATTTTCGGGGTGGGGCTTCTATAGCGCACGTGCTTAGAGATCCTGCTAGGGCTTATTTTATGGGTAGGTCTTGTTTTCAGGGAAATACAGTGTTCCATTTCGTCCCCTCCGTAGTGTGGACGCCAGACCCCATGGCCGAAGTCTGCCTAGAAATCACTGACTCCCCCAGTACTGAGCGCTCACCCCACAAAGCAAGCACGGTGAGGGAGGTGGGTGCAGAGGCTGCGGTCTGGGCCAGGGCGGCTCCTCCCTCTCCCCGTGCCTCGGTTGGACGTGGGAAGGATCCAGGGGCAGAATCTGAGGACCCCCCCCCACCTCCCGCCCACACTTCAATTCTTCCAGCAGTGCTCACACGGCTTTTTGCTAGCCGAGAACCTGCAAGAGGCTTTTGGGTGTTGAAAAATATTACTCAGCACTCATATCATATTGATTCAAAAATAAAGAGTATGTAGTTCCACAGCACAGTAAAGTACAGCTTTATGGGATGGCAATTTTTTACTTAAGTTCTTCTGCATTATAGTGGGAGATAATGGATTCCGGAAGGGTGCAATGAGGAATAAAGCTGTTGTATTGTGTTGGTTAAATGACATTTTAAATGATTTGGCTGTCAAATTCGTGGAGAGGTTATGAACAGTGAATGAAAAATCTGAAATTAATTCCCTACTTCAAGGAAGTGTGATTTATACCATAATAAAATTAGATTTTTAGTTAAAGAAATTTAGTCATTAAATAATGCCCGTGTGCTAACTCTCATTTATAACCATCTGGTTTGAAGCTTCTGGAAAAAATAATTTCTTCCTTAGGCAATGCATCCGGGGCTTTGGTGTCATTTGTGTCAGTGGATTTTTGTTCTGTGCATTTCTGCTGCAGCTTCTAGAGGGCTGCTTTTCCAAGTACTGGAAAGATAGATTTTTTTGTTGTTTTTTTTTTTTAGCCTCAGTAATTGAGGGAGCCATTGAACTCATTGACCTCCCCAGATGATCTTATCGTCTCGTTCTCCTCGTTGTTTTCATTAATAATAACGGTGATAACGGTGGCAGATGCTGGAGAACCGTGTGCCAGACACACGCTAAGCACGGTAGAGACCCATTATTTCATTCATCATCACAGCTGCTCTGCAAGGAACATGCCATTCCTGCCTTTATTTTACAGGTGAAACAAACTCGGGCTTAGGAAATGTTAAATAATTCAGCAAAGGTGACAGAAGCCCAGCTAAGCAGGGACAAGCCGAGATCTAGCCCAAATCCACCTGACTTGAGAGCCCTGACTCTTAAGCCCCGTCTTACTTTGCGTGCATATGTGCTGATTATTTACGCTGAGGCAGGAGGGTGGTGGTGGGACTTCAGAGGCTGGAGTCTAGTCCTGCTTTGGCCACCTCTCCTGTGATATTCGGCCAGTTGCAGCCTTTCGCTTGGTGGAACCTCCCTCATCTGTAAACTGGGGAGATTTGTACCTTCTATTCAACAAGCTTCTGATGTGTACTGTGGGGTAATTTGTCTTATTTTTAATTGTTTTCTTGGAGCCCACATCACATCCATAGTGAAGTGCACCTATATCCTTCCTACGTGTAGAGCTTGGTTGATGAGCACACCCACGTGACTGCCGCTGAGATCATTCCCAGCGCTCCAGAAACCACCGTTGTATCCGCTCCCAAAAGGGGCCCCTGACCTAGTCCCAGAGACTGGCTTTGCTTTCTTCTGAAATTTAAAACAGTAAAATCTTATAAATTGTACTCTTTCGTTTCTGCCTGATTTTCCTCCACATCATGTGTAATGAGAGTCATTCACATCATCGCGGATTGCAGAGTTTGCTCGTTTGCATTGCTGTGAAGTTTCCCGTCGTGCGGCTGTGCCACATTTGTGTGTCCGCTCTGCTGTTGGTGGACAGTTAAGCTATTCCCTGTTCTTGGTGGTTACCCATCATGCCGTGATCAGCATTCTTATACACGAGCTTTGGTGCTCACGTGAGTACTCTTTAGTTGGCGTTTACCTAGGGGTAGAATTGTTGGGTCAGGAAAAAAGAAGTCACAATAGTCATTTCAACAGAATTTAATATAGGGAACTGGTCAAACAGCTATGGAGGATTAAAAAGGCAAGCAAGGAAGCACTGCGATAACTCAGGACGATGCCTGCAGGAGGCAGCTGTTGTGTTCGGGGAGGAGCCCCGCAGAACTGGCACTCACACCGACCCGGAAAGTTCTGCTGGTGCTGGTCACTCTGACAGTATGAACGTTATAGCTGCTTCATATCCTTGTAAACATTTGGTGTCATCAGTTCTTTAAAATGGTATCTATTCTGTAGTATGTAGTAGTGTTCCATTGTGGTTTTAACTTGCAATGCGCCTGTACAAATCTTTTGCTCATTTTTAGTTACCTTATTTGTGTTTTTCTTAGTGAATTGCAAAAGTATTTTATATATTCTGAATGGCTCATTTGTCAGATATATGTATTGCAAATATATTCCCGTAATGACTTGCCTTTTCATTGTCTTGATCCTATCTTTTAATAAAGAGGAGTCTTAATTTTAGTGAAGTCTGGGATATCATTCTTTTCCTTTATGGTCCTGCTTTTCACATCCTCTTTAAGAAATTTCCACCTACTTAAAGGTCATAGACGCTCTCTGGAATCCTGTGGAGACTTCGTTGCTTCACCTTTCACAGGGAGATCTATGATCCATCTGGTTTTAGGTATGTTGTGAGGTAGGAGGTTGAAGTTCATTTTTTTCCATACGGATGTTCAGTTAATCCAGCACCAGCTGTTGAGAAGGCCATGTCCCCACGGTGCTGCAGTGGTACCTTCGTCATAAATCCAGAAACCTAGTATGTGTGGTTTGCTGCTTGGAAACCTTTTCTCTTTTTTTCTTAATCAGCCTTCATAGGGATTTATCAAAGTATTCCTCTTGTCAAAGAGCCAACTTTTGGCTTTACATTTTTATGGTACAATTTCCCTTCCCTATGTCATCGACATCCGCTCCTATCGTATTTCTGTCTTTCTACTTTTTGTGGGCTTAACTCGTTATTGTTCTAGCTTTTAGAGACAGGTGCTTAGGTCATTGGTCTTCAGCCTTTTTTTCTAATATGCTTTGAAGGCAGTAATTGCCCTCCAAGCACTGCTTTAGCTGCATCCCACAATGTTTTAAATGTTGCAATTCAATTGTCATTCTGTTCAGAATATCTTACTTCCTTGATTTTCTCTACGGAAATTATGTGATATGCTCTTTAATCCATGGGTCAAATATTTGGAGATTTTTCTCAATATCTTTCTACTATCGATTTTTTAAATTTACTTTCACTCTAGTCAGAAAACTGTGTATGTTCTCTATACAATTTTAATAATTTGAAACTTGTTAAAACTTGCTTATGGCTCAGAATATGGTCAATTTTGAATGGATACTTGAAATAAATATGCAGCTGCTGGGTGCAGTGTTCCATGTGTATCAGTTAGGTCAAGTTTGTTAATCTTGGTGTTCAAGTCTTATATATTTTTACTGATTTTTTTCTTTACTTGTTCTATCAGTTGGTGACAGAGATTTCTTAAATACTCCAACCATTATTGTGGGCTTTTAAAATTTCTGCTCTTAGTTCTTTTAGTTTTGTTCTCTTAGTTTATGTTTAGGCTATGCTCAGGTATGCACTCGTTTAGAGTTGTTACGTAGTCCTGTTAAATTGTCCCTTTTATCATTATGAACCATCCCTCCTTATTACTACTAATAATTCTTGCTTTAGAGCCTACTTTATCTACACCAGCTTTCTCCTGGAGTTAATATATTTTTTAAGTCTTTTTAGATTCAGCCTTTTTGTGTACTTACTTTTACGGTATGTGTCTCGTAAGCAGCGTACATTTGGAGTTTGTTTTATGAGATTATATGTGAGAAACTGCAAAGCCTATGGATAACTTGATCACCTCCCACAGAGGATTTACTTTTCTTTGTTAGACATATTAAACACTGTCGGGTCATCTTGATCTGCTCAGGAATAGAAGTTATTTGAGCATATCTGGTCTTCATGGGAATTCTGCTGCATTTCCCAGAGCCATTCTTTCTTAGAAAGCCTAATTTTTTTCTCCCTAGCGCCATGTACTGTCAGAGTCTGTGCTTAGATTTTATTATTTCAGGCTTATTTGAGGCTACTTTTTTGCTTGTTTGGGACCTACTTTGAAGATACTTTGTAAGTGGTTTCTCAGCCCCTTGCCCTGTGTATGTGCAGCTCAGGCGTGATCACGCAGCGCGAGGGGAAGCTGGGTGCAGAACGCTGAGCTCGCGTCTCTCTGGTTGCCTTTTCCAGGGATTTTGACCCTAAATTTCAGGATGCATTGATAGCCCTGAAGTCTGACTTTTATCCCCCAACCCAGTGACTTCTCTAAGTTCTAAAACGTCACGTTCTGTTTGGTTAACATGCAAAACAGCAGATGCCCTAAGGGGAAAATGTGGCAGTGAGTATAAGACTCATTTCAGTGGACTTTTCTGCTCTCCAAATATTGTCTCTGTAGGTTCTAGCTGCTCTTATTGCTGTTCGATGCCTTCAAAAACATGGTTTTTAATCCACTTTTTATAGTTGTTGAGAGCAGGATTAGTCTAATACAAGCTACTTCTTCATAATATAAAGTAAAAGTCTATTTCATTTCTTTTTCACCATATCCCTATGAATTAACTATTATCACTTTATTTTTAAAGGTGGACTGTTATGTGCATAGATTTTGGAATTGTTACACTTTTGGCCACTGACCAAAATGTCATACCTTGGATGAGTTTGACCTCCCCTTCCCTTTTAATCAATATGTGAAAGATGAAGTGGAAGAAATCTTTAAAGATCAAATAATCCCACTTTTATTTAAACTGTTCCAGAGCATAGTAAAAGGAAAACTTCCAAATTCATTAAATAAAGTTGGTTTCATTCTAATTCCTAAGTCTGAGAAAAATGGTAGACCAATCTCATTTATGAATACCAGTATAAAGAATTATAGACCAATTAATGCAAGCACATGTTTAAAATCATAGCAACCAGAATCCAACAACATATTTTAAAAAGTATACCACAACTGGCCGGGCGCGGTGGCTCACGCCTGTAATCCTAGCACTCTGGGAGGCCGAGGCGGGCGGATTGCTCGAGGTCAGGAGTTCAAAACCAGCCTGAGCGAGACCCCGTCTCTACCATAAAAATAGAAAGAAATTAATTGGCCAACTAATGTATATAATATAAAAATCAGCCGGGCATGGTGGCGCATGCCTGTAGTCCCAGCTACTCGGGAGACTGAGGCAGGAGGATCGCTTGAGCCCAGGAGTTTGAGGTTGCTGTGAGCGAGGCTGACACCACGGCACTCACTCTAGCCTAGGCAAGAAAGCGAGACTCTGTCTCAAAAAAAAAAAAACAAAAAGTATACCACAACTAAGAAAAGCTTATTCCACAAATACAGGGAGAGTATAATATGAAGTTTACTATATAAGTCAACCTATTAATAGAGGTAAGAAGAAAAAGTCATGATCATCTCCATAAGTGCAGAAAATGTACTTGATCAAATTCAACACATATTTATTTTATTTTATTTTTTATTCAACAAATATGTATTGAGCATCTGCTCTATCACAGCACTGAGGACGCAAGAGTGAAAAAGATTCTGGCGCCACCCCAGCTCACGCGCCAGAAGAGGAAAATAGTCGATAAATAATGAGTAAGAGAACAAGCTATTTTTAGCTAGAACATACATTTATTCTTTTAAAAACTCAATAATAAAGTGTATATTGCTTTCATTTATATAATAAACATATCTCAGGCCAAAAGCCAGCATTTCTCTTAATAGGAAAATGCTAACGGTTTTCTTCTCCAAGTCAGAAGCAAGACAAGGATGCCCAGTATGCCCACAGCATTTAACACTGGGTCGAAGATTTAGTTAAAGCACTAAGACAAGAGAAAACAACTAGAAGTATAGGAATTGGAGAGAAGAGATAAGATCATCACTATCTGAACATTATATAGATATTCAAATGGACACCCCAAAAGAATGGAAAAGCTTTTATAAACAGTAAGAAATTTGGTCAAATGGGTGGCTGTAAGATCAGTATAAAATTCGATGGCCATCACATATGCAAAGAAAAACCAGTTAGAAGAAATAATGAAAGAGAAGATTCCATTTATGATAATAAAATATGTACAATCTTTAAGAAATACTCAAAATGTGCACAAGGGAGACTGTGAAATGATCTTGAAAGAGGGAAAGTTAGACTTGAGCAAATTATTAGAAATATACCATTCCCTACATTAATTTATAAATTTTATGCATTCACAAGAAGAATTTCTTACGGTTTTGTTTGGCGCTGTGAACACTGAGTGTATTTCCTGTTCCGTGAACACCAGTTGTTTCCGGGGGTGGTGGTGCCGGGTGCTGGCCCAGGGAGCTGGGGAACAGTTTAGGAGGAGCTGGGTTTGCTTTATGGTTTGTTTCTTCAATTACACTTGTCATCTCAATGCTGCCTCTTCTGAGCCCTGACCCGGTGAGCAGCCTGACCCTGCGGTGGGTTTGCTGTGCTCGTTCTGGGCTGCTGGCTGGTCACACGGGTCTTTCATGGGTGTACACGTGGGCCTTTCACTCAGCAGACGAGGCAGCCAGAGAATGCACCTTGGGTAGGACAAACTCTCCAGTGCCCCCGTCTCACCTCTAATATGCCCCCATCTCCTGACCGCGAGAAATGCTGGGCAAGAATGCCAAGCTGTGGAAGAGCGTGCTGTTCGCTTAAAAAGCACTGGTGCTCAACGACCTCGTTGTTCTCAGGGTTGAAGTGCTGGTCTAAGTCTGGTGTTTTCTCTTCTTTCCTTTAGTTGCTAGCATAGATTTTCAGCTTATTTTCAACCTTAGGCTTTTTATCCTAAACAGGTCATTTATGATGACTTATAGATACACTTTATTAGTTGTGAAACCGCAATATGCATTTTCAGCCTTCTCCCCCACCCATGACTTCTCCCCGGGACTTTTCCTTCTTCCAGGGCGATCCTGCACTCTCCCCTGGAATTTTCTTAGGCTGTTCTCTCCTTCTGGTGCACCCTGCCTCCCCTATTCCTATCTGATAACCTGCCCTTTCTTCAGTGCTATTTTCAGAGGTTCTCTTGAAAACACTTTCTCTGGGCTGGACATGGTGGCTCACACCTATAATCCCAGCATTTGGGGAGGCCAAGATGGGAGGATCACTTGAGGGCAGGAGTTTGAGACCAGTCTGGACAATAGAGTGAGACTTTGTCTCTACAAAAAATTAAAAAGAAAAAAATTATCTGGGCACGGTGGCATGTGTCTCTAGTCCTAGGTACTTAGGAGGCTGAGGCAGGAGGATCGTTTTAGCTCAGGGATTAGAGGTTACAATGAGCTATGATTGTGCCACTGCATTTCAGCCTGGACAACAGAGAGAGATTCTGTCTCTAAAAATAAAAACAAGCAAACAAAAATACCCCACACTTTTCTTTATGTTTCCACCTGGATGTGAAGTGCTGGTATTTATCAAGGCAAATCACCCTTTGATTCCGTAGTACTTTGTTCTACATCCCCCTGTTCACCTGTGATTATCAATCAGGAACTCTCTTACCTGGTAACTTCTGAAACACTGTGTTTGTGGCCCTGCACCTATCAAGCATCACTAAAGATGGGATTGAATTAGGAAAAGTCAAGGGCTTAATTTAGTCCTGTGGCTTGAGCTGGCTATCCAAACTGTCGGTAGGATCTCAGCCTTTGGGAGCTGTGAGTTGGGTGTGATCAATCAACAGATGATGCCAGGGACCTACACAGGAGCAATGGTGGCCTTCACCATGGCAACACAGAGCGGAGGACTTTAGCCCTTGTCTCCGTATGTTCTCTCCAGGCCCTATGAGTGTCTGCAGTCCGGGCAGAGGGGGGACCCCCCTGGAGCGGGGTCTGTCTTAACACTTGGTACCAAAGCCGATTCCACATAGGGAAGGCCCTGAGAGTTAGTGGGGCTCATTAAAAACTGCATGATTAACGATCTATTTTTTTTTGCCTAAGCCCCCAGAGCAACAAGTTATTTGTATGTACAGGAGTGTGTGCGCACATGCTGAGTTTAGTGGACCGAACATTGCCAAATGTCTTGTTCTTACTAGCTCGCCTTAGTGTGCATATGTGACTAACAGGGATATTTGTTATTATCTGTACATGTGAATTATTCTTCACAAACACAAAGTCTTTCTTTTCTTGCAGGAATCCAGAAGCTTTGAAGTCACAAGAAGAGAAGGTAGGGAAAATGCTCTCGTACCCATTTTATTCTCAGTGTTGACATTTTGGAAGTGGTTTGCCGGAACTAAGATGAACTTCAGACGGTGGAAAGCTCATTCTTTGAAATTCCTTGTGGCTTTTTCTGGGTGCTGACTGCCTTGACACTTGGTTCTAGGGACTCTGAGAACTGAAGGCCAGGTTTGCTCGTTAAAACTGTGTCTTCTACCTGCGAGTAGCAGAGGTGAGGGGAACTGGCTCATCCACAGTCATGTTCATGGTCTCTTCAGAGAAGCCTCGTTTTGAGTGAAGTGTGAAGTTAATTATTTAGTTTCATCCACCAAAAGATACATCATCAACCCAAAACAATGGCTTGCCATTTGAGGTATTTTAATACCTGGGAAGAGATGTCACTGTAAAAAACATTTCTGATTGGATTTTTTATAGCCTCGGATGAAATAGAAATGACCAATTAATTTTCCTTTTGAAAACAATTCCATGAGGTTCTGTTTCCCTGCCAGCATTTCTCATAGCACATTTGCTTTCTGGTCTCCGAGGTAAGCATATAAAGGTGGTTATTTCAGAAATCTTTTAGTGGAATTTGAAGTTTCCCTTATTCATTTTCAGTAATACCTAGTCTGTCGTAAGAGGAGGTCTTCTGCGTGAGTTGTGGAATCGCTGCCTATCATCTCTGTATTGCGGGGATGGGACAGTGACGTCTACAACCAAAGTGAGGTCTTGGTCTAGGGTGTGGTCTCTGCTTTCAGCCTTAACCACGGCCTTCTCTGTGGGACTGTCCCTAAAAAGAGTGACGATCTAAAACGTGAGCGCGTTCCATATTGACTGTTAAATCTAACGTTTTCTGGCCTCCTGACTGATCTTGTGTCATGCAGCACAATGGGAGACACAGGGTGGCTGTGTTACCAAGTGTGTTTCTAGACCTTGAGAACCTAAACTTTTCATGCTGTCTGTGTCTAGTCCAGTGTGGAGCTTGCTGCTGTCCATGGTGCTAGAATCCTAAAGGCAACATGTCTGCTAATTTGACTCCAGGGATGCACTTTCTGGCTTCCATTCCCGTTTGCCATTGTCTCTGGCTTTGGACTTTATGTGATCTGTACTGTGTCTTTAGGGAGAACTGCGTTGTTTGTGTGTCAACACCAAACAAAACTGGTTGAAGGCGGATGGGGCGGGGAAGGATGTTTCTTACTGAAAGCTATGTTCACAACGGGCACAGGGACCCAGGTGAGTTGGAGAGAAACAGCCACAAGGAGAGGAGAATTTGACATGAACTTTGGCTTTGAATAATATTCTGTGTATGTCGGTACTCCTGCCTGTGAATGTTTGGAATTAATTTGCGTTACAGATACACATATAAATTTAACCTTTTTCAAATCTTACTGTCCTTGTGTTGGAAATGTCTCTAATAAGACTGGGGTTATATGGGAACCTGGTGTATTTCCCCTCAAAGACACAGAAAGGCCTGATTGAACTTAAGGCTTCAACCCCCCGGGAGGGTGAGAGTGTCGGGGGCTGGGGGGAGGGGGAGCGAAGGCTCAGTCAGGCTGAGCTCTAGTCACCCATAACCTCTCCCTCTCTGGAAATACCCTGTTTCCCCAAGAATAAGACAGGGTCTTATATTTATTTTTCCTCAAGAAGACACCCTAGGGCTTATTTTTAGGGGATGTGTTATTTTTTTTAAGTACAGTACTACCATCTACATTGATTGAAATATAGTGAAGTCGTCGTCTTCTGGAATATCATCATCACTCTCCAAACCCCGAATTCCATCCTGAATTTCTTGCAACCCTGTTTCCTTTAGAACCATTGGCTCCAATCTCTCCTGTTGAGCACTAGAGCTCTCACCGGGCAGATGAGAAGGGCTGCTCGTCGTCTTTCCCGTTCCGTGACAAAATGCATGGGTTGTGCAGATGTGCTGCGTAGCCACGCCCGTCGCTAGGACTTATTTTCGGGGTGGGGCTCCTATTGAGCAAATGCTTAGAAATCCTGCTAGGGCTTATTTCATGGGTAGGTCTTATTTTCGGGGAAACACGGTAGCAGCTTTTACACCTGATTGACTGAGACCGTGTGCTTTAGGTTTGTACTTGCAAATTTTTCCTGACATCATGTAAACTTTTTTATTCCCATGGTGCCCTGATGTCTTTCTTGCTTGTTTCTGTCAGAGTTGAGTGTTTGAGGGTTCCTGAAATAGCCCAGTGCCTTAATGTCAGTGTTTGTCAGCAGGCAGGATGGAAGGAAGAGTGGCACTTTGCAGGTTGGTTCAAATATTTTGGGGTTTGAGACCTCACTGACTTGGACTGTGGGGCTTTCAATTTTCTCCAGAACAGTATATGAGTGTAAAATAGTAGAGGTACTATGAATATTTCAGTAAATCAAGACATTATTATCTAGCAACAAACAGGTTAGTTCCTAGGTCTGATGTGACCTGGAACTGGAAGAGGGGCAGGTAAGTCCCACCTGCAGAGACCCCTCCTCATCAACCCCCCAGTCCCTCCCAGACCCAGCCCAGGGCCAGAGCTGCTCAGCCGTTGTTTCTTACTACTTTCTTGCAAGCTACGTATTTGCTTTGCATGTATTGGCTTTCCACTCTGGTCCTGTCTTAGTGATATTCAAGTGAGGCGCTGAGTCCTTTAGTTCTAGAATGTTCTATGGATATGCACTAGATAGTCCCGGCTAATGCACTGATGAAAGTACTCCCTGTTCGAATAAGCTTGGTATGTTAGGTGCTGAATTGTGTTCCCCCAAAAGCTGTGTTAAAGTTCTAACCCAGAACCTATGAATGTGACCTTACTTGGAAATAGGACTTGGCAGACACGATCAAGTAAAGATGAGGTCATACTGGATTAGGGGGGGTCCCAACCTGATGAGTGGTGTCCTTATAAGAAGAAGGAAGTGTGGACACAGACACACAAGGAGGATGCCATGTGAGGATGGAGGCAGAGGATGCTGGCAACCGCCGGGAGCCAGGAAAAGGCAAGAAGAACCCCATCCCTCGAGCCCCCAGGGAGACTTCAGCCTCCAGAATTGTGAGAAAACCAATCTCTGTTTTAAGCCACCTAATCCGTGGAACTTTATTATGGAAGCCCCGGGACTCTAACGCACTCAGAGAATGCCGGATGCAGGAGACCTGAGCCGGATTCTGCTGTCGCTGCCGATTATGGCATTTTTACTGCAGAACCTCTCAGGATCTTTCCGACGCTAACTACGACAGGGTACGTGATATGCTGCATTTTCCAATCCTAGTTTCCCGTGGAATTACACAAAACTAAGCTGCTCGTTTCTGGTCATCTCGGGGCTGGCGTTCTTTGCAGGCCCCGCTCTGGAGAGCCAGGGAGAGGCAGGGCTTCCTCGGCGCGCTGGGCGGCAGCGACCACCTTCCCGGGCCGTGTGTGCACGGGATGGAGGTCGCAATAAGGGCGATAGCTTCTTGGTGGTTCCGAGGTTTTCAGAGAGTGTTCACGTTCTTCACCTCCCTTGTCCTTTAGCAACCTGTGACAAAAAACAGAGCAGATAGCACCTTACCCACAACACTCCTTCGTTCCTTTCTGTGTTAATTCTTAGTAGGGCCGAGGGCTCCGTCCGGGAGGCTGGCGCCTCTCTGCAGCCCTGAGCCTCTGTCTGGTGGGCGGAGGTGGCGTGAATGACTTGGTCTGTCTCCGTCGTGGCCAAGCGCTGCTGCACGCTGAGCTGGCTACAGAGCCCAGGGGGCCAAGAGGGACCCTGGGGACAAAACCTCCTGGAGGACTTCGTTCCCGAGTTGGATCTGTGGTGAGAACTCTCAGGGGCGTGGAGGGAGGTGCAGTTGGAGAGACGGTGGCGGGACGTGAGCCTGGGAGGTGCCTTCAGGGAAGCACGTGGGGCTCCGCCAGGGAGAAGGAGCCGTTCCTCGTTGAGGGCAGTCCTGTGTCCTCCTCCATCCTCTCGCCGGGACCTGCCTATGCTGGCTCGTGGGGAAGAAGCGGCGGCTGCGTCTCCATCTGCTTCCCAGTGTCGGCATTTTTGTACTTGTCTCCAGACACCTAAAATCTAGTTTCACCCTTTTCTGAAGCTTCAGCAAAAGGTGCCAGCCTCACCTCCTCTCCAGAACGCTCCCGTGCCCACTCCGAGGGCCGGAGCTGATCGTGACCGCCAAAACTCATCTGCTCAGACCCGCACTTCTGTCTGAGCGGTCCCATTACGCTGAATGACGGCCGCGAGAGGACACTTGAGTGAGCCGAGCAAGTGGCTGGACTAATTCCGCCCTCGTCAGCCTTCCTCTAGGAGGTGGGGTGAGCCGCGAGCTACTCCAGATGCCTGTGATTGTGCCGTGATTAGGGGCTTCGAGCCTGGGGGTGGGCACCGATGTCACGTTGCATCGCTCCCCCTCCCAGCCACGGCTCCCTCACGTGTCCCAGCCCAGCCCCGCCTGGCCTGGCTTCCAGCAGGGCTGCAGGGAGCTGGCGGGAGGCGGCTGCTGTCTCCTCCAGGGAGGAGGACAGACGCGCCAGGGGGCTCTGGCTGCTGGGGCTGCTCAGCAATGCAGATCTCCTACGCGGACATGACCTGCCCGCCCTGGTGTGGAACCAGAGCCTTGCTTTCTGAAACGCCTTGGAATTAGTCCCTAATTGGCAGCTGCTGCTAATAGCCCCTTTATAGTTCTCTGCATCTGGGTGAGCCCCAGCTGTCAACGACTGCGTTCTGTTTTCCATTAATTCTGATTTTGTTTAGCAGATGTTTTCTGCATCTCTCGGTCGCCTACAAAATCTGTCTTGCTAGAATGTGAGGCGGCAGACTCTCTTCCGTGAAGCAGATTAAGAAACTTCTAGGTTATTTCGAGGTTAACTTCTTTTATGGCTGCAGATGTAGGGAGTTTGAAGGGGAGCCCTTAAGATCCGACGGCGCCCGGGGCCGTGGGTCTTCCTCAATTCCAGACGGCCGTGCGGGGAAAGAGATGCAGTGTCCGTCCCCTTCCCGCCCTCCCTCACCTGCAGCAGAGTGTCGCCTGTTCTTCTGCAGTCCCTGGGCTCAAAGACGTTGAGAGTGGTACCTGTGTCCTGACGCTCCTAGCCCCACCGAATCTGCCCCTTTCTCGGTCGTGCTGCTTTTTCCGAGCTGCTGGAAAATGGTGTTGTAGCCAGCCCTGCCAGGTGGAATGCGGAGCGGGTGGCACATCTGGCTGGCGGCTTCTGCTTAAGTGCGATGACGCCGTGCCGGTCTTGGTCGTGGTCAGCTTGTCAGTGGGCAGTAGAATCCCACCTGTCCACGTGCTCACAGTGTGGCTTTGGGTTAGTTACTCAGCGTCATGGAAAAAAGTGGGGATGGTAACAGTACAAACCGTCGGTCCCAACTCTGGCTTGTGGAAACCCGGTTTATACCGGCTGGAGCCCGAAAGGCTCGTGAAACGCAGGATCCAGGGTGAGCTGCCCGCGATCGAGGACAGTGGGGACACGGGCACCCACACTCTCCCTCCTGTGCCTTCTCTCGCTTGGCGTGTGGGCCCTCCCAGGGCCTCACAGGGCGGCCACGCGCAGCTGCGGCTTGGATAGTCCCAGCTGCTCGCCGTCTCAGAAGGTGGAACTACTTCCCCCGGAATGACACCGGGAGCACCCCCTTAGGGTTTGCGAGATCAGGGGGTTGGAGAGAAATAGCCATAAGGAGAGGAGAATTTGACATGAACTTTGCTTTGAATAATAGTCTATGTATGTCGGTACTGCTGACTGTGAATATCTGGAGTTAATTTGCGTTACGGACACACCTATAAATTTAACCTTTTTCAAATCTTACCGTCACCACGGGGGATGGTTTTGTCCTGAGAGGAAGGACGGAGGCTGGCCCGTGACCGGTGACGCCCTGGCACAGATAGACTCGTGCCGATGCTGGGAGGAGGCACCCCGGGCCTGGCACAGTGTGGGCAATGCCAGCAGGGCCACGCGAGTGGCAGATGTCGTCATAGCTCTTACAGGTCTGGCCACACACAGAGAGGACCTCACAGGTCACCAAGTCCATCCTTCTGTCCCCAAGCAGACTGATGTGTGACCACGGATATTGTGGCCTGTTGACTTTCCCCATGACAAATTATCTTAAACTTAGCCTATTCCCACTCTTCTCTTCTCTTCTATCAGGGTCTTTCTTTAACTTCCTGCTGTAATTCTCGAATTTCACCATCAGAAGAACCAAACCGCCCTCCTCTTGCTCGTGCCTCTGAGAACTTAAGGACAGACACATATAAAGTTTCTCCCCCCCAGATCAGGGGCTTTCTGAGCACTGGGGCCAGAAATTCTTCTTAAGGCATCACGGATGCCAACCCTTCATCGTTGCTTCCCGTTACCGTGTCACAGCAGCCCTTCCCAGGACCTGGCAGACAAGGGTCCTTCCTGAGGCCCAGGCCCAGCGTTAGCCAGGGGGGTCTCGGCCGTGGGTGACTCTGAGGTTCCGAGAGCCTGGCTCCTCCCTCCCGCCCGGCTCGCGGCCCTTCCAGCCCCTGGGCAAGCGGCTGTTCCCGCCAGCCCTTGCTGAGCCCAGCTCTCTCCGGTGACCTGCGGCGTGTCACTCAAGGCTAACGGTGGAACCACGGGGCTGCTCTGCGAGTCCTTCCCGGGACCTCAGCACCTCCCCTGCTGGCTGTAGCCGGGGCTCCGGGGCAGCCTTCATGCCGTTGTGTTCGTCCGAGTCCCGGGAGAGCGGGGGGTCAACTCTCGCCCTCCCAGGCCCCTGTCCCCGACACAGAGGGCACTGGAGCGGTGTCAGGTGCCCAGCGCACCCCAGGGCTGCTCTGCTCCACGCCACGCCTCCATTTCTCAGAGGCAACGTTCCAGGGACGGGGCCTTCCGCGGCATTTGGCTGTGGACCCCACAGCTCCAGGACACCTCGTCCTGCCTGCCGTGGCTCTTCCCACCAGTGCCTCGGAAGCAGGCCCCCCTCTCCCGAACCCCCACCCGCAGAGAGCTCCCCTGCCCTTTCTAACAGCGTAGCGACGTGTGGGTCCCTCTCCCAGAACCACTTACAAGGTGCTGGTGCAATGGGCCAAGTCCCTGTGGCGTGACGGGCAGCCTGCGGGGCCTCAGGTCTGGGCCGGACAGTGAACCCCCTGTGCAGTCGGGGGGCCTCCCTGGGGGTCGCCCTGGCAGTATGTGGGCACAGGTCTCTGCAGTTTGTGGGGAAGAGTCACATTCCCAAAGAGGTCATGACCCCCAAACGGTGTGAGCCCTGCAGACCCATAGGGACCCGCAGGTCAGCCCTTCATGGGAGGGGGGGGTGCCCTGAAGCCATCCTCCCCCGCCAGGCCCCATCTCTGCCGGGGACCCTCTTCTTCTTCTCTGAGACCCCAGCGGAAGTTGAGGTTGACATTTGTCACCTTCATGCCTGGCCTGGTCCCCAAGCCAGACGGCATCTCTCTGCTTTTCAGGAAGCCTCGAAACCATCTTCTCCGCGTAAACTCGGCAGCCCTTTCCAGACCCCGTCAAGCTGTTCGCCTGCATATTAACCGGCCGTCGGCAGCCCCCGGGGTTAATTATCTGTGACTTAAAAATCATTTGTTTCTGTCTCTTTTGTCTCGTGGCTGCTCAGCGATCTTTCTTTATTAGGAAAAGAGGTGCGGAATCTGGCCGTTACGTTCTCATTCCTTTCTTGTCACCTAAATTAGCTCATCTTCTAAAAGCTCTTCCTCAAAAACACAACAGACTCACCTTCTCATTTCCTTCGGGTTGTGTTGTTTCTTAGCCACCCTTTCATGTCTGCGTTTTGGGGGGAGCAGAGCCAGAGCTGGGGCGACCCGCGGGAGGAGGCAGACGTCTCCCGGGAGCCAGCGTGGCCTCCCTGTGCTCTGTCCCCGTCGGTCGGCCTCTGTCCCCGTCAGTCAGCCTCTGTCCCCGTCGGTCGGCCTCCCGCCCCTGTCGGCTCACTTTGGCCATGAATTTGGGCTGCTCCTGCTGGTGGCTGCAGCGAAGGTTTCTCGGTGTGTTTTTCTGGGGTGCACCTGGTCGGCATGTTGAACGAGCCATGATGTCCCCAAGGGCCCTGCGGGCCAGACACCCCACCCTGCGGGTTACCCTCACGCTCCTCTGTGGGCCACGCTTCTCCGCCAAGGCTGCCGTTGGCCTCCAGGAAATGCTTCAGGACCTACATTCAAAAAACCTACTTTTTGCAAAATATCGCATTTCACGTAAGCGAAGATGAGTGTGCTTTGAGCTCCCCTGGGGGGTCAGGGAGCGTGTGTCGCAGAAATGAGCAGGTGGCATGGACGGGGCTCCGTGGGAGGCCAGCAGGGACCCGAAGCCTCCTGAGATGGGGTGAGGCCAGCAGTGGGGAGGTCTGGGTGTGGTCTGAGTGCAGCCAGCACCGCGGGATGGTCACTGGGCTGGGTCACCCGGGTGCCGCAAAGCCAGCGACTGCCCCTGCGTCAGCCTCTCTTCTCTTTTCTTGCCTCTCGTGGCGGCCTCCCTTTCATGGCGAAAGCCGGCCTCCCTTCCTCAACTCCAAGTGTGTGGAGGAGAGACGGCCTCTGGTCTGACTTTCCCCACCGAAGGCTGAGGCTCCCTGGGACGGGACAGGCTGGGGGAACCCATCCCTCCTGGACCAAGGGCTGAGGCCTGGGGGACCTTGGGGACGGTATGCACCGCTGGGCTTAGTGACAGTCACCAGCTGCACCCCTGTTCGGGAAATCACGAACTGAGGGGGAGGAAGGCGGATCCCCAGATGCAACGTGGGGCGCGTGGCTGAATAAGGCATGCGGAAGAAAGAAAGCTAAAAGAGATGCCCCGTGCATCCCGCCTCCTGCTTAATGATTTCATGTCTGGGTGTCTGTCACACCCTCCGCTCCCGGAAGAATTCTGAGTGGCTCAAAAGCAAGCTAAGACTCTGCAAGTGTCCAGCCGGCGTCCTGCAGGGAGGACGTGCTCTTCCTGCCTTCAGAGGAGGGATCCGAGGCCGAGAGGTCGCACTGCTGACCCAAGGTCGAAGGCACCTGTAGAGGCGTCCGCTGCAGCCCATGGGGGCAGATAAAGGCACTGCTGTTTTTTCTTTTTTAGAACCACAGCTGCCTCCGGTGATCAGGTCTCCTGTCTTTGCCCCCAGACCCGGGGCAGCTGCAGGAGTGACGTGGTGGAGGGCGTCCGACACCCGCTAGCCAAAGCCACGCGAGGGGTTCGTCTTTGTTTTGGGCCCCAAACCTGACGTTCTGTCTTTAGCCCTTTCGCCAGCGTGCACGAGGATCCAAAGCAAATGAGCATCAGACGGTGAAATCACCCACAATAGGAAAGACATTCTTAAAAAGCGAATGAGCAAATTCCTGCCCTGGCGTCGGCCTTGGTGCTTTCCTCGGCGAGGTTTGTCAGAAGATTCCCCGTCTCTTAAGAGATCCTCTTCCTTGGGCAGGGGGTGTTGGGGCTAACTGGGCTGATCCCACGTGAGCAAGGAGCGGCAGGAGGGTCGCAGGGTGGGCGGGAGGCCGGAGTCCAGGAGCCACTTTTAACAAGCACTTTCCTGTCTTTCCAGACAACTTAGGGGGGAAAGGCTGTCTTACTCCTTTAACATAGATTCTGTAGATTGGAAAGGGAAACATTTCCATATCCAGTCTCTTATTTAATTTTCATAAGTACCCTCTGAGATAAGCATTGCAATCTTACTTTGTAAATAATAAAAAAAAAAGCAAAAAACAAGGGACCTTTTGCACTCCATGAGAAATTGGAATTGGTCAGAGAATTAAAATGGGCTTCGTGGAGATCCTTCAGAGAAATGCATTCTGTGAACATCTGACAATGTTTGTGCAGTCCCGGTGGAAATGTTCATATTAAAAAATGTGAACTCATCGCTCTGCTGCAGACGTGTCCGCAGGGTCGGAGGTGGTGGGACACCCCCGCACGCAGGGCGCCGGCAGGGCTAACGGGGGGCGGGGCTGTGTCTCCCCGCTGCTGCCGGGGAGGGGAGAGGCCTCCAAGTTCAGAAGAAATAGGACTTAACATCCACAGGTCTGGAAAATGAGTCGTGGGGGTAAAAATACATTTCAATCTGTTGGTTTTGCTAATTTTAGTGGTTATTTGTTCTCCCTTCTTGCTGGAAGCAACATTCTCATCCAGCTGCTTGGCTTCTTCATTTGAATTTTTATCATTTGTCTGAGTCCCTGGGTGTCTGGACAGAAGATGGGAGTCCTGTGGCTCCCGGAGGACGTTTATCTGATAGGGTCACACCTAATCTCGTGCTTAGGGACTTCAGCCGAAAATAAAATGAATTGAGATTTTGGGTTTCGTGCGTGTGCAGTGTGTTTTGTTTTTTAAAGACAGTGAGTCTCAAGCTGTGCCAACACACCACATTCTCCCCTTTACGCAGAATTTAAAATAATCTTAGGCTCCGGATGATGTTGCCAGGCTGCTCTCTGCTCTCAGAGAGCCTTCCCATTTGTCCTCTCATTTAATATGCTCGAGAAAACCTGTGAGTGAGGAAGAATGAAGACGGTATCGTTGGTATTTGACAGAGGAGGAAAGCCATGCTCAGAGAGGGCAAGGGACTTGCCCCAGGTCACACAGCGTTTCACCGAGGCAGAGCTGGGGACCGACTGCCGGCGCCGTCCTCCCCCCCTCCAGCCTTTCTCCCTAAACAGGAGTTGATGGCAGAAGTTTTCAAATTAAAACCCGACAAGAAAGCATAGCGTCTTTTAGTCCTGTGTTTGGTTATTTTAAAAATAAATTATCGTGAAGGCGACTATTCTCATCTGTCAATGTAACGTTCCTATTCCTCGGGGACTCAGAATATTCAGAATGTGTGCGGAGAAAATGGCAAAAGTTAATCATTTCCGCAGTACCTGTCGGTGGTGAGGTTTAATTATCACTTGACATATTTCATGGTTTAAAACGATGACAGCTTAAAATAGAGCCAGGGAGAGCCAGGAAAACCCATCCGTTGTCGTGTGCTGGTTCTGCGGGAGAGTGACCCCCAATGCAGGTGCTCTCCAGAGCTGTCTGCGTCCTGGCGTTTTCTGATACCCGAAGGTGTTTCTGGAACTGAAACCCGAACTTCGGACGCCATCCCCACCCTGCTGCGATGGCCCGTGGGGGCCTGGGCGCACCTAGCCGCGTGCTTTGGTTTCTGGATCGAATTCCAGGTGCTGAGCTGCCCTGTGCTCTCAGATCCAAACCCCTCGCTCGGTCTTCGACAGAATTTCTAATGAGCGGGATCGTTCATTGCAACGTGTGCTGCGAACGAATGAATGAAAGCTGTTTCCACTGCAAGGCGACAAACATCTCCACGTGCCTCTTAGGAAACTACGCCTTTCCAGGATGAGAAGGTTGAGAAGCAGCTTGTTGTTGTTGTTGTTTAGTAAGCCCAGCACCGTCTGTCTGTTTAGGAAATAAGCGATTGTCTCTTTCCCACGAGCTTTCTGAAGTGGAGCTGTCCCGAGCTTGGCCGGCCTGTCCAGATTTCGAATTTCAGCGTGGAGCGTGTCAGTAAGGAGAGGGGGCGGGTGAAGCCGTCTCGGAAACGTAAATGCTGTTTGACATCTATTAGCTCGATGCTTTCCCACTGCCGACAGCGGTGTCCGTGACGATGTGGGTGTCACGGATCAGAGACACTCGGAATATAGGGAGAGCCATGCCACCTGCAGCCCCGGCCCGTGCAGATGATCTGAGAGAAGGCTGCACATGCCACTCTGGTCGAGGTGCCCTCCTGGGTTTCCGGAAGGTCAGTCCCATAGCCGGTCTGCGTGACTGCGCCCCTCCCCCCAGCAGCCCGCCCGCCCGACAGCTGGGCACGGTGGCGACCAGGTCTCCCTGGGAGGTCTGGCTTGTCTCTCAGCTCTGCCGTTCATGCCAAATGCTCAGACTCCAGACTGTAGGTCCCCGCAGGCTCGGCCCTTATTTTTAAGGTGAGGTGGGCT